>NC_088695.1:615000-915000 GCF_028017835.1 Emys orbicularis | reverse complement strand
CGGAGTCCGGGCGCCAGGAAGATCAGACCCAGCACGAAGCCCCCGACCCCCGTCAGCATCTTGCTCCTGGCGGAGTCAGACTGCGCCTCTGTGAAAACAGGAGCACAGGTGGTTTGGGCTGAGCCCAGCCTCTCTTTGCCTTTGTAATAATGTCCCTGCTCTCTGCCCCCAGGGGCTCTGACCCAGGCCCATCCCCTGAAGGCTTCACACCCAGAGACTCTTACCCCAGTGCACAGTGAGGGGGCCCCGCAGGCTGATGTGCTCCACCTGGCAGGTGTAGACGTCCCCGCGCCGGGGGCTCATCTCCAGCATCACCAGGATCTGGAAGGTCCAGGCTCCGTTCTGGAGCAGCTCCGTGGACACTGCCCCGGCCGTCTGCTCCTGCCCGTTCTTCAGCCACTTGATCTCGATCCCCGAGGGGTAAAACCCCGACACGGAGCAAACCAGCAGGTGGGGGTGGGGCTGGGACCCCAATCTCAGGGGGAAACTTTCACCATGGGTTGAACTGGAAGGGACAGGAGAGAGTGAGCTGGAAAAGGGGTGAGAGATGGGAGTGGGACTCAGAGACCAGGTTCCAGCTCCAATTCTTACAGCCTTCCTTGGAAGAGGATGTCCCAGTGTGGGGATCTCTGCTCATGCGGGGGCTCCATGCAATGAACCAGGTGGGTTCTCAGCACTGTCAGTGTCACTAGTAGAGCCCCAGCCCCCAGGGCTGCTCCACGGGGAAGGGGACAGGGAGACTCACCCAGACCGAGAACTTCTCTGCCCAGCTCCGAGCACCAGCCCCGGGACACTGCTCATCACTCCGGGGGTCACCCCCAGCCAAGGGGCCAGGCAGCATCGGGCTCAGCTGCCCCCTTCCCCGAGTGTAGTGGGGAGGGGAGGGGACGCAGGGTCCCAGCAGCCCAGCTGGCCCAGGGTCAGGCAGGGACAGGGCAGGATGTGAAGGGAAGCAGGGGAGATGCCAGGCGGGTTAGGTTAATTTAACCCTTTTGCTGCTGTCTCTGCCTGATCCACTCGGCCCCTCGAGAGCCACCGTGCAGGCGAGGGGCACAGACCCCTGGGCAGAGGGGGGCCCCAGCGGATGGTGCAAGGGCGCCGCCCAGTGGACAGTCCCGGGAACGAAGGTACTGTCCCTGTCCGGGAAAGGCTGGCTCCTGACGCAGAAGGGGCTTCCCCACTTTCGGACTCCTGGATCCCCAGGCGGGAAGGGACCAATGTGACCGTCTAGTCTGACCCTGTTCAGAACTGGGGCAGGCCCGGCTGGGCTGGGGGCCGATGGAGGCTGGAAGCCCGAAGTCTGCCCCCCTCCCGCTCCCGGGCACCAGCACAGACCCCGCACCACCCACGGGGCATTAGCCTCTGGGCCAAAGGGGCCTGTGCACAATTGGGGGACCCCCAAAAAGGGTTCCCGGGCCCCGACCCAGCTCCCCACAGGCGGAAGGGGTGGGGAGGGGCCTCTGGCAGCACCACGGGCTTGCGGCACTGAACAGCCCAGCTGGGGGTAAGGGCGGGTGCCGGGCTGGTCACAGCCGCAGCGACTCACCTGGGCCCCGGGCGGTGGCTAGTTCCCGGGGGAGCTGTGGGGACCCCCCGGGGCAGAACACGCTCACACACAGACACACACAGACCATGCCGCAGGCCAAGGGCCCCACAGACCCTGCCGGGGGGCGGGTATGTGTCACACCCGGGCTGGGGCCAGGGGCTGTACAGGGATGGGCCCTTCCCACACAGACCCCGCGCTGGGCACAGGGGCCCCACAGACCCTGCCGGGGGGCGGGTATGTGTCACACCCGGGCTGGGGCCAGGGGCTGTACAGGGATGGGGCCCTTCCCACACAGACCCCGCGCTGGGCACAGGGGCCCTGCAGACCCTGCCGGGGGGCGGGTATGTGTCACACCCGGGCTGGGGCCAGGGGCTGTACAGGGATGGGCCCTTCCCACACAGACCCTGCGCTGGGCACAGGGGCCCCGCAGACCCTGCCGGGGGGAGCCATATGTGTCACACCCGGGCCTGGGGCTGTATAGGGACTGGGACCCGCGCTGGGCTCAGCAGCGCTGGACCCCGGGCAGCCGCACACGGCGGGGGGGGGGCTTTAAATTGTCCCCCCCTCGTCAGCAGGCGGGTCTACAAAGGCTCCCGCCCCCCCCCGCCAGCTGCAGCCGCCCGCAGGCCGGGGAGGCCGGGCCCAGCCCCGCGACCTGGCGGGGGCTCGCGGCGCTGCACAGCTGGGGCTGGCCAGGGCAGGGGCGGGGCGCGGGCAGGCTGCGGGAGGGGCGGGGCCGCGTGAGCACGTATGCAGATCTCCGTGCGAGCGGAGCATTGTGGGAACGGGACCAGGCTGACGAGCACGGCCCCAATTGACCGTGCGGGGCTCGGTGGCGAGAAGGGTCCGAGCCCGGGGCCTGTCGGAGCAGCTGGCGGCGGGCGGGGCCGGTGTGGGCGGGGCCGGCGGTCGGTCCGAGTCGGGCCCCACCGTGTGTTGAGAGTGTGGGGCGAGCGAGGGCGGGCGGCGGCCGGGGCGGAACAATTCATACTTACCTGGCAGGGGAGATACCATGATCACAAAGGTGGTTTTCCCAGGGTGAGGCTCATCCATTGCACTGCGGGTGTGCTGACCCCTGCGATTTCCCCAAATGCGGGAAACTCGACTGCATAATTTGTGGTAGTGGGGGACTGCGTTCGCGCTCTCCCCTGGCCTCGCGGGTGCAAAGACAGACTGAACCTGGGAAGTGCTGTTGTTGTAACGCTCTCTAATTTCTGAGCGGGGGGTTGTGTTTGTTTGTTTTCTGTGTTCCTGATTACCTCATGCAGTGGCATCTGAAATCTCTCCTTACTGTTTTTCTCATCAGCACTCCAGCTCATCCCTCCTGGTATTGCCGATGTCCAGTGATGTGTTGTATGTAGATGTCCCTCAACCACCCGATGGCATCTGACACCATGAGTTGTTGCATCATTCTCTAACTGGTCCGGGAGCTGTATGAAGGCTGCACCACCACCACCCCACTCCATGGAAGGAGAAATGCCCGGAATTCCTATCCTTGGCAGCGTGAAGCAAGGCTGTCCCCTGAGCCCCATCATTTTCAACTTAGCCATGGAGTCGCTCATTCGAGCTATCTCCAGCGGGCTAGGCCGTTTTGACCTGTATGCCAACAGCATGAATATCCTGGCCTACGTAAACAACAAGGAGTCTGGTGGCACCTTTAAAGACTAACAGATTTATTTGGGCATAAGCTTTCGTGGGTAAAAACCTCACTTGCATCTGAAGAAGTGAGGTTTTTACCCACGAAAGCTTATGCCCAAATAAATCTGTTAGTCTTTAAGGTGCCACCAGACTCCTTGTTGTTTTTGTAGATACAGACTAACACGGCTCCCCCCTGATACCTGGCCTACGCAGATGATCTGGTCCTGATTGCAGACAGCCCAACAAATGCTTGACATCACCAGCCAGGCTGCCAACTGGATGGGACTCCGCTTCAATGCCAGGAAGTGCACATCAATGCCTGGAACACCTTCCTGATCCCCCGTATCTCATTTGTCCTGAGGGGATCTGCCGTGGCGAAGGTACCTCTGAACAAGGCAGACAACACCATCCGGCAGCTGGTGAAGAAGTGGATGTTTCTTCCCCACAGAGCCAGCAATGAACTGGTGTACCTCTCACACAGGCAGGGCGGCGCCCACATCCCTCGAATGGGCGATCTGTGAAACACTGCCGTGATCACTCACGTCTTCTGCCCGGACGCCATGGTGAGGAACATTGCGGAGAGTGCTCTGCAGGATGCCGTCAAAAAGCGAATCGCCAGGACCCCCTCCAACCAAGATGTCGCCACCTACGTGAGCAGCTCGCTGGAAGGTGAATTTGGAAGAGACGGGGAGACTTTGCTTTGCTCTGGACTCATGCTCGCAACACTACGTGATGACTGGAGAAGTATATCGGCTGTCACTGGACATGGTGCGAGGAATGCCAGGCGCTGGAGTCCTGGTGCCACAGGTGAAGAACACGGACCACACAGTCCTCACTCCAAAAGCTAGAACCATGCTGGAGAGGACCCTGTAGGCTGCCATCCGGAAGCTGGACCAGGGCAAGACATTCAAGGTGATGTGCAAGTGGGATGCCAGCAACCACTTCCTCCCCAGGGTCAGCTTCACCCAATTTGCCGGCTGGAGGTTCATCCATAGGGCCCGGCTCAACTGTGTCCTGCTGAACGGAGACGTCCACCAAGGGAATCGGGTCAAGCGATGCAGGAAGTGCGGCTACGCCAACGAGACGCTACCCCATGTCCTGTGTAGCTGCAAGGTTGCTGTGCACTCTGCCATCCCCGGAACGAACAGCCAACTGCGACCGGACA
This sequence comes from Emys orbicularis, assembly GCF_028017835.1. NCBI lineage: Eukaryota > Metazoa > Chordata > Testudines > Emydidae > Emys > Emys orbicularis. The sequence goes on along the minus strand of NC_088695.1, from coordinate 910,651 downwards.
TCGACATCACCAATGAGGACCGGAAGAAGATCATGGTGAACGTCACTGTGCCCTTTGAGAATGGGACCTGGCCTTCCGCGATGCCCGGGCTCAAAAGGTGGAGAAATACTCCTGTCTGGCTGACACCCTGAGAGCTAGGGGTTACGAGGTTCAGACACGCACTGATCAGCGGAGCCCTGGGTGCATGGGACCCCAGTAACAAGTGAGTGCTGAGAGAATGTGGAATTGGTCAATGCTACGCTTGTCTGATGTGACAACTCATGGTGTCAGATGCCATCGGGTGGTTGAGGGACATCTACATACAACACATCACTGGACATCGGCAATACCAGGAGGGATGAGCTGGAGTGCTGATGAGAAGCACAGTAAGGAGAGGTTTCAGCGTGGGAGCCGTGTTAGTCTGTATCAGCAAAAAGAACTAGGCGTCCTTGTGGCACCTCAGAGACTAACACATTTATTTGAGCATAAGCTTTCGTGGGCTAAAACCCACTTCATCCGATGCATGGAGTGAAAAATACAGTAGGAAGAGATATATATATAAATACAGAGAACATGAAAAGATGGGGGTTGCCTTACCAACTCTTAATGAGACAAAGCAATTCAAGTGGGCTATTATCAGCAGGAGGGAAGATCACTTTTGTAGTGGTAATCAGGATGGCAGATTTCAAAAACATTGGTAAGGCAACCCCCATCTTTTCATGTTCTCTGTATATATATGTATCTTCCTACTGTATTTTCCACTCCATGCATCTGATGAAGTGGGCTGTAGCCCACGAAAGCTTATGCCAGGGGTCGGCAACCTTTCAGAAGTGGTGTGCCGAGACTTCATTTATTCACTCTGATTTAAGGTTTCGCGGGCCAGTCATACATTTTAACGTTTTTAGAAGGTCTCGTTCTATAAGTCTAGAATACATAACTAAACTATTGTTGTATGTAAAGTAAATAAGGTTTTTAAAATGTTTAAAAAGCTTCATTTAAAATTAAATTAAAATGCAGAGCCCCCCCGGACCGGTGACCAGGACCTGGGCAGTGTGAGTGCCATAGGTTGCCTACCCCTGGCTTATGCACGTGCCTGGGGCAGCAAGCCGCAGGGGGCACCCTGCCGGTCCCTGCGAGGGCGGCAGTCAGGCTGCCTTCAGCGGCATGCCTACGGGAGGTCCGCTGGTCCCACAGATTTGGCGGCAATTCGTCGGTGGGTACGCCGGAGCCGTGGGACCGGGGACCTCCCACAGGCATGCCGCCGAAAGCCGCCTGACTGCCGTGCTTTGGGCGGCAAAAAAGCTAGAGCCGCCCCTGCTTCCAGAAGCGTGTGGTTTGGGGTCAGTCGCTCTCTCATCAGTGTCCCGCTCAGGAAAAAAAAAAATGTCCATTCCTCCCCCTTGAGAAAATGATCACTGTTTTAGCTTAGGGAGCAGGCTCTGTAACTGTTTTCCCCAGAGACTAGGGGTTGTTTCTAGGATCAGGCGGAAGGTTTGAGGCAGATGCCTCAGCCTGCGCGCGCCCCGCCCCTGTTGAGCCAGGGGCAGATGCGGGGCGGGGGGATTTCAGGCCACATGGGGACAGGGGAGGACCCCCAACTCCCTAACAATCCCCCCCCCCCAAAGAAACTGTCCCGTACTCCCCCCACCCACACCCACCAACCCGCCAGGTTCACTCCCAGGCTCCTTCCCTCTCCCGCAGCTCCTGCCTTCTGCCCCCGACTGGGGCGCCCCGCAGCGCAGCGCAGTGTCCGTGAGGCCCTCGGGCTTTCTCCCGGCCTGGCGCTGGCCCCCAAATCGCCACCAGGTGGCGCCGCTGCAGCCCAGAAAGCCTCTGGCCAAAGGCACAGGAGCCCGAGAGCTGACAGGGAGAGCGGGGGCGGGCGCTGGTGGCCCCACCTCTTTTAAGGACCTTCCGTCACCCCAGCACCCACCCCGCTACCAGGCCCCGCACCGCAGCGAAGTTGGAGATCAGAAGCCAGCGCCAAGCAGTGTAGGGGCAACTGCTGTTTTGGCGGGAGCGGGCCCCTCGCTTTGAAAAGCAACACCCCCCGTCACTGGCCACCCGCCCCAACGCCGACCCGTAGGGAGAGAACAGTGCGCAGGGCGGCTTCAGGAAGAAGCGGTGAAGATAGCACCCTTAGCACAAGAAACTCTCGTAGGAGCCCGTTAGTCTGTCTTTGCACCCGCGAGGCCAGGGGAGAGCGCGAACGCAGTCCCCCACTACCACAAATTATGCAGTCGAGTTTCCCGCATTTGGGGAAATCGCAGGGGTCAGCACACCCGCAGTGCAATGGATGAGCCTCACCCTGGGAAAACCACCTTCGTGATCATGGTATCTCCCCTGCCAGGTAAGTATGAGTTGTTCCGCCCCGGCCGCCGCCCGCCCTCGCTCGCCCCACACTCTCAACACACGGTGGGGCCCGACTCGGACCGACCGCCGGCCCCGCCCACACCGGCCCCGCCCGCCGCCAGCTGCTCCGACAGGCCCCGGGCTCGGACCCTTCTCGCCACCGAGCCCCGCACGGTCAATTGGGGCCGTGCTCGTCAGCCTGGTCCCGTTCCCACAATGCTCCGCTCGCACGGAGATCTGCATACGTGCTCACGCGGCCCCGCCCCTCCCGCAGCCTGCCCGAGCCCCGCCCCTGCCCTGGCCAGCCCCAGCTGTTCCGCGCTGCGAGCTTAGCGGCAGCTCCGCGAGCTCCGGGGCCCTGGATCTGCTCTCCCCGGGCGGGCGGCTGCGGGCCTCAGCACAGAGCACAAGGGCCTCTCCAAGCTGCCCGGAGCTCAAGCAGCTGCTGGGGCTGCCTGTGCCGGGGCCAGAACTCGGGGGGCACCAACGTGGCTTCCAGCCTCCATCGCCGCCCACCCCAGCCCGGCCCAGCCCGGCCCTGCCGCGGTTCCGATCCGGGCTCGGCGGCCGGAGCGGAGCAGGGGCACAAAGGACATGGGGAAGCAGGAGCGATCCAGGAGCAGCCCAGACGGGGGGGGCGGGAGGGTGGGAACATCCTTAAGAAAAGGCATCCGGCCCCTGCCCCCTGCTCTGCCACAGACTTCCTGGGTGCCCTCGGGCACATCACTCGGTCTCGCTAGGCCTCAGTTTCCCCATCTTGGAAATGGGGCTGGTGGCACTTCCCGACTTCGCACGAGTGTGGGAGGAGAACTCCCCTGCAGATTAGGAAGATGCCCGGATACTGGGGTAATGGGGGAGGGGCGCTGGGGGAGAATATTTGCATCATCGTTTGGGATGGAATCTGTTTGGAAAGAAAATATTTCCCTAGAGTAATTTAAAAAATCTGTGTTCAGCGACAACGTTGTGAAATATGTAACGGAGCAGAGCGGTATTTCCCCGTGTGGCCGGCCCTAGCTCCCGCTCTGCCCTCGATCCTCCCCCAAAATTAGCCCGTCGCCCTCTCCCTCCAGTTCCTTCCGTACATTTTCGAAGGCAGCTGGGGGGGCCCCAGGCCGGCGCTCTTCAACGGAAGCAGCCCCTGCGGAGGGCAGATGGGGCGGAAACCCGGCACCAACTGGCACCACAGGATGGGCGCCCGCCCCGGCTCTCCGGTTCAGCTCTCTGGCTCCTCTGCCTTTGCCTGTAACAGCGCCAGCTTGTGGGGACGTGGGAGCCAGCACGAGGACGAGACAGCCCCAGGGCCTCTCTGAGGGAAGAACTATTTGCCAGGATGGGCAGGGATGGTGTCCCTGGCCTGTTTGCCAGCAGCTGGGAATGGGCGACAGGGGATGGATCACTTGGTGATTCCCTGCTCTGGTCATTCCCTTTGGGGCACCTGGCACTGGCCGCTGTCGGCAGACAGGACACGGGGCTAGATGGACCTTTGCTCTGACCCAGTACGGCCGTTCTTATGGCCCCGCTTAAGCCACTACGGCTGTGCCACCGCGGTGCTCCAGTCTAGACGCTAGCCGGGCTTGTCCCGTCGGCGTGGGCCATCTACCTCCCCGAAAGGCGGGAGCTAGGTCGATGGAAGAATTCTTCCCTCCGCACCCCTGACAGATGGAGCTGTGCTGATGTAAGTTCCCCAGGAGACCAGTCCAGAGGCTTGGTGCGTGCTGAACCGTCACGTCTACATCGCTCTGTCCGGCCGGGGTGTGAGAAGTCATACCCGCTCCTGGGTGACACGGCTACCCGGCCTAACCCCCAGTGTAGCTGACGGCGTTCAGGGAGGCGGTGGGGTAAAGCGACAGACAGACAGACCTCCTCCGCCACAGGGTTCTGCCGGCCCAGTCTCCGTAGTGCCGCCGTGCCCCGAGAGAGAGACCGGACAGCAAAAGCCAAAGGCGCCCTGGGGCAGGCCGGGAACCTGCCTCCTGGACAAGTGCTGCCAGGTGCCAGGTGAGACAGGTTTTGGAGGGGCTGTTTTTCTGCCAGAGGGGTGAGAGCCCAAGAGGGATGGATGGGCAAAGGGCTGTGGGCAGGGAAGGGGGCAGAGGAGCCGCTGGGGCTCCTTGGGGCGAGTGAGGCCATGGGTCAAGTCCCCATAGTGCAGACTGGTGAGCAAGGCAGGGGACACAGAGCCACTTGCAAAGGAACAGATCAGCTGCAGCCCCCCACCAGGCACCAGAGCAGAGGAGAGAGCAGCACACACCCCACCTCCCGCCTTCCCAGCTTTGTCTGTGCTTCACTGCGTGCCAAGGGAATCGCAAACGCAGTCCCCCATTACAGCCGAGGGGCACGGAGCGGTAAAAGCAGGGGTTCTGAAACTTTTGTACTGGTGACCCCTTTCAAATAGCAAACCTCTGCACGCGACCCCCCTTATAAACTAAAAACAGCCCTTTATATATTTAACACCATTATAAATGCTGGATGCAAAGCAGAGCTTGGGGTGGAGACTGACAGCTTGCAACCCCTCATGTGATAACCTCACAACACCCTTGAGGGGTCCCAAGCCCCCGGTGTGAGAACCCCGGAGTAAAGAGCTTTAAACAAGAAAGGAAACAGCAGGATGCTTTTAGGAGATCTCAGACGGTCCTGACTGTAGGAGAACTGAGAGCAGAAAAGTGAACTTCCACACAGCATAAAGTAATCAGGGACACAAACAAATAAACACAACCCGCAGCTCAGAAATCAGAGAGCGCTAGATCACCACTTTACAGCTTCCGGTTTCAGTCTGTCTTTGCACCCGCGAGGCCAGGGGAGAGCGCGAACGCAGTCCCCCACTACCACAAATTATGCAGTCGAGTTTCCCGCATTTGGGGAAATCGCAGGGGTCAGCACACCCGCAGTGCAATGGATGAGCCTCACCCTGGGAAAACCACCTTTGTGATCATGGTATCTCCCCTGCCAGGTAAGTATGAGTTGTTCCGGCCCGGCCGCCGCCCGCCCTCGCTCGCCCCACACTCTCAACACACGGTGGGGCCCGACTCGGACCGACCGCCGGCCCCGCCCACACCGGCCCCGCCCGCCGCCAGCTGCTCTGACAGGCCCCGGGCTCGGACCCTTCTCGCCACCGAGCCCCGCACGGTCAATTGGGGCCGTGCTTGTCAGCCTGGTCCCGTTCCCACAATGCTCCGCTCGCACGGAGATCTGCATACGTGCTCACGCGGCCCCGCCCCTCCCGCAGCCTGCCCGAGCCCCGCCCCTGCCCTGGCCAGCCCCAGCTGTGCAGCGCCGCGAGCCCCCGCCAGGTCGCGGGGCTGGGCCCGGCCTCCCCGGCCTGCGGGCGGCTGCAGCTGGCGGGGGGGCGGGAGCCTTTGTAGACCCGCCTGCTGATAGGGGGGGGGGCAATTTAAAGCCCCCCCCCACGCCGTGTGCGGCTGCCCGGGGTCCAGCGCTGCTGAGCCCAGCGCGGGTCCCAGTCCCTATACAGCCCCAGGCCCGGGTGTGACACATATGGCTCCCCCCGGCAGGGTCTGCGGGGCCCCTGTGCCCAGCGCGGGGTCTGTGTGGGAAGGGCCCTGTCCCTGTACAGCCCCTGGCCCAGATGTGACACATATGGCTCCCCCCGTAGGGTCTGTGGGGCCCTTGGCCTGCGGCATGGTCTGTGTGTGTCTGTGTGTGAGCGTGTTCTGCCCCGGGGGGTCCCCACAGCTCCCCCGGGGACTAACCACCGCCCGGGGCCCAGGCGCGTCGCTGCGGCTGTGACCAGCCCGGCACCCGCCCTTGCCCCCGACGCCGCACCGAGCTCGTGGCAAGATGCTCCTCGCAGCCGGCGTCTCAGCGGCTCTCGCCGCGGCCCAACCCAGCAGGGACAATTCGCCCCGTGTTCCCCCAGGCCCCGCAGCCACCCCCAGAGGGAAAGCGCCGGCCAAACGGCACGACAACGACCCCAGGGCTGCCGAGTCCCTGAATGCAGCACACGCTGGTCAGAGCAGGCGAGATGTCACCGGGGCGCCCAGTGCCTAGTGTGGTGGTTTGTACGGCAGCGGCACCGACGGGCCCAGGGATGGACCGATCGCTCTGGGCGCTGCACGGACACGGAGTCAGCAGACGGTCCCTGCCCCAGTGACCTCACAGACTGCGGGGGGGGGAGGGGTGTCTCTGTGTGTGTGTGTCTCTGTGTGTGTGTGTGTGAGTGTGTGTGTCTGTGTGTGTGTGTCTGTGTGGCACAGAAGGCCCCAGTGACCTCACAGACTGCGGTGTGTGTGTGTGTGTGTCTCTGTGTGTAACTGTGTGTATGTGTGGTTAGTATAAGTAAAGATCCCCATCTCCTGGCACAGAAGGCCCCAGTGACCTCACAGACTGTGTTGTGTGTGTGTCTCTGTGTGTGTGTGTGTCTATGTCTAATCCCCATCTCCTGGCACAGAAGGCCCCAGTGACCTGACAGACTGCATTGTGTGTGTGTGTGTGTGTGTGTGTGTGTGTGTGTGTGTGTGTTTAGTACACATAAAGATCCCCATCTCCTGGCACAGAAGGCTACAAGAGCATTTGCTGGATGCTGCCTGCCGGAAGCTGGGCCTGGCTGACCGGATAATCGCCCGGTTCTGTTAATTCCCTGCGAGGTGCCTGGCACCGGCCAGTGTGGGCAGACAGGACACGGGGCTAGCGGGACCCGTGGTCTGACCCGGTGGGGCCGTTCCTAGGATTGTTGGTATTTTTCTACCCTGGATAGAACTGTTGTGATCCACCCCACGCAGCGTGGGGCACGGGCCCCCCAGTGCTGGCTGGTACCGGTACCTGGGCTTGGAACGGACGAGATTTTTATCGGTAAATGTCAGTCAAGGTTGATTCCGCCCCCCCCATGTTACCGTCGATAATGATGAAAACGTCAGCCAGGCACAGTAAGACACGAGCTGTCGGAGCCCGGGTCTGCGTTAGATTTCGGGACATTCCCGTGTGGGTTCCGACACGCGATGGCGACACGTGTTTGAACAGCTGTAAAGCATTAACGTGTCAAGTCTCCCCATCGCTGGCAGGAAATAACCGTCCGACCCCCCCCGACCTCCCACAACTGCGATGTGCAACGTGATAAAAACCTAACAAACAAAACGGCTTGAAAATCCCCCTGGACTGTCTGTGGAACTGCCCAAACCAGCCCCCGGGTGAGCCCTGGCAGCGGCAGGGCGCTCGCTGGGCCTGCTTGCGGCCGGGTGAGCAGAGCAGGGTCTGGCTTTACCCCCCCCCCCCCCCGCAGCTCCAAGCCCCCCAGGGGGGTTTCCATTCTCAGAGAGTATTTCCCAGAGCCCCCCCCCCCATACAAACCCCGGGGGGGGGGGAGGATTGACGGCCCAGGTTCACTGGGCACCGCCGAGGGCTCCCCAGAGCTGCTGCCGGAGGAATTTGTCCCCGGCCCCCCCACCCGCCGCAGCCCCAAACACCAGCTCCCCCTCCTGGACCCCCTGCAATGCAGGGCCCACAGCCCCCCAGGCCGGCCCTGTCTGTCTGTCTCCTGGGGGGCAGGAGGGGGTGGGGGTGGGCTCCGGGACCCCCCCTCCGCAGCCAGGGGCGGCGGGTGATGGGGAGACCCGGGGTCTGACCCTGCACCAAGGGCCCGTCTCCGCCTTCCCCGCGCCCCGGCCCCAGCTCTGCCCCGAGCGCACTAGCAGGGGCCGCAGCCCCGGGTGGGCGATGCGCTGTAGACGGACCCTGTCTGTGCCGCTCCCCTCCCGGCAGCGGGGGCGGGTCCATGGGCTGCTCCCCCCCCCCCCCCATCCCGGGCCGCTCTCCCCGCCCCCCCGGGGGTTGGGCTTCCTGGGTCAGCGCCGCCGCTGCTGTATCCGCGCCCGGCCCCGCTGCTGCTCCCGGCCCGGGCGGGGGGAGCCCGGGGGCCGCGCTGGGCTGGAGCCGGAGCCGCCCCTGGGCCGGGCAGCGCCGAGCTCCACCGGCGGGAGGGAGCTGCTGCGCCGGGGCCGGCAGGTGCGGGAGGGGCCGGGCCGGGGGGCGCTGCGGGGCCGCGGGCGGGGGGAGGGCAGGAGGGGATGGGGGCAGTGCGGGGGGGGGGGAGGGCGCAGCCATGGGGCAGGAGCAGCCGCCACCGGCTGATGGGCACCGGGCAGGGGGGTGACTAAGATCTGAACATCCCACAGCCCCCCCGGCCCTCCCAGAGCCCCCCACCCCGCACCCCCACCGCCCTGGGTGTCTGCAGCGGGGACAGTGAGACCCCAGGGGCTGTGGTACCCCCCGGGGTGGCATCCCCCTCCCTGCCCCCCGGTCAGCCCCACAGGCCCATCCCACCTGGTGTCCTGCCCCCTGGGTCAGGCCACGTCCCCCGGAGCAGGCCGGGGCTGGGTTAAAATCATGGGACTTTCCCTGTAGCAGATACAAGGGGAGATGCATCATACGCGGATTCAACTGACACGATTTTAACTATACGCGCTTGGCAAAAAATAAAATAAAAATTAAAAAAAGAGAAAAATAACAATTTAAATACTGTACCTGTAGTGCGGGCGATTCCGCCCGCCATTCCACTCAATGGTAATTTGACTAGACGCGATTTTCGCCTTACAGGCTGACTTTAGAACCTAACCCCCGCGTAAAATGCGACTCCTGTGTATTCTCCTGCCGCGTTGCACACCGTGATCTCGCCTGTCCCCGTCCCCGAGCAGGATTTCTGATCCCCGGACCGGACGCGCCCCGGATGGAGCGAGGGGCAGAGCCGGGGGTCCCGGGTCCCCAGGGTGCTGAGGAGACCCCGAGAGACGCCCGCACAGGTGAGGAATCGCTTAAATCGTCTCAGAAATTCACCGCTGGCTTCCTGGGGTCTTTACATCCTGGGCAGTAACAGAAGGGGCTTTACAGGCCTTCCAGGGGCTGCCCCGGCCCCCTGCCTTTTCCCCAACCCCATTTTATGTTTGTAAATGTTTTTCTCTGCCCTACTCCCGTGTGAGAGACCCACACAACACAACGGGGCAGCTGATTGCGCAGGGGCCGCAGAGACGCTGACTGGGCAGATGCTGCCGCCAGCACGAAGAAAACAGGCTGGGGCCAGCGGTTAGGAAATGCGGTTCCTTCGCTTATCCGTCAGTGACTCGCCCGGTGGTGCCCCTGCAGCCAGCGCGTGGGGAGGGGATTTCAGGATGGGGGGAGTAAATGCGGCTGGGGAGTTAATTCTGTATTGAGGGCGAAGCAGCTCATCAGATTAGCTTAAACCCCAGGCCGCCATCCCCCTCCACACACAACATTTACAGAGGTGTGTCCCTAGTGCAAGGCAGTGGGGACACAGACTCACACAGTGTCTCAGGTGGTGAGTGTGCGCACACGAAATCTCACCACAACAACCAATATCTACCACCTTACGGTCAATTCTTTGTTGGGTTCCCAGCTCCGCTGCCTCCTTTCCCATTTCTGTGCCTCGGTTTCCCTGTTGTTAGGCAGATCTTGCTTTGCAACCTCCAGGTGAACAGCTGCGAGGGAGGCCCGGAGCAGTCATGTAATCACTGCAAAGGCCTCCCGGCCTCCCCAGGCCTCAGCCCAGATTGTGACCTCATTACGTTCCTTGCTTTTTCCATGTTGTACCTTATGAAGAAGAAGAATGATTTGTGTGACGTGAGCATCTAGCCCGGACTGAGTTCAGGAGCCCATTGTGCTCGGAGCTGGACATACACGTAGCGAGAGACAGTCCCTGCCCCGCGGATCCGGCCGTGTGAACGGCCAGCGAGAGGAGGGGTGTGAGGGCAAACAGAAGCCCAGGGAGAGGATGTAGCAGCCGGTGGTGGAGCCGGGAATAGAGCCCAGGACTCCAAAGGCGGAGGAGTGACTTGATTGTGGTGTATAAGTCCCTGCGAGGGGGGAAATAGCAGCTACTAAAGGGATCTTTGTCCGGGTCTGTTCCGGCCGTAAGCTCTGTGAGTCTGACCCACCAGACCGCGCTGCCCCTCAGCACCCATCACACCGGTAATTCCCCTGGGGTGACGCACGGGGCTCGCGCTGACGCTGACTAGTCACCCAGCGTCTCTGGCCGGCTGTGCCCGGTACCCGGCAGCGCGGTCACTTTCATGGATCGCTCCCACGCCCGCCCAGCCGACGTCCTGGGACGTGCAGGGTCGTTTTCTAAGTACATTTCGAAAGCGCTGACATCTGCCCGTGAAGCTGAACCGCGGGGACTCCTGCAACGCTCCAGTTAGGGGTGTGGGGAACCTGGCGGCCACTCGCTGCAGCAAAGGAGACGGGGCCGGTCTCGTCCCTGACCCTGCACTATCTGTCCATCCACCCCTGGATCCTAGTGTACCCAATCTACCCCCCCCCGCCCCCCCCGGCCCGCCCTGCCCCATTCTGGGAATAGCCCCAAGTGCTCCCTCTGCTGGTGCTCAGAGCCCCTGCGGGCGCCAGAGTGAAATCGACCTGACTCTTGTCAGTGTCACAGCAGCCCACAGGAAACAGCCTGAAAATGGCCAGTCTCGTCTCAGTTTCCTGCTGCTGGGGATCTCTGAGCAGCACCAGAGCTGCCTGTCTGCAGACTCAGGAAGGCAGTGCGGCCTCATCGGGCTCCCTACAAAATCAGCCTCCCAACAAGAAGGGCCAGAAATGAGAGCTTGAATCCTCGGGGAGTTCCCGGCCTCTCCTCCCACCAGGGGCAGTGCCAGCAGCCAGCGGATTTTTTACACCTCGGGTTTGTTCCCCTGACCTGAGGAGTCCAGCGCAGGGAGTGACGGGTGTCTGGATTCTCTCTTTCTTTCAGCGCGTGGGAACGAGGAGGAGGTGACTCAGCCAGGGGTGGCGAATGAGACGCTGCCAGGAGGAGCTGGAGGGGACATTTCCCGGAGTCTGGAGCCGGGGAAAGCCTCCGAGGGGCAGCAGGGGAACCCCACGGAGGAGAGTGGGGATGAACCCGCCCCCCGCGGGGGCGACACAATGGACCCGAGCGAGGCCACGGCCCGGCCAGGGCGGCTCTACACCTGCCCGGAGTGCGGGAAAAGCTTCACGCAGAGCTCGCACTTCATCCGGCACCAGACGGTGCACACGGGCGAGCGGCCGTACCAGTGCGCGGACTGCGGCAAGAGCTACCGGCAGAACTCGGACCTGGTCAGCCACCGCCGGCTCCACACGGGCGAGGAGCCCTTCCACTGCGCCGAGTGCGGCAAGCGCTTCCGCCAGAGCTCGGAGCTCATCATCCACCAGCGCAGCCACACGGCCGAGGCCCCCTACCCCTGCCCCGAGTGCGGGAAGCGCTTCCGCCGCAGCTCGCACCGCCTGGCCCACCAGCGCACCCACACCGCCGAGCGCCCCTGCAAGTGCCCCGACTGCGGCAAGGGCTTCCGCACCAACTCGGACGTGGCGCAGCACCGGCGCACCCACACGGGCGAGCGCCCCCACCAGTGCCCGGACTGCGGCGAGCGCTTCAGCGTGCGCTCCACGCTGGTCAACCACCGCCGGGTGCACACAGCCGAGCGCCCCTTCGCCTGCGTCGAGTGCGGCAAGCGCTTCACCCAGAGCTCCACCCTCAACCGGCACCGGCGCATCCACGTGGGCGAGCGGCCCTACCGCTGCTTGGAGTGCGGCAAGAGCTTCAACCGCAGCTCCAACCTGCTCACCCACCAGGTGCTGCACACGGGCGAGCGCCCCTTCCGCTGCCCCCGCTGCCCCAAGAGCTTCAACCAGCGCGCCAACCTGCTGACCCACCAGCGCACCCACACGGGCGAGCGCCCCCACCAGTGCCCCGGCTGCGGCAAGCGCTTCAGCCAGAGAGCCAACCTGCTGGTGCACCAGCGGCTGCACGCGGGGGACTGACCCCCGGCCGGCGTCCAGGGCGCTCTAGCCAGCCGCCCGCTCACTGGCATAGGGCGTGGCCGATCGGGGACTCCTCCGGCCCAGCAGCCCCCAGCATTCCTGACCAGCTCTTCCGTCCTGCCAGCCCGGCGTAGGGGGCCGGCGTGAATGGGCCGGCGGTGTTAACATAACCCAGCCGCTGTCCACCGTTACACAGTGTTAAACACGGGCCGGAGTTGGGGTGCAGAGACCGCTGCCCGCTCAGCGCCAGGGCAAACACCGTTCAGCAGCCTGGGAACCGTTTCGTAACGACGCAGCAAAGGCCGAGCCGGTAAAGTACGAAGTCAGCCAGGCTTACCCTGTTAGTGTCCGCGGTCCCGTTCCCGTCCGCCGGAGAGAGGAAAGGCCCTTTGTCTGAGCGTCTCCTGGGTGCATCAGCGCTGGCAGTGACGGGACAGGAGAAGGGAGCTGAGACGGGCTGGAGCCAAACGTCTGATCTGTTCAGCCCAGGTGTTGTCTGGGCTTTGGCTGGAGCTGGGGGTGGCCGTGTCCTGTGGGTCCCGCTCTCTGGCCCGGGCTGGGTGGACATTTCTCAGGGTGAGATCCCAGGAGACGGGGGTGGCAGCCAGGGTGGGGAAACTCGCTCCAGGAGACCCGTCTGGTTGTTTTGGTTTTTCCCCCCAAAGTCTCTTTCTTTAAGGCCCTGCAAAGGGGGTGGTGGGCGGCCCGGCCCAGCCCCTCATCGTTATGTTCACCAATTAAATTTATTTCCATACGGACAAACTGATGTGTAAGTTACTTCGTTCCCCCGTTTTCGTATTTATGAAGTTCAAATCTTAACACGCACAGTCCCAGCGCCGTAGCAATCGGCCTCTTCGGCTGAACTAATTCCGGCTCGGTCTGGGTTTTGTCACCTGCCTGTAACATCATCCGTGACTCAGGATAACCTGACGGACTTTTCGTGGTTACTTCCCACACAGGCCGAAGTTATAAACCCAACTGTCCCATCAGGTCCCTGGGCTAATGACCTGACCTCCCCTCCGGGGGGCTGCAGGGTCTGTGTAGCTCTGTCCCGTACCCCGTCATTCACAACGATTTCAGCGGGACCCCGTGGATCCAATCAAACTGGGACCGGGGCCAGATCGGATCATCAGGGTTTTAAACAAGTCGTGCGGGTATCGCTCATTCGTACACTCCTCACTCGGTAACCTTGAACAGCACAGAGACCGCCTGCAATGTCTGTTTAACGTCACCCAAGGCACCATCGCTGGTTAGCTGCTTTACACACAACGTCATGAACAGAACAATTGTAAAGAAATGCAAAAATGATAATTATTACCAAGCATTAAAACATGGCCCCTTCCTTATTTACAGCGACACGAACTGTCACTTCTTTCCTGTCCTGCCTTCTCGCATGGCTCTCCAGTCCCTGCCGTCCGCCCAGTTCTTCATGTACTCCGTCCCCGTCCTTGAGATCTGCTTCTCACTGACCTAGGATGTCACTAACTGGTCAGTCCCACTAGAACAGGGGACACCGGGCAAATCCGGACCGCCAGACACGTTTGCCCGGACCCTGAAATCTCTTTACTTATTTCATTGTTATTGTCTCTGGAGTCTGGCCCTTGACTCTACCTTGACCGAGAAATTTGGACTTTGGCAAAGTCCAACGACTACCCCTGCTATGTAAAGATTAATTCAGCACGGATGTGTCCCCGAATTCCCCAGTCCTCACCCTTCGCGGGGGACCAAGAACTCCCCCATGGGGGAGGCTCATGGCATGGGACACTGACTAACTGAAAGGAATCATAGAATCGTAGAATCTCAGGGTTGGAAGGGACCTCAGGAGGTATCTAGTCCAACCCCCTGCTCAAAGCAGAACCAATCCCAACTAAATCATCCCAGCCAGGGCTTTGTCAAGCCGGGCCTTAAAAACCTCTAAGGAAGGAGATTCCATCACCTCCCTAGGTAACGCATTCCAGTGCTTCACCACCCTCCTAGTGAAAAAGTTTTTCCTAATATCCAACCTAAACCTCCCCCACTGCAACTTGAGACCTTTACTCCTTGTTCTGTCATCTGCCACCACTGAGAACAGTTAGATCCATCCTCTTTGGAACCCCCTTTCAGGTAGTTGAAAGCAACTATCAAATCCCCCCTCATTCTTCTCTTCTGCAGACTAATCAATCCCAGTTCCCTCAGCCTCTCCTCATAAGTCATGTGCTCCAGCCCCCTAATCATTTCTGTTGCCCTCCACTGGACTGTTTCCAATTTTTCCACATCCTTCTTGTAGCGTGGGGCCCAAAACTGGACACAGTACTCCAGATGAGGCCTCACCAATGTCGAATAAAGGGGAATGATCACGTCCCTTGATCTGCTGGCAATGCCCCTACTTATACAGCCCAAAATGCCGTTAGCCTTCTTGGCAACAAGGGCACACTGTCGACTCATATCCAGCTTCTCGTCCACCGTGACCCCTAGGTCCTTTTCTGCAGAACTGCTACCTAGCCATTCGGTCCCTAGTCTGTAGCAGTGCATGGGATTCTTCCATCCTAAGTGCAGGACTCTGCACTTGTCCTTGTTGAACCTCATCAGATTTCTTTTGGCCCAATCCTCTAATTTGTCTAGGTCCCTCTGTATCCTATCCCTACCCTCCAGCGTATCTACCACTCCTCCCAGTTTAGTGTCATCTGCAAACTTGCTGAGAGTGCAGTCCACGCCATCCTCCAGATCATTAATGAAGATATTGAACAAAACCAGCCCCAGGACCGACCCTTGGGGCACTCTGCTTGAAACCAGCTGCCAACTAGACATGGAGCCATTGATCACTACCCGTTGAGCCCGACGATCTAGCCAGCTTTCTATCCACCTTATAGTCCATTTATCCAGCCCATACTTCGTTAACTTTCCAGCAAGAATACTGTGGGAGACCGTATCAAAAGCTTTGCTAAAGTCAAGGAATAACACATCCACTGCTTTCCCCTCATCCACAGAGCCAGTTATCTCCTCATAGAAGGCAATTAGGTTAGTCAGGC
Organism: Emys orbicularis; assembly: GCF_028017835.1. NCBI lineage: Eukaryota > Metazoa > Chordata > Testudines > Emydidae > Emys > Emys orbicularis. Next base: position 895,544 of record NC_088695.1, on the reverse strand, counting down.
ACGACTTCCCCTTGGTGAATCCATGCTGACTGTTCCTGATCACTTTCCTCTCCTCTAAGTGTTTCATAATTGATTCCTTGAGGACCTGCTCCATGATTTTTCCAGGGACTGAGGTGAGGCTGACTGGCCTGTAGTTCCCCGGATCCTCCTCCTTCCCTTGCACGACATGAGCCTTTTTGGACTGTAACCCAAGGGGGCGTGTGGCGTGGCTCGAGCTCACAGGAGTCAGAGCGACTCCCGCCTGGAGGAGACAGGATGGACGTTTCAATCCCAGTTCAGAAGAGAGCTGTGACAGATCTGCTAAGCAGGGGGGCTACAACTCCCATCAGCCCCTCCCCATTGCACGGGTCCCTCCTCCTGCCTTTCCCATCAGCTCCCACTCCCAGTCGCACTCCAAGCCAGGTCAGGGGAAAGGTGCTGAATCAGAAGGTGGCTGGGCTCCGGGAGCCGCGGGGCTGCTGGAGAGAAGCCCAGGGACGGTGCCAGAGCTGTGTGTGGAACAGTCTGTACGTGCCGGATGACCCAGTGCTTTGCCTGGCTGATTTCAAAGGCAGCTGTGCGACTGTCCCGGTTCTGGGCCCATTTCCCTCTGCTGCGGCTGGGGAGGCTCTGAGCACACAGAGGCACCAGGTGGGCTGGCTGCAGACTCAGGAAGGTGGTGCTGGGATCCCCATTTGGATTCTGCTTCCCACCCAGCCAGGCTGGGAGCTTTAACACGTTGAATCCTGCAGGTGACGGGCCGGTGAGTGAGAGCGAGGAGGGGGATCCCCAGAAGGAGGATCGGGAGCGAGCGGAACCGTGTGGGATGGTGCTGAGTCAATCCCAGGGGAACGTGTCTGGGAGCCCCGAGGGTCAGCACAACGCAGACAGGCTGTACCGGTGCCAGGAGTGTGGGAGGAGCTTCCGTCAGAGCGCCCAGCTTATCAGACACCAGGCCGTCCGTACGGGGGAGAGCCCCCACAAATGCCCCGACTGCAGGAAAGGCTTTGCCCTGGGCTCAGACATGACCAGGCATCGGCACGTCCACACGGGAGCGCCCCTACGTGTGCCCTGAATGTGGGAAAGGCTTCGCTCACAGCTCCAACCTCATCCGGCACCGGAGCCGGCCCACGGAGGAGAAACCCTACAAGTTCCTGGCCTGCGGGAAGGGCTTCCAGGTGAGCTCCCACCTCGTCACCCCCCAGTGCATCCACACAGGCGAACGCTCCTACCGCTGCCCCGAATGCGCGAAGGGCTTCAGCCACAGCTCCCAGCTGGTCAAGCACCGCCGGACCCACACGGGCGAGTGCCCCTATAAATGTCCTGTATGCGGGAGGGCCTTTGGGGCCAGCTCCACCCTCATCAGCCAGCAGCACACCCACACGGCCGAGCGCCCCTTCCAGTGCCCCGTCTGCCGCAACAGCTTTGGCCAGGTCTCGGGGCTCACCCGGCACCAGAGGATCCACCCCGGGGAGCGCCCCTACAAATGCCCCAACACGGTGCCCTGAGGTGATCGCGGACCCCCTGACTACCCAGCCCCCCGACGGGCTCCCCCTCCCCACTGCCGGGCCCCTCCAGCAGCCTGGGGGCGAGGGGGAGGGGAGGGAAAGCCCCGACCGGCCCCTCCTCCGCGCTGGATTCAGGGGTCCCAGCCGGGCGGTGAAGTGGCTCCAAACAGACATTTCTTCTGATCCCAGGACCCAGCTGATTTCCAGCGGTCGGACAGAGCCAGGAAGTTTTATCCCAACCCCGGTTCTGGCCAGAGAGACGTTACCAGCCCGGCCTGCCAGGGCCGATTCCCCGGGAAGCAGCAGCAGGGGCTTGATCCCTGAGCCGCAGGGGCTGAGGCTGGTGTCACTCCTCCTGGCACCTAATCCAGGCCGGGTCCCCGGCTGGTGTGAATTGGCCGCAGCCCCGTTGGGGTCGGTGGGGCCGGGTCCCCGGCTGGCGTGAATCGGCCGCAGCCCCGTTGGGGTCGGTGGGGCTGGGTCCCCGGCTGGTGTGAATTGGCCGCAGCCCCGTTGGGGTCGGTGGGGCCGGGTCCCTGGCTGGCATGAATCGGCCGCAGCCCCGTTGGGGTCGGTGGGGCCAGGTCCCCGGCTGGCGTGAATCGGCCGCAGCCCCGTTGGGGTCGGTGGGGCTGGGTCCCCGGCTGGTGTGAATCGGCCCCAGCCCCGTTGGGGTCGGTGTGGATTCACACTGGCTGGAGATCGGGCCCCTCCGTCTATCAGCCCAGCCGACTGACTGATCTCTGCAGGCACAAGCCCGCTGGGCGTGTAAATGCTGGTTAGCGGGACAGGCTGGCTGGTGTCACGGTGGCTCACCAGCGTCTCAGCTGCTCTGGGCCGGGCTGGCTCCATACGTTCAGAGCTGAGAGGTTACCGAGTTTCTGTCCTTCGGTTAAGCTACTGTGAGCGGGTGGTAACTGAAAAGCTGGGGGGAGAGGGGTGCAGATGGCCGGGCGTCTGACAGGCCCATTGGAAGGGAGCCGAGGTCGCAGTGGGGTCTCCAAGGGTGGGTCTCTGAGTGGGCACCTCGTGGCATTTGCTCATTACACAAGAATAACCTGGGCCCAAAATACCCATGTTTATTTACAGAGACACGCGTCCCTGGCTGGGTTCTGGCCGCTTTAACGTGCCGAGCACGGTGGGCGCCGCTGGAGGCTCACGGGCTGGTTAAAGGGATGCTGCCCTATTCCAGGGGACACGACATGGACTCGTCAGATCTCAGCCCTCAAGGGCCTCTGTTAATTGCCGTTGTATTACCAGAGCGTCTCGGGGACCAGGGCCCCCTGGGCCAGCGGCTGGCCCTACCCCGTGGAAGAGACTGTCCTGCCCCAAGGGGCTTACGCGCTAAACAGCCAAAGCACACGTTCTCCCCACTCACAGGTAGGGAGATGAGGCACAGAGAGATTAAGTAACTTGCCCAAGGTCAGCCAGCAGCTCAGTGGCAGAGTCAGGAATAGGACCCAGGCGTCCTGAGATACAGCCCAGTGTTTTCCCCACGCTACCCTTCTTTCTACCTCCAGCATGTGGTTACCCCCCTAGGACCAGCTCCGCGTTTCTTTCTCTAGCTTCTGGTTTCATTGGCCCGTCGTGTCAGTTAGTAAAACGCACAGCTGGGTTTCCTCTCGTTCAGGAAGGAGCTAAGGACAGGCGCGGGGAAGGGCCTGGGGCGGGGCTGAAATGCAGCATCCGGAGCCGGGCCCGGGCACTCAGGGGCTGTTTGGGGTTTTCCTGCTCTGAAGCAGGAGGACTAAAGCGGCTTTGTGGTTCCCAGTCGCCCCGAGTCCTTTGCCGAGAGAACAGGAGTGTAAATGGGGTGACGGGCCCCCAGGAAATGCTCTTGAGGGGTTTGTCGGCGACACCGTATAACCTGCTGGTTCTGCTCTGTGACCCGCGCAGGCCTGGAAGGTTTCGCCCCAAGGCTGAGTTACGGATCCCTCCCCCGGGCACTCCCTGTGTAACACGCCTAACACGCCCCGCTACGCTGGCTGGGGAATTCTCCTGCCTGATCCACGCGCAGGCCGGCCCCATGGCCCAGCCAGGCTGGAGCAGGGGGGCAGCAGCTGGCAGCAGGATCCCGATACGGGTGTAAACGCCTCTGTCTCCCCAAGGAATGTACCCGGCCCCTGTTCCCAGCGTGTCTGAGCCTCACAGGCCCTGGTGCAGGGACACAGACTGCATCTCGCACGCCCCGAGCACCTGTTTAACGTGTCTCCTGCGGCTCTTTGCAGCACCAGGTATTAAAACGCCCTGTGATGTAACTATTAACCCGGCTCGGTTATTAACCCGTCAGGCTGCTTTTACTGTGTCCTTAACCAGTGACCTTATCAACGTGCAAGTTATTAACTTGTTTGTTGTGAGAATAATACACACACACACACACACACACACATATATACACACACGAATAGCTCCCCTGTGACCGGCGGGACCCAGAGGCCAGGGCCTGGCCCCCCATGTGCGGGGCAGGGTGGGTGTCACCCCATGGCCCAGCGGGACCCAGAGGCCAGGGCCTGGCCCCCCATGTGCGGGGCAGGGTGGGTGTCACCCCATGGCCCGGCGGGACCCAGAGGCCAGGGCCTGGCCCCCCATGTGCGGGGCAGGGTGGGTGTCACCCCATGGCCCGGCGGGACCCAGAGGCCAGGGCCTGGCCCCCCATGTGCGGGGCAGGGTGGGTGTCACCCCATGGCCCGGCGGGACCCAGAGGACAGGGCCTGGCCCAAGCTCTCCAGGCCGCCTGGGGCGAGCTGGGAATCGCAGGCGGGTCTCCCAGGCGAGCGCCCCGACCCCGGGGTCCCCAGGTCCCCGTCCAGCCCCACGGTGCCCCTCAGGCGGGCAGCCCGGAGCAGGGGAGCTGAGCGGGGGGGGCTGCAGGACTGGGGGGCCCAGCGTGGGGTCGGGGAGCAGCCGGAGCTGGCGGGCGCTTTGCTGGCCCTGGTCCTGCTGGTTCCCCCCGGACACGGTCTGTGAGTCCGGGAGCCTCCCGGCCCCTCCGGGAGGGTGGGAACCGCCCGGCAGAGGCGGGTCCGGGGGCGGGTCCATGGGCTGCTCCCCCCATCCCGGGCCGCTCTCCCCGCCCCCCCGGGGGTTGGGCTTCCTGGGTCAGCGCCGCCGCTGCTGTATCCGCGCCCGGGCGGGGGGAGCCCGGGGGCCGCGCTGGGCTGGAGCCGGAGCCGGAGCCGCCCCTGGGCCGGGCAGCGCCGAGCTCCGCCGGCGGGAGGGAGCTGCTGCGCCGGGGCCGGCAGGTGCGGGAGGGGCCGGGCCGGGCCGGGGGGCGCTGCGGGACCGCGGGCGGGGGGAGGGCGGGAGGGGATGGGGGCAGTGCGGGAGGGGAGGGCGCAGCCCCCCATCCAGCCATGGGGCAGGAGCGGCAGGCAGGGGGGTGACTAAGATCTGAACATCCCACAGCCCCCCCCCGCGCCCTCCCAGAGCCCCCCCACCCCGCACCCCCACCGCCCTGGGTGTCTGCAGCCCGGACAGTGAGACCCCAGGGGCTGTGGTATCCCCCTCCCTGACCCCCTGGTCAGCCCCACAGGCCCATCCCGCCTGGTATTCTGCCCCCTCCCTGCCCCACGGGTCTGCCCCACGGGCCTATCCCGCCTGGTATCCTGCCCCCTCCCTGCCCCCCGGTCAGCCCCACAGGTCCATCCCGCCTGGTATCCTGCCCCCTCCCTGCCCCCCGGTCAGCCCCACAGGCCCATCCCACCCGGTATCCTGCCCCCTCCCCACACCTCCCCGTGCCCTGGACCAGCCCGAAAAGCGGCTGTGTTAGAATCATGGACCCTTCCATGCAACAAACGTGGGGCCACGTCCCCAGCCCTGATCTCGCCTGTCCCTGTCCCCCGAGCAGGATTTCTGATCCCCGGACCGGACGCGCTCTCCCGGATGGAGCGAGGGGCAGAGCCGGGGATCCCGGGCCCCCGGGGCGCTGAGGAGACCCCGAGAGACGCCCGCACAGGTGAGGAGTCGCTTAAACTGAGTCGGAAACCAGGGGCGAAGCCCCCAACATGGGTTCTCGTTATTACTATTTGCATTAGCAGAGCTCGTGGGCCATGCCAGGTGCTGTACAAATCCCCAGAGGCTGCCCCACTCTGCAGAGCTCCCAGTCTGACTAGGCCGGACGGACACGGGGCGGGAGGAGAAACGGGCCCAGAGAGGGGATGTGGCTTGTGCAGGTCACCCAGCAGCAGGGCCGGGAACAGAGCCCCGAGCCCCGAACCAGAGGACGGCTGCTGGCTTAGGGTGCCGGTTCTCAGAGACCCCTGCCCTATGGCTCGGGTGCCCTGACGCCTGGGGTTTGTTCGTGTGTCCGTCAGGCTAAATAGCCACTTGGCTGCGCAGACGCAGGGGGCAGGAGGTTTCATTTCTGTACCTCGCCTGGAAGTTCACTTCAAAAGCACCAGGAAGCAGCGTGGCCTAGTGGATACAGCACTGCCCTGGGAGTCAGGAGAGCTGGGTTGGGCACTGGCCTGCTGGGTGACCTTGAACCAGTCACTTTCCCTCCCGGTGCCTCAGTTTCCCCGTTGTACAGATGGGGATAATGACCATGACCTGCTTTGTAGCCAGGGATTATTTTCTTTCTTCAAATCTGTGACAATTTAAGCCGGTTGGGCCGCAGAGAGCTCCCGCTGCCAGGTCGCTGCCTGGAAATGTGATGGCCACGTGCTGCAGGAAGGGAGACGTCTCTGTCTAGCCACGTCCCTAGCTCCTACCCCGTCCATCCGTCATCGCTAGATCCCAGCGTGTCTGTCTGTCTGTCCCTCTGGTGAATAGCTCCAAGTTCAGAGCCTCCCAGCGGGGACAGAGTGAAATTGACCTGATCTGGATCAGTCTCACAGCAGTCCTGAAACTGACCAGATTCTTGCCAATTTCCCTTTGCTGCTGCTGCAGGGGAAACTCTGGGCAGCAGCCCAGCACAGGCGCTACCTGTCTGCAGACTCAGGAAGGCAGCACAGCAGCTGTGAATCATCTCCCCCACCAGACGGGCTGGGAACGTCAGTGCATTGATTGTAAATGAGTGCTGAACCCTGCAGGGGCTCCCGGCTCCGGTCTGTCTCCGAGGGGCAGATTCCCAGCCACAGGGGAATGTTCTTTGGTTTGCCGCCCCCCTTTCTGAGCCGAGACTGACCCGTGTCTGGATTCTTTCCCAGCAGGCGAGGGGCTGGTGAGTGAGACCGAGGAGAATCCCGAACAGGACGGTCCGCAGCCAGCAGAACTGTATGGGACGTTCCCGGGACGTTCCCAGAGCCCTCAGCGGGGAGCGGCCTGCGAGCGTCAGGAAGACAATGCCACGGCGGAGAGACTGGGTGAGTCGGCGCCGTACAGGGCGGATTTCACAGGTCCCCACAGCACTGTGGCCCAGCCCAGAGCCTCCCCAGGAGACAGACTCTTCACGTGTCCCGAGTGCGGGAAGGGCTTCGGCCAGAGCGCGCACCTCATCCGGCACCAGACGGTGCACACAGGGGAGCGGCCCTACAAGTGCCCCGAGTGCGGGAAGGGCTTCAGCCAGAGCTCGGACCTGACCACGCACCGGCGCGTCCACACGGGCGAGGAGCCCTACGCCTGCGCCGAGTGCGGCAAGCGCTTCGCCCAGAGCTCCAACCTGATCCGGCACCAGCGCACCCACACGGCCGAGACCCCCTACCGCTGCCCCGACTGCGGCAAGCGCTTCCGCCGCAGCTCCCACCTCGTCATGCACCAGCGCACCCACACCGGGGAGCGCCCCTACCGCTGCCCCGACTGCGGCAAGCGCTTCAGCCACAGCTCCCACCTGCACCGGCACCAGCGCATCCACACGGGCGAGCGCCCCTACAAGTGCCCCGACTGCGGCAAGAGCTTCGGCGTCAAGTCCACCCTGGTGACGCACCGGCGGGTGCACACGGCCGAGCGGCCCTACGCCTGCGCCGACTGTGGCCGGGCCTTCGCCCAGAGCTCCACCCTCAACCGGCACCGGCGCACGCACGCGGCCGAGCGCCCCTACCGCTGCCCCGACTGCGGCAAGAGCTTCATCCAGAGCTCCAACCTGGTCACCCACCTGATCCTGCACACGGGCGAGCGCCCCTTCCACTGCCCCCGCTGCCAGAAAACCTTCAGCCAGAGCTCCAACCTCAGCCGTCACCAGAGGACCCACGTGGGGCGCCGAGCCCGCCCCTGCCCCGAGTGCGGGGAGAGCGTCCCGCGCGGCGCCGGCCTGTCCGCCCACCAGAGACGCCACGCGGGACAGGAGACGCCCTCGCCGCCCTGCTAGGGCCGGCTGGTCCCCCTGGTACCCGCCCACCAGAGACGCCACGCGGGGCAGGAGACGCCCTCCCCGCCCTGCTAGGGCCGCCTGGTTCCCCAGTACCTGCCCACCAGACACCACGCGGGGCAGGAGACCCACTCGCCGCCCTGCTAAGGCCGGCTGATTCCCCTGGTACCTGCCCACCAGAGACGCCACACGGGGCAGGAGACGCCCTCCCCGCCCTGCTAGGGCCGCCTGGTTCCCCAGTACCTGCCCACCAGACACCACGCGGGGCAGGAGACCCCCTCGCCGCCCCACCCAGCCAGAGTGAGGGGCGTGCTCCCCTATTCCCTCATGCCTCTCCCAAGTATCCGGCCGCCCCATCCTTGCTAGCAGCTGATCAGACCTTGGCTCTGCCAAGCCCAGGCAGCCCCGATCAGCTCCTTGCTGTCGAGTTCCTGACCCACCTGATGTGGCAGGGGGAGAAGGAACCTCCCACCCCCCTCTGATTCCCCAGCCATGGAAAACACGTGGGCTGTGTCCTGCCCAGCTGGAGCCGTGTCCCGTGGGGCGCTGCCCTCTCCCCTCGGTGCTGCCCACGGAGCTGGGCGCTGGGGTGACTCGCGTCTGACGGGCTGTGCCGGGGCTTGGCCGGCAGGACGGAGAGCCAGCCCCGCTCGCTCTCGTTTCCCCGGGTCTCCCCAAGGAGCGTGGCACTGTGCACCCTGCCAGTGGTACCCCGGAGCCCTTGTGGGGAGCTCCCTGCTGCCTGGGGGAGTTGACCAGCGCTGTCGCCCCCTTCCCGGCTGTATTTAACGAGCTGTATTTATGATGAGGCGTTCCATTCTAGCTCGACTGATAAAAGGCCGATGACGTCGTCCCGGGATGGCTGAGGCTGCCCGACCGGGCCAGGAGTCCCGCCAGGCTTCTCCTGCGCATCCCTTTGCCTCATTTCTCCTCTTCCCCCTGCCCAGAGAGTTCTGTGCTGGATGGACCCTGCAAGTGATCAATAAACCATGTAGAAAAGACCAGGAGTCGCTGCGTCAGGAAGCTGCGGGGTTTCTGTCGGCTGAGGGTGAGAGTCACGGACCGGGACTCAGAGGCTGAGCTGGGTGTGTGTGTGTCCCTGATCCCTGCAGTGGGGGGAGGTAGGGGCAGGCAGGGAGCGTGGGAGGACGGCGGTACAGGGCTGGGGGGTTTGTTTCTCAGCCGAGGCTGTGAACACTCTGCACTGGGGAGGGATGGGAGGCAGCCGATGAGTTGTGCTGATGGCAGAGGGAATTGTGCTGTTGACAGAGGGATGAAACAGGCACTCCCAGGGGTGGGAGGGGGTGTCCCCCGATTGCTGGGACCCTGAGCAGGGCTGAGGTATCCCCCCCCCAACTGGACCTGTAGCCGTGCCAAGCCTGTCACTGATGGGAGGGGAAGAAGAGGGGCCCAGCGCCCCAGCAGGTCCCTCCCGCCCGGGCAGGGACGGCAGAGACAATCTGTCACCCCCACAAGCAGAGCTGGAGACTCCGGGGGGATCAAAGCCTCTGCCGGGATTGGAAAGGCTGACGCCGCCTGTGCTGCTGGTGGACGAGGGGTTAATGCAGCAGGGCCCAGTGGGTGCAGCGTGTGGGGCTAGCAGTGCCTGGCGGGGGGCTAGCAGTGCCCCGAGGGGGGGGGCTAGCAGTGCCGGATTGCAAAGGCTGGGGAGAGGCCCAGGACCGGCAGAGGGGTCAGCTCCGGTTCGGAGGCGTTCACAGGCGGAAGTTTGGAAATGGCGGAAGATAGTAACACAGCTCAGACCAGTGGTGCGTGGGGCTGTGGCCTGAAACGCCCGGCAAGGCGAGCCGCTGGGGAAGGCTGCGTGAGGAGTGAACGAGCGTCTGTCCTCCGGGTCACGGGCGTACGAGCAAGGCCTTTAGCTGCAGAGGGTCACAGGCGCAGCACATGTACATCGAGATTGACGGAGTCCAAAGCCAAACGGGACCACTGTGATCATCTGTCCATCCCCCTGGACAGCACAAGCCAGAGACCTGCCCTAGGATCATGAATGGGGCAGATCTTGGAGAAAAACAGCCAGTTGTGATTTAAACATTGTCGGGTGGAGAATCTACCCCAGCCGCTGGTAAATTGTTCCAATGGTTCGTTACCCTCACTGGTAACAATGTGCACCTCACTCCCAGTCGGACTTTGTCTAGATATAAAGCGTGACATGCAGGAAAAGAAGAAACCGTCCTCTTAGTATTTGAAATCACAGGGAAACCAGCACCAATTTCAGTTAGAGTGCACGGAAACGGGCCTGAGGCTAGTGCGGAGTGTAAGATATTAACGCATTCGGTGACTCTGTAGTTCAAACACACACCACAATTCAAGTCGGCGTGAAAGTTTTCTCAAGTTTATGCCCCACGACTGAGACAGAAGTGAGGTTTGGCAGTTAGAGGGTAGCTTTGCACTCTCACCGGTAGTGTCACGTTACCAGGGAGAGATCTGAGACTGTCTCTCTGGCAATTCTCACTCACACGTGCAGAGACCGGATGGCTGCGGGGGGGGGAGAAACCGGGCAGAGCAGAACAAGTCACGTAACGAAGTTGCTGGTTCTCAGTAGCACTTCACGTTAGGAGCTGAGTTTAAATAAGACAATGCAGAGCAGAACCATTAAACAAGGAATCGTTAGAGCTCTCCCAACACGCAGGGCAGCCCCCGATTGCGGAAAATACCCAGCAGGACAATTGGGAGCTTACGGTTAGTTCTTGAAGCAACAGCAAAGTAGCTTCAGTAAGTTGGTCCCCGTTAGATCAGCCTTCTCCTACCAAACATGCAAATGTTATTTCCATGCAATTACAGTGCTCTCCGGGTGAGAGACAGCCACAGGGATTTAGGCACCGGAACTTTGTTACAGGGCGTTCCATTTACCCCTGGCACTCCGTCCAGAGTCTTAGGAGATTTCAAATCTGAAGGCTATTTCAGTGCTTTTCCCCCCGACCCCCCCCCCCACACACACACTTTTTAGTGTGGTTTTGCTCGGCATTTCTTTGGAACCAGGATATTTTAGTGGGATCTGTGGACGCTGTTACGTTTAAGAATTTCAGTGGAAAGATCCAGAACAACGGTCTGGATTTCTGGGACACGAATCTGAACTACGAGGGAGGACAGGGCCAAATTCTGGCTCCTGCAAAGCAAAGAAGTTCCCTGTGGAACCGTCGCCGAGAACACGGCCTGTGCAACCGTCCCGTGCTTTAGTGCTCAGGGGGTTCTCTCACCTTCCTTTGGTATCCAGAATCTCCGGGTGTGATGCTGGGGGTGGGGATTGATTATTGTATTTTTACAGAGTTAGGTTTGGCTTGTCAGACAAGCACTTTCTTTCCTCGGGTTCTGTGTATTTGGGACTTCAGACCTCTAAGGTTCCAAAACCCAGGTTCTCGTCCATAAAGGACTTTTAGTTAAAAGAGACGCCCTCTCGGGAAAGCAAAGTTCCTGACCTTTGCTTACGTGCGTAGGAGGGCTCTTCCCGAGTCGGGAGCGAGACGCCCGGGTGTTCCAGACCTCAGGGGCTTTAGATGAAGGCTGCTCTCAGGGGAAGAGAGTTGGGTCTCTTAGCGGAGAGATCCAACCAACTGGGATTTTGCAACGTTTTGTATACACTTATTTTTCTGTTCAGTTGTATTGAGGGGCTGGCTCGGTTCCAAAAACCGATCAATTTATTGCGTCAATCATCGGCCATTGGGCAGGCCCGGATTTGGGGATAGGTGCAGATTCAGTTGCAAATTGTAAATTTGTCCACTTGGCAGGTCAAATTGTCACTGCATGTTTCTTACCCACCCAGCTGGCGTGCTGGATCCAGAAATATCCACCTTTCCAGGGCGTCCAGCCTCCCTGGGAATTCCTTAGCGGCTTCGTCAGCGCTGTTAATTCAAATATACACTGACCGAGTCGTTTAAAAGTCGTTTGGCTCAACTTTCTGTTGTTACTTCCTGCGCCATTTCAGCACAGAACGAAAGCTTCTGATGTAACGTGGTCATTATGTTCTGGGAGTTTTGCTTAATTGCAGAGTTTCAAGGTTTGTTCTTTTTTCTGCTTGTTCTTAACTTTAATTTGAGGAGAGGTCATTCCATCTTTCTCTTAAGAATAAGAAGTTTTCCCCAATTTGATTCTAATTTTAAACAACTTGTAGGTTAATTATCAAAACAATCTCCTAATTCCCAGTAACTAAAATAATCTGGCTATCCCAGGCATTATCCTCAATAACTTAAAAACATTAGTAAAAAAAAGCAAAAATTATATTTCTAACTCATGTTTAATATCATATTTATAATTAAAATAACAATTCTTTTATAGATCATTTCTAGATCAGTAGAATGTAAAGATACATTTCCACATTAACTCTCATACTAATACCAAACACTATTTCTAAGCTAAAAAAAAAAAATAATTACAAACACAAATTATAACAAATTTAGCTATATGTATTCAGGCAAATTGTAGGATTTTGTTACCAAAAAAGAACTGAGAGTTGTTACCTTGAGAATTAAATTCTAATTTAAACCTGGGAACGCTGGTGTGAACTTGGACATTAATTCACTTCTTGGCGTACATCTCAAAGTGTTTACATTACAAGAACGGCACCAGGGTCTGGTTCAGTGTAGAGATGAGAGATCTCCCCAGCAGGAAGGGAATCTGGTGTAATAGCTGTGACCTCATCCCCCCTGGACAGTGAGTGGTCCCTTGCACGGCCGAGTCGTAGCTACTAGGACTGTGTTTAACGTGACACAAGACTTACACGATGGCCTTCGTGTGTAAACTTCCATGCAACTTTTCGGAGAGCGATGAACATATTTGGTTTAAACAAAAACCTGACTGGAGCCCGTGATCAAATTACATCTTATGCCCGATTCGGTGGATGTTTTAGCCCAGGATCATGGCTTCCGCGTAGGAGCTGTCCAAGCACAAGGGAGGGGTGGGTGAGTAACTGACTCTCTCTCGAATACTGGAGCGTGGGGTGTCCGTTTGCTATCTAGTCTCACTGCTCTATGCCTTCTTCAGACAGAAGTGACTCAATCCCTGGCTCCAGAGGGGGCTCTGGCTCAGGATGGAGGAGGGGAAAGGCGTATGACAGTGTGTGTTCATGGAAAGGTGATTCTGCCCTTTAGCCTGGTCTGGGCCTGGTTTCACGCCAGCTGTTCCATTAGACCGTTGCTGTAGGGCTGCTAATGAAAGGAATATCAAGACGGCCTATTCAGGGGTGAGATTTAATCCTCTAGGCCCGAGAAGGAGAAAACCCAGCTGTTAGCTGACGCTGGGCCGGGCAAGAGGAGCTGTTCGGGGGAGGGAGGGGGGCTGGAACCCAGACACTGGTGGTCCGGGGTACCTGTGGGAATCAGGGAAAGGCCCCACGGAGGAGGGCTGGGGGATCCCTTACCGGGGGATGGTGCTATGGGAGCAGGGCAGGAGATGGCCCGTGGAAAAGGCTCCCCAGAGAGGCCAGGGGTTGCAGGGGCACGGACAGGGCTCCCTGGCTCAGAGGGGCCCGGGGACCTGGAGCTAGGGGGAGTTGGGAACCCCAAGAGGGAAGGGTCTAGGCCAGAAGGGCCAATAGAGGCTATTTCATAGACTCAGCACACGGCGCCCCGGGAAGGGGAACGTTACGCTGAGTACTCGGCAGTGAACGCGTTATCGGGGGAACTGGCACGGGACTGAGGGCAAGGTGCCAGCAGGGCTGCGCTGTGCCACAAGGGGGCATGGCCCTGCCACAGGCCCATCTACCCCGGTATCCCGTCTCTGCTAGTGGCCAATGCCAGCTGCTCCGGGTGTAGGATGCCCCCTAGTGGACAATTATGGAATAACCCGTTTCTAGGAGTCAGTTTTTAAAAAAACCACTCGGCGTTGGATGCTCTCCTTAGCCATAGGAGCGTCCGGTCCTGCTAAGCTTTTAATGTCAGCTGCATCCTGTGGCAGTGAGTTCCACAGGCCAGTTGTGCACTGCATTGAAACAATAGCCTTTCCCTGGAGTTTTATGGCCTGCTCTCAGTGACTCTTGATAACCTAGTGCGACCTCCCGGTGGTTCTGGGTTTGGGCTGCAAATGCCCAGAACCGGACCCCTGACTGAGTTACTCCTTGTAACCCCTTGAGCTTCATCCTTAATGCGCCCTGGAGTTCTCCCGTTTGCCACCCCCCCACTACAGATCCTTCACCCGGGGTTAACTTCATGGCTGAATTGCTTCTGCCGGCCGCCAGGAGTCAGTGATGAGCCCAGGATGGTGGAACCCAAGTCCGGGCAAGCCACTGAAATGGCTTCGTAGCTGTGTGTTTCCGGCACTGGAACTTAGCCCAAAGGTGGGTGGGGAATAGGATCAGGTCCTAACCTCAGGAGACTCCGGTTCTCTTCCCAGCCCTGCCACTGGGTGAACGTGGACAAGGCATTTGCCATCTCTGTGCCTCAGTGTCCCCTGCCGCAGTTACTGTCCTGTCTGTGTAGATTGTCAGCTGCTTGGGGCAGGGCCTGTCTGTCCAGCGCCTGGCACCGGGGCCCTGGGCCGTGACAGGCTGGCAGGCACTATTGTAATGCACAGGATGGAGGTTTCTGCAAACAGTGACGTGATCTCCAGAGCCCGTCTGCTAGTTACAGACGAGATGTTTGTACCCTGGAAATAAAGGCTTGTTTCATCACCATGGCTACTTGTTATTTAAACACCTCAAATCCGGGGCCCAGTCCTGCAGCCCGTGGGCGGTTCTCAGCCCCTCCACAGAGCTTGTCATCCACAGATCTCCAAGCTCTTTACAGAGGCGGGTATTGTCATCCTTCTCTGACAGAGGGGAAACTGAGGCACGGAGCAGGGACAGGATGAGCCCAGCTCCCTGGCGCAGTGAGCGTCTCTCAGACCTGTGTACAGGCTACTTAATTTTAAATCCCCCTTCCCTAGCTGGATTGCCCAGCCCCCAGCAGCTCTGCCCCCCGAAATTCGCTGGGCTGCCCTCCATGTATGGTGCCCGGACTGGGGGTGTCTCTGTCCCTGCTGGAGCGAGGTCTCCCCTCAGCCAGTCCCTGCCGGGGAGGGGGAGTTCCCCGTCACACAGCTTAGTCTGTTCTCAGGTCGCTTTGGGGCTGGGGGAGGAGGGATTCTCACCGTCCCAGTGAACACGAAACCAGACAGTGCAGAGCTCACGGAGCTGCTCTTGGGGGTCTTCGCCCCGTGAGGGTCTGGGGAGCTTTGTCCCACGGCACCGACGGTGGATCGGGCGCGGTGGGGCGGGATGGGAGATTAGGGGTGATGAACAGGCGAAGTGCGCTGCTGAATTGGACCGTTGGGGGAGTCACTCACCCGGAGAGACGGATTGAGTCCAGTGTAGAGACCCCAGCATCTCTCCACCGGGCTGCAGGGGCTGGGACAAGGGGGGACCCCGTCACTGGTGCATGCTGCCTCAAATGGGGGTGCTGGGTTGACCTGTAGGCTAAGGGCCCCCCAATATTCCAGGATACAGGCCTGCAGATTCCTGCTGGGTAAAATCAAAGGCTAAGCGAGCTCCGTCGGCTCCAACGTGGGAGGATGCCGGGGGTTAGTGTGAATGGGGTCAGAGCGACCCCTGGAAAGATCCAACACTGGCTGGGGTTTGTAGCCCCCGAGCTCAGATCTGGTTCACCCTGGGGCAGGGACGGGAGCCGGCCGGGTACGGCTGGGCCCAGACACGCCTTTCTCCCAAGGTCTGGGGGGGTCGGTGCAGGCTGGTGCCCAGCTGGGTGTGGGTTCCAGACCGTCTCACCCTCCGGCACAGGTCCGGCAGCACCGGGGGGGTCCCACAGAACAAACACTATGGGGAGGCTACAGCCCCGACCCCCCCGCTGGGCTGGGGGTGAGGAGAGCGAACCCCCCCCCCATGCCAATGGAGTGAGGATGAGCCTGGAGCCGGTCTGCGAGGGGCTCAGGAAACACCTGGAGGACGGGGGGTGGGGGAAGCTGCAGTGGAGAGGTGAGGGGGCCGGGAACCCAGGGGACACTCACCCCCCCCCACTCTGCATGCAGCCTGCCCTTCCTCCCACCCCTTTGGGGACACCCCCACCCCTGTGATCCTCTGGGACTGTGTCGCTGTGTGGGGTGAGGCCGGGGGGTGGTTGCTGGCTGGGGTACGAGGGGGCGTTTGGAGGGAGGGGGTGAGCCCGGCCCATGGGCGACGGGGACTGACCCGTAACGGGGGAGGGGATTCTGGGATCCCCCTCACCCCCTGCTCCCGGAGCCGGGCGCCCCTCTGGGGCTGGGCACTGGGGTGACTGTCGCCGTCACTGCTGGAGAAAGAGGCTCAGGTAGGGGGCCTGGGATGGGGGACCGTGGACCGGCTGGGCCCTGCCGCCCAGGGGAGCAGCATCCAGCCCCCAGCGCTGTGCGACTGGCTGAGCCAGAGCCCCCGGGGCAGCTGCTGCCGGGCCAGACCCAGACCCTGGGGGCCAGTTCCCCTCCCTCACCCCCGGCTTTCCTAGAGCCCAGGGTGTCCGTCCCGGGGTAACCTAGGGGGTTTATACCCCCTGCTCTCGGCTGCGTCACAGAGCAGCTGCAGCCTCACACACAGATGAATTCGCAGTCCCCAGGGCGGTATCCCCGGTGTAGAGACGCCCCGGGATGGAACGTGACCAGGGCCCGTTTCTTCAGTGGGTCAGGAACAGGGCAGAACATGGGGCCAGGGAGTCCTGCTCTGACCACTAGCCCCCCTCCCCTCCCCTCCCCTCCCAGAGCTGGGGAGAGAACCCAGGAGTCCAGCTCCCAGCCCCCCCTGCTCTAACCCACCAGCCCCCACTCCCCTCCCAGAGCTGGGGAGAGAACCCAGGAGTCCGGGCTCCCAGCCGCCCCTGCTCTAAACCACTAGCCCCCCCTCCCCTCCCAGAGCTGGGGAGAGAACCCAGGAGTCCGGGCTCCCAGCCGCCCCTGCTCTAAACCACTAGCCCCCCCTCCCCTCCCAGAGCTGGGGAGAGAACCCAGGAGTCCGGGCTCCCAGCCCCCCCCCCCGCTCTAACCCACTAGGCCCCCCTCCCCTCCCAGAGCTGGGGAGAGAACCCAGGAGTCCGGGCTCCCAGCCGCCCCTGCTCTAAACCACTAGCCCCCCCTCCCCTCCCAGAGCTGGGGAGAGAACCCAGGAGTCCGGGCTCCCAGCCGCCCCTGCTCTAAACCACTAGCCCCCCCTCCCCTCCCAGAGCCGGGTAGAGAACCCAGGAGTCCGGGCTCCCAGCCGCCCCTGCTCTAAGCCCCCAGCCCCCACTCCCCTCCCAGAGCTCCCAGCCCCGCCCCCTCGGGGGCGCGGCCTGCGGGACTCCCGGGACGCGGCTAAGGCTGCTCTGTTACCAGCCGCCCCGTCAAGCTGCCCGGCCGGGTTCTGCCCGGAGACCGGTGACGCGGCTGGCTTCGTCTGTCGCTATTGGAGGGAGCGGCCCCTCTCGCCCAATCCCGGCAGAGGCTGAGTGCCCGGCGCTGCGCGCCGGGGATCAGTGAGCTGCGGGGGGGGGGAGGGCGCAGCTGTCGGGGTGGCGGAGCGAAGGACCCCGCTGGGGATGGGGGGGCGGGAGACCAGCCTGTGTTTGCTCCTCCTCCTCCCCCTGGGGGCCCTCGCCGGCAAGGGACGGGACTCGCGTGAGTACCTGGGGTCCCCCCCCGGGGGTGGGGTCCTGGGACCGCTGGGATCGGGGCCCAGGCTGGGCTGGGTCGGGTGGGGGCGGATGGGGGGGTCCGGGACCGGTTCCCCAGTCACACGTGGGCTTGGCAGAATCGCAGGTTTATTGTGTCATTTTTGTCAGCATTGTCAAATGTGTGTTGATTTCAGTGTTCACGTGCTGGGAAATGGGGGGGCGGGGGGGGCAGACAATTATTTTGTGTCCACAGAGGTTAAGATTCAAAAAGTTCAAACTCGAACCGGCCCAACACCGACTGGCAACATCTGGGTCAGAGTTTGTGCAGCGCCCGGCGCGACGGGGCCCTGACCCTGACTGAGGCCTGTGTGCATTACTGGGCCCTCCGACAGGGCGTGGGGGTGTGTGTGGGGGGGTCACAGGGTCCTGGGCCCAGTGTGAGTAGAGTTGAAGGCTGCACAAATATAGGAAATGACCCTGAATGGGTGAAAGGTGTCCTCTCCAGACTCTAACCACCAGTCCCCACTCCCCTCCCAGAGCTGGGGAGAGAACCCAGGCGTCCTGGTTCCCAGCCCCCCTGCTCTAACCCACCAGTCCCCACTCCCCTCCCAGAGCTGGGGAGAGAACCCAGGAGTCCTGGCTCCCAGCCCCCCCCCGCTCTAACCCACCAGCCCCCACTCCCCTCCCAGAGCCAGGGAGAACCCAGGAGTCCTGGCTCCCAGCCCCTCCTGCTCTAACCCACCAGCCCCCACTCCCCTCCCAGAGCCGGGGAGAGAACCCAGGAGTCCTGGCTCCCAGCCCCCCCGCTCTAACGCACCAGCCCCCTCTCCCCTCCCAGAGCCAGGGAGAACCCAGGAGTCCTAGCTCCCAGCCCCCCCGCTCTAACCCACCAGCCCCCACTCCCCTCCCAGAGCTGGGGAGAGAACCCAGGAGTCCTGGCTCCCAGCCCCCCCCCCCCTCTAACCCACCAGCCCCCACTCCCCTCCCAGAGCTGGGGAGAGAACCCAGGAGTCCTGGCTCCCAGCCCCCTCTGCTCTAACCCACCAGCCCCCACTCCCCTCCCTGAGCCGGGCAGAGAACCCAGGAGTCCTGGCTCCCAGCCCCTCCCCCGGTTCCAACCATTACACCACCCTGCCCAGCCAGCTGTTTACCTTATGGGGGAGGTGCCACCCTCTGTGACACTTTCACTTTCCGTCTCCAGCTGGCAGACGGGCTCTGCTCGGTACCAGGTGATGGGGCAGCTGCTCCCTTGTGGGGCTTTCTCAGCTGGGCCAGCCCTTCCTGGGGCAAAGTCCCCGGGGCGAGGCCAGGGGCAGGGTGCACCCGGAGAGTCGCTCTGTTGGGGAGCCCAGTGGGGAGCGTCCTGGCCGATATAGGGGGGAGAGTGACTGGGCTCAGCATGGCCGTGCCTGTCCCCCTCCCTCTCCTCCTGCTGGGGGTCTTTGCCGTCCCAGGGGGCTGTTCCCGTGAGTATTGGGGTGCTACCCCACAGCACAGGGGGAGGGGCAGGATCCTGTCCCATTAGGGGCAGTGGTGACCTGTGCTGGGGGGCGTCGAGGGGGATGAGCCAGGGGGCAGGAAATGCTTGTATTGGGGTGAGGGGCTTTGGGGCTCAAATCCAGACCCCCCCAGGGCCCCATTCAGCTCTCAGCCGCCTGGCTGTGAATCAGGAGCGAGCCACTGAGACCAGGGGGTGTAAAACTAATGCGAGGCCAGAATCGAGCCCCGGGTGGCTAGCTGGACACTGGCCCCCCCCCGACC
Organism: Emys orbicularis; assembly: GCF_028017835.1. NCBI lineage: Eukaryota > Metazoa > Chordata > Testudines > Emydidae > Emys > Emys orbicularis. Next base: position 876,486 of record NC_088695.1, on the reverse strand, counting down.
CCTATAGCCGGGTGTCCCGGGGAAAGAGGGGGTGTCCCGGGGAGGGGTACGGCTGTGGGGAGTGGGGATCCCTGCCAGTTGTTATGGGAGGGGTACAGGGAGCAGGGCTCCCCTCCCAGCTGGGCTCAGCTCCTGATCCGAAGGGGGGGCGGGGTCAGAGTCAAACCGCCAAGGTTTAACCCTTTCCCCGCTGTCTGTCTTTGTGGGAACCCCCGGTTCAGGGTCAGCCCTGCCCCACTTCCTTCCCCACAACATTAGGCAGATCGAGGAACGTGATCGTTCCCCTTTATTCGACATTGGTGAGGCCTCATCTGGAATACTGTGTCCAATTTTGGGCCCCACACTACAAGAAGGATGTGGAAAAATTGGAAAGAGTCCAGCGGAGGGCAACAAAAATGATTAGGGGTCTGGAGCACATGACTTATGAGGAGAGGCTGAGGGAACTGGGATTGTTTAGTCTCCAGAAGAGAAGAATGAGGGGGGATTTGATAGCAGCCTTCAACTACCTGAAGGGAGGTTCCAAAGAGGATGGAGTTCGGCTGTTCTCAGTGGTGGCAGATGACAGAACAAGGAGCAATGGTCTCAAGTTGCAGTGGGGGAGGTCCAGGTTGAATATTAGGAAACACTATTTCACTAGGAGGGTGGTGAAGCACTGGAATGCGTTACCTAGGGAGGTGGTGGAGTCTCCTTCCTTGGAGGTTTTTAAGGCCCGGCTTGACAAAGCCCTGGCTGGGATGATTTAGTTGGGAATTGGTCCTGCTTTGAGCAGGGGGTTGGACTAGATGACCTCTTGAGGTCCCTTCCAACCCTGATATTCTATGATTCTATGATTCTATGATTCTATGTCACGACCTCTGGCTACGCCTCAGTTTCCCCTCCCATCCCCCCCCTTTGCCCCCTCCCTGTGGGACACTGGATTTTGCGGTGACGGCTGCTGCTCCCCCAACACCCTGCCTAGCCCCCCCCCGTGGTTTCGCGCCCCCATCTGGCGAGCGCCCAGCGCGAGGTGGGTGAGGCTGCCAGACACTAATTGCTAATTGCTGCTGTTAATGAATGTTTATGGGGACCAGAAGTCAGTATGAGGGGCCTGGTCATGCCAGACGCTGCGCAGACCCTGCTCAACTGAGATTGGGCCCCCCGTCACGCTGGGCACTGCATGGACCCCTGGCCCAACAGAGAGTGAGGCCCCATCTACTCCCTTGCAGTGTGGGGTGTGGTCCCGGCTCTCCCCGGGGGCTGGGCCGGGCGAAAGGGGCTGCTGGCTGATGGGGGGGGGGGGTCTCCCTTCTGCAGTGTGGGGTGGGGTCCTGGCTCACCCGGGGGGCTGGGATGGGACAGGGGGTGAGGGGCTGCTGGCTGTGGGGTGGGTCTCTCCCCCCTGGAGTGTGGGGTCCCGGCTCGCCCTCGGGGCTGGGATGGGGCAAGGGGCTGTTGGCTGAAGGGTGTCTCTCCCCCCTGAAGTGTGGGGTGGAGTCCTGGCTCGCCCTGGGGGCTGGGTGGGGAAGGGGGCTGCTGGCTGACAGGAGGGTCTCTCTCGCTCTCTCCCCGCAGACCCAGGCCCGCACTCGCTGCGCTATTTCTACACGGCGGTGTCGGAGCCCGGCCCGGGGCTGCCCCAGTTCACCGTGGTCGGGTACCTGGATGACCAGCTCTTCTTCCATTTCGACAGCGAGGTGAAGCAGGCCCAGCCTCGCGCCCCCTGGATCCAGGCCGAGGGGCCCGAATACTGGGATCGGCAGACCTGGATTGCCAAGGGCTGGCAGGAGGCCTTCAATGGCAACGTCCGCATCGCCATGGAGCGCTACAACCAGAGCGGGGGTGAGGGGCCGGGGGCCGGAGCGTGGGGCCTGGCGGTGACCCCAGACACTGGGCCTAGGAGGGACCCCAGAGCCCGGGACCTAGGAGGGACTCTGTTCTGTCTCCATCCTCCATCCCTGGCCCCAGTGGTGACCCCAGGCCCGGTGGTGACCCTGTCCCATATCCCTGGACCTAAGCAGTGACTCCATTCCCCCATCCCCAGGTCTGGTGGTGACCCAGTCCCTTGTCCCCATCCCCGGCAGTGACCCCATCCCCAGGCCTAGCACAGACCCCCATCCCCGTGGTGACCCTGTCCCCATCCCTGGCAGTGACCCCGTCACCAGGCCTAGCACGGACCCCCATCCCCGTGGTGACCCCATCCCCAGGTCTGGTGGTGACCCAGTCCCTTGTCCCCATCCCCAGCAGAGATCCCGTCCCCGGGCCCAGCAGGGACCGTAGCTCTAGGCTGAGCAGTGACCGTAACCCCAGTCCCAGCCCCAGCGCTCGCTGTAACTCTCCCCAGCCCTCGCCCTGCGCTGGGCAGTGCCCGTCACCCTGGGCAAAGGAGGAACCGGGGAGGGATAACTCAGTGGTTTGAGCATTGGCCTGCTAAACCCAAGGTTGTGAGCTCAATCCTTGAGGGGGCCATTTAGGGATCTGGGACAAAAATCTGTCTGGGGATTGGCCCCCCTTTGAGCAGGGGGTTGGACTAGATACCTCCTGAGGTCCCTTCCAACCCTGAGATTCTATGATCACCCCAGCCCCTGTCCTCAGGGTAACCCCAGTCCCAGCGCTGAGCGAAGCTGTGACCCGACCCCTGGGCTTCCAGTGATCCGACCCCGGGCCAAGCCATAACCCTGACCCTCGCCCTGAGGCCAGGCAGAGCAATAACTGCAACCCTAATCCCAACTCTGAGCTGTGACCCTGACCCCTGGCCGAGCCGTAACCTGAACCCCTGGCCGAGCCGTGTCTCTGACCGAGTCTGTCCCCGACCCTCGCTCGGAATCGAGTTCAGTAGCAACACAAGCAAGTCGCCCCGGGGTGCCTGCAGTGGCTGGGCCGTGGGGGCAGCGAGGGGTCGTGGGGGCAGCGAGGGGCCGTGGCCCTGAGTCAGGTCTAACGAGCCGCGTCAGGCGCCGTGGCCGGAGCTGTGGCCTCACATGGCTCCGTGCGTGTCTCTCCAGGCCTGCACGCCTTCCAGTACATGTACGGCTGTGAGCTGCGGGCGGACGGCGGCACGGGGGGCTTCCGGCAGTACGGCTACAACGGGCGGGATTTCCTCTCCTACGACACCCGCACCCACGCCTGGGTGGCGCCCAGCAAGGAGGCCGAGATCACCAAGGGGAAGATGGAGGCCGACAGGCACCTGAGCCAGCAGCAGCGGGACTATCTGGAGCGGAAATGCGTCGAGTGGCTGCAGAAATACCTGGGCTACGGGAAGGAGACGCTGCAGAGGAGAGGTGAGGGGGGCAGGGAGCCCACCCGGGTAGCGGGACTCTCCCCCCCTCCCTGGCCTGTCTGAGACACTAATTATATTGACCCAGGGCTGGGTTACAGGGGAAGACCCCTAGAGGTCAGCGGAGCCTTTTGGGGGTCCCCTTCTGTGCCATGCCGGCAGGGTGCAGAGACCCCCTCCCCTGGCAGGTCCCATCTCCCCCTGCCCCTGGGCTCCTGTGTGGGGCAGGTCCCTGTGGGGTCTTTCCCAGGCTCTGACCTCTCCTGCTTTCCAATGACTGAACCATGGGGGTGCTCAGGGACCCGGGTGCTGCTCATGGGCCCTAACCCAGCGGCCTCCCCCTCTGCCCCCTTGTCTCTCCAGAGCACCCGGCCGTGCGGGTCACCAGCAGAGACGCCCCTGGCGGCCCCACCACCCTCTCCTGCCGGGCCCACGGCTTCTACCCCCGGGACATTGCCGTGACCTGGCTGCGAAAGGGGGAGAGCAGAGAGCAGGAGACATGGCGAGGGGGGGTCCTGCCCAACGGGGACGGGACCTACCACACCTGGGCCACGGTGGAGATCGACCCCCAGGAGAGAGACCTGTACAGCTGCCGTGTGGAGCACAAGAGCCTGGCCCAGCCGCTCGACACTGCGTGGGGTGAGGCCGGGGTGTATGTGGACGCTGGATGAAATGGGGGGGGTGTCACAGGGTGACTGGCCCTACAGCCCCACCGGTAACACACTTTGCTCACTTCCCCAGGTGGAGAAAATGAGCGAAGCCGCAGGACAGGCAGGTTGTGTGGCTAGCGGGGGAGGAGGCTAAGACAGGAACCAGAGGGGAGGGGGCACCCCGGAAAGCCGGAGGGAGCTGATAAATGAAGGGGGGCGTGATCGCGGAGCCAGCCTGATCCCAGCCTGGGCCGGGGTCCCGGGCAGTGAAACATCGGCTGGAGGTGAAACGGGCTTTAGAATACGGGGAACCTGGTGCCAGGCCCCTGTGAGTTAGCAGGAGTTGAAAAGTCTTGTTAACAAAGGATTGAAAAGGGAACGCGAGGCCTGGGCCCCAGGGAGAAGAGACGCTCGGGAAGGAGCAGGCAAGGGCGCCCGCTTCCCCTGGCCGCTGCGGTTTGAAGAATAACGGACGTTCCTGGAACAGACTCACCGCAGGGTAAAGAGACAGCCACGAGAAAGGAGTGGGGGTGCGAATGGGGGATGGGAAGGACGTGGTGTTTGGGGGGGTCTCTCACTCTCTGTTCCCTTGCAGAGCCCCCGTCCCGCTCTGCCCCGCTCCCTGCGCTGATTGGGGCCGTCGCTGGCGCTGCCCTGCTCGCTGGGACAGTTGGGTTTGTTCTCTGGAGGAGGCGGCGCTCAGGTAATGGGGGGCCGGCGGTGCCACCTCTCAGTGTGGGGCCTGCGATGGGGCCCTGGGGACGGCAGCAATCTGGAGGGGGACCCCTGCGTTGGGGTTGTGTGACTGCCCTGCGGGGGGCTGGGCCAGAGACCCCGCTGGGGGCTGCTGCCGGGCCGTAGCCAGAGACGGGGGAGCCAGAGACGGGGCGGATGACGCTGGGTCTCTCTGTTCCCTTCCTTACACCCGGCTTCCCCTGGGACACTGAGTCGCGCGCTGAGCCCCGGGGTCTGTGCTGGGCCGTGGACATGGGTCAGAGCCGGTTCCTGTCCCGGGAGCGGCCGCACTCACTGCAATCTGCCTTGTCTCTGCAGGGAAAACCGGAGCCATCGACACTCCAGCTCAGGGTGAGTGTGAGCCCGTCCAGGCTGCTGGCAGGTGTGGGGAGGGGGCACGGCCCAGCCCGGGGACCCTCCCCTGGGACCGGGCGCTAACGCCCCATCGCCACCTGCTCAGCCAGTCACCCGCAATCCCCTGCGTCGCGCGACGTGCCCCCGGCTCTGCGGGGTGCAGGCCCCTCTGGTCTCCGGGCTGAGCCGTGCCAGGCAGGGGGCCCTCATGGCTGGCTCTGCCCAGGGCAGCTCTGGGTGATGCTGTTCCCTGTCTGGGGCAGGCCGGGGGTGGTGAGCCCCGGGACGGGGTGGGCGAGGGTGGAATCGATTCCTAGGGAGACGTCAGGAGACACTAACCCCCCTTCTCCCCCCACAGCCGGCAACCGGGACTCCAGCTCCTCTCTGGAAGGTAAGGGGTTAATGATGGAGCAGGAGGGGTGACCCGTTAACCCTTCAGTTCCTGGTCAGAGGCCCCAGCAGGGAGACCAGGCGGGGGTGGGATCTCGGGGGGAGGGGGAGGGGGGGGCTGTGAATGGGACTTGGCGATTCACCCTGCACTCCCCAGGAGGGTCACCTGTGAGCAGAGCAGGTAACCAGGGGCCCCTCCTTTCCCCGCACTGGGGCCAGGCTCCCCCCGGCAGAGCTGGGAGGGACGGTCCCTGAGATCCCACAGCGAGGCCCTGCCACATTGGCCCCTCCTCACCCAGCCTTGGGGTCAGGGCCCCCCAGGCGAGCCCAGGGCAGGTCTAACGGGACGGGTGGGGCTGGAACCGCTCCGAGGGGGGCCGTGACCCCGGGAGCACACTCAGCCCCTAGGCTCGGAGACGCTGACCCTGTCCCTTCTCCCCATAGCCAGCGACAAAGAATCCAGCAAAGGATCCAGCAGGGGTAAGTGCTGGGGGGATCCAGCCCCCCTGGGATCGGCTGTGGTCACGGAGACCCCTATGGGGAGACGCCTGCCCCAAGCCCTGCCCCGGGGTGCCTTGCAGTCCCCAGCCGGGGGTGGGTCCCCTCTACAAGGGGGGTCGTTCCAGGCAGCAGGGACTCTGGGGGAGGGGAGCTGTGGGTGGGGGGCTGGGCTGCAGGGGGGAGGGCTCACTGTACCTCAGCCCCTATATGAACTGGGAGAGGAGTGGGGCTGAGTGTGACCCCCCCAAAGCAGAGCTGGGCCGGGACTCAGATACCAGGACCCTCAGATCCTGAACCCCCGGCCATTCCCGCCCCAGCTGGGGTCCCTGCGCTCCCCCACCCAGCCTCCAGCCCTGGTGCGTTATGGGGATTCTTACCCCAGAACTGGGTCTGCCTGGCCCCTGCCCCCTTTCTGATCCCTTCCCATGGTCCCTGCCTGGGCTGGGCCATTTCTGGGCCTCCGGGACGTTCTGCTCACCCCAGTCTGATCCCATTGGTGCGGGGTGGGGTGCGGGGATCGGCCAGGAACCAGCTCCCTGCTCAGCGCTAACCCCCTTCTCCCTCCCACAGGCAGCGACCCTGGGTATGACACCGGCTCGCAAGGTAAGTGGTGACTCCAGCCCGGGGCGCTGGCGGCTCCCCCCGGCCATAGACCCAGAGCCCCCCAGGCCCGGCCCCTCTAGTAGCCCAGCCTGGGAGCTCTGAGCGCCTGCTCCCCGCGGTGGGGAGCAATGAACCAGCCTGGGAACTCCCTCCTCTTCCCCCCACCCTGCCCCAGGCAGAGCTGGGAGCGACCCTGCTGGGTACGGAGCGTCTCTCCCCCATCTGACCCGGCTGCGGGAGGGTCTGGAGAACGGCCCGAGGGAGCCCTGTCCGGCTGCAGCGGGTCCCTCTCCGGTGTCAGCCCCGATCCCTACGAACAGACACGGCTCCTGCAGAGGCGCCAGTAGAAAAAGGGGGTGTGCCTGGGGGGGGCACCGCCAGAAAAGTGGGGGGGCCCATGGGGGCTGCCAGAAAAAAAGGGGAGGCTCCGGGCTCCCCCTGACTCCCTGTATCTCGTTCCTGCAGGGTCGGCGGCCACGGTGCACCTGGTGGGGGACACAAGTGTGGGAGAGACCAATCTCCCTACAGAAACTCAGGAGCTCCTCCACATGGGTGTTCCTGCCCCGCTCGACGACGGGGACCCCCCAGCGGGCATCGTCTAGGCTGGAGTTGTTCCTGGGGGTCTCTCCCCCCCTCGGCTGCTGACTGCTCGTGTGACCTGGACTGAATTCCTCACCCTTTCCCTCTGCCTCAATGCCCAGGCCCCGGATGTGACGCTCAGCTGCCTCGCGGGGGCCGCTGTGGGTTTGTGGATAAATCTCTGCATTAAGCATCTTCACATAACTTTCATATGACTTTGTATTATGCCTCTATTTTCCTACAACTTTGTATCAGATCCTTATAAAGAAAACTTTGTACTGAGCCTTGGTATAATGTTAAAAAAATGTCTTTTCGCTAGGAGTAAAATAAGATCTCTCCTCCCCCCTCCTTTTAATCAATTGCCCTGTTGACTGACCGAGGTGTGGATGAACCAGGCGTGGAAGGCAGCACCTCCAGACAGCTGCACCCCTTGGAGAGGGGCTGGAAGCCAGACCCAAGGACAATAAAACCTGTCAAGTGGCTCACTAAAGAAGATCAGACATACTGACGGCCTTGGGGGTTAGAAGCCAGCACCTTCCTTTGAAAACGCCCTCTTTGAACAGCAGTGGGACAACACCCAGAAGGAAGCAGCACAAAGGACCAACAGACACAGATTTTGAAGCTGGTACAGATTTGCAGGAGAGGGAAGCTGCTATAAATGTGAGGTGTCTTGCAGAGGACCCCGGGTCTCGTCTTGTCAACATGGAGCATCGATCCGGATCAGCAGACGCCCGGCTCCACCCCTCCCCCATCTAACTCACCTGGCCAGTGCAGTTAAGGGGAGCAACCAGTTGGTAACAACAAGACGGAGTGTGTTTGTGTGTGTATGTGTGTGTGTGTGTGAGTGTAATATAGATCATATGCATATGATACAGTGTTGATTGATCCATGTATTACCAGTAAATGTGGCACTTTGCCTTATTCCCCCTGAAAAGATCCTGTGCAGTACTTTAAGTATAACAGGTTAATTACCTGGGATCTGTCAGACGTACAACGAAAGCTGCTGTGTGGGGCAGGGACGCTTTGATTTCTCAACCAGGGGGATGTGTACCCCTGGGGGGTCACAGAGATCTGCCAGGGGGGACATCAACTCTGCTAGATATTTCCCTAGTTTTACAGCAGGCTACACAAAAAACACCAGCAAAGTCGGTGCAAACTACAATTTCATACAATGACTTGTTTCTATTGCTCTGTGTAATGTACAGTACACTGAAATGTAAGTACTATGTTTATATTTAAATTAATTTATCTTATAATTATACGGTAAAAATGTACTACTGTATTTTTACATGCATCCGATGAAGTGGCCTGTAGCCCACGAAAGCGTATGCTCAAATAAATGTGTTAGTCTCTAAGGTGCCACAAGGACTCCTCATTCTTTTTGCAGATACAGACTAACACGGCTACCCCTCTGAAATGTTTCAGTAATAGTGTGACTGTGACACTTCTGTAGTTTCATGTCTGATTTTTAAGTATTTTTAACTGAGGTGTGTGACGAAGTGGGGGATTTTCTTGTTTTTTCCTTGTTTTCCAATGGTTTGCATGCGGAGGGAGTGGGACTCAGTTTCCCTGGGTGTTACTGGTTTAACGAGGGGAGGGGAGAGGGAGTTTGTGGGTACACAGGACCGGAGAGGGAACTTGGGACCCCAGCCGATGGCCTGGAGGATGGAGACCCCAGCGACCGGTGACCTGAGACCCCGACCCGGAGACCCAGCTCAGGAATCGCAGCTGGTTCTGGCCAGTGGGCGGACAATGGCCTACAGAGTGAGGACCCAGTGACCTAACCAGCCGGTTCCAGCCAGAGGACAGAAGCGAGGAGAGGAGGCCCCTGTTTACGACCTTGTTTACCTGGAGAGAAGACAATGGACAGAGGTGGGGCCTGGGGCCAGGGATCTCAGATGCCCAGCTGGGGCAGGGGGGCTCGGGGCTGGAGAGGGGGAGCCGGCAGAGCCCACCTGGATGCAGAGAGACTGGGGTGTGCTGGGCTGAGGGAGGCCAGGCCTGAGGGTCAGAGAGCTTCCTGTGCTGTGTTCAACTCTCAATAAACCCTCCTGTTTTATGCTGGCTGAGAGTCGCTCCGGGCTAGAGAACAGGGTGGCATCAACCCCTTCGGGGGTGGAGGCCCGGGGGGTCCAGAGCGAGGGGACTCCCTGAGGGGGCCCACGGCAGAGACAGACGTGCTAAGGCTCAGAGAGGTGCGGCTCCAGGAGGTGGAGGGGCCTGACCCCGAGAGAGAGTGGACCCCCGAGAAGGGCTGTCTCACTGAAAGGGGCACCCCCCACGGACCGCACGGGGCCAGGAGTGGGCACGATCTGTGAGTCCGTGACAAGGTGAAACTTGGGGGATGCAAGACAATGAGCCTTCGGAAAGGGGGACAGTCTGGAAAGCGTGAGAGCCGCTGGACAAGATCGTGTAACTGAACCCCTGGAATAAAGGCCCTGTCTCTCGTGTGCCCCTCGCCTGTCTGGGCGTTTGCTGTGTGTCTGTCTGAGCCCGTCTCCCCTCCCAGTGCCGGGTTCTGCTGCCCCAGCGAGCCAAACCGCCCTGTTGCTGAGAGCTAAGGCAGCGCTGGGGGATTCCCAGACCGAGGCCTGGGGCGTCCCCTGCTGGCACCGTTGCAGCCGGGCGCTGGGAAGAGCCGGTAAAGCCCAATGGCTTCGTCACATTGAATTTAATCTGGATCCGGTTTGAATCAGAGCTGCTCCATCCAGAGCCGCGTACAGACAGACCCGGCTAACACTGCGCAGACCACGGCGCTCTCAGTCCCAGCTGGTCTGGCTCTGTGCAGGGCAGAGGCACCCCCACCCCCCTGCCCCTCCTCAGCCGGCCCTCAGAGCCGGCCCCGGGGGAGCGTGTTCATTGCCCGTTTTGCAGTAGTGTCTGGGATGCCAAGCCCAGGCGGAGACCCCCGGCGCCAGGCACTGCACAGCCAGTCCCTGCCCCGGGGAGCTGACACTTGGGGGAGAGACGCTCAGACGGGTTAACGTGGCTGGCATCAGCACGGCGCGGCCCTCGGCAGAGGAGGCTGCACCCAGGGGATCCTGGCCTAGCGATGCGCTAGCAGCATGTCGGGGCCTGTCTCAGGTCGGCGTGGGGCAGGTTGGGGCAGGATCCCCACAGATCCAGCCGGGGCAGCTGGGGCAGGGTGCAGCTCCCATGGGGTCTGGCACGACCGGCAGTTCAGCCCCAGCTCCCGGCCGCCTGCGTGTGACCCGCGCTGGGCCTGGCGGGCGGGTGCCAGAGGCCGGATCTCAGCAGCTCCGACGTTCCCCCAGCGCGCCGGTCCCCACGTGACTGCCTCGAACTCGGCTGCCGAGGGCCTGGCAGGGGAAGAGGAAGTGTGACCCTGCGGGCTGCAGCGAGCGCACCGTGACTTCGCCATCCTGTCCCCCCGGCCCCCGGCATGGGGAACTTGCGGCCCTGTGGCAACCAGGGGAGAGTTAAACACAGCCGCTGCGCCGGTCGCCTGCCCTGGGCTGGGAGCCCGTCACCGCAGCTGGTCGCCTGCCCTGGGCTGGGAGCCCGTCACCGCAGCCGGCCGCCCGCAGCGGGGCAGTGCCCACAGCACAGACTGCCGGCCACGGGGGGGACAGACACACCCCGACACCCCGGGAGCTGGGCCTGGTCGCTGGGTTCGATCCAGCTGCCTTCTAGTGCCCATGGGAAGGGAGGGGCAGACCGGGGTGGGCATGGGGGGGGGGGCTGTGGGGCAGGGGGTGGGCACCGGGGCAGGGAGGAAGGGCTCAGGAGCACAGGCAGAGCCGCAGCGGGTCCGGCTGGGGGGTGTAACGCGGAGCAGAGTCCCCTGCCATCCACCAGGAGCTTTGTTACTTGCTGTTGAGTTTGTGTGGAAGGTGCCCGGACGCCAGGGTGACGGGCAGCAGGATAAACCCCCGTGCGAGCCCAGGAGGCAGGGCCTGGAGCGATGGGGGGGTCAGTGGGGAAGGACACGGGCAGGGAGAGGATTAAAGGTGTGTGGGGTGCGTTAAGGGAGCCAGGACTCCTGGGTTCTCTCCTGGACTAAGGCTCCTAAATCACTTTAGCTCTTTGGAAAACGCCCCCGGGCAGTGCAGGGGGCAGGCTGAGGGGCATGTGGGTAATGTGAGCAGATGGGGGTGGCTCATTAGGGGGTGCGGGGGGGGCTGTCCCAGGGGGTGGGGGGGACCCTGGTGTGTGTCCTGTGACTGTATAAGCACAGTGGGTTCAGATCCCCCCCATGTCTGTGACTGTAACTGAAGTGCGGGGGGGGGGGGAGGCCCCGGGCCCCCCGAGGCTGGGCTGGAGGCGGGGGGGGTCCCGGGCCCCCCGTGTCTGGGTGGGGCTGCACTGGTGGGGGCGGGGGGGTCCCGGGCCCCCCGTGTCTGGGTGGGGCTGGGCTGGTGGGGGGGGGGTGTCCAGGGGCTGCTCTCCCCCCCCCAGCTGTGCCGGAATCTCACTTCCTCCCCGGCCCGGCCCCGTGGGTCTGTCGCAATGGGCAGGACACGCCCGTGGTGCCCAATCCCCGCGGGGGGGCGGCTCCCAGGGCCAGCAGCAGCCCCCCCCCCTCACAGCACAGCGGGATCACGCCCCACACGGCATGGGGGGCCCAGGCAGCCTCCTCCTCCTCCTCCTGCTGGGGGGCGCCGAGTCACGTGAGTAGGGGCAAACGGGGGCTTAACCCCTCCCCCAGGAGCGGGGGGGGGGGCTGGGAGCCAGGACTCCTGAGTTCTCTCCCCGGCTCTGGGAGGGGAGTGGGGGCTGGTGGGTTGGGGGGGGGGGGAAGCTGGGAGCCAGGACTCCTGGGTTCTCTCCCTGGCTCTGGGAGGGGAGTGGGGGCTGGTGGGTTAGAGCAGGGAGGGCTGGGAGCCAGGACTCCTGAGTTCTCTCCCCAGCTCTGGGAGGGGAGTGGGGGCTGGTGGGTTAGAGCAGGGGGGCTGGGAGCCAGGACTCCTGGGTTCTCTCCCTGGCTCTGGGAGGGGAGTGGGGGCTGGTGGGTTGGGGGGGGGGGGGAGCTGGGAGCCAGGACTCCTGAGTTCTCTCACTGGCTCTGGGTACATTTCTCTGACAGAGGCAGGGGGGGGCGTGGTATATCTCCCATGGTATTGGGGGAGGGGTGGGAGGTACTGCCCAGGTGGGGGAGCACCTGGCAGCACTCTGGGGTGCCAGTGGATAATGGGTGAGTTGTGGGGGGCCGGGAGCTCACTGGGGAGTTGGGGTGATGTCATTGGGCTGGTGCCAGAGGATCCTGGGGCCGGACGTGGCCACGCTCGGCTGTGACAGCGACCCCCCTCCCCACTGTTGTCACCCCACATCTGCCCCTGTCCCCCCTCCAGTCTCCCTGCAGCTCTGTGCCTGGGCTAGGGAATCGGGGTTCATGGGCCGTGCGGTGGCAGGGCTGCCCTACGGTGCTGGGGAAGGGGATTCCGTGTGTCTGTCTGTCTGTCCACTGGCTGTGCGTGTGTCCGTCCGTCCCTCCCTGCTGGGCATGCGTGTGTGTGTGTTTAGCATCCGTGCACACACACACACCCCCTCTGCCCCATTCTCAGCATGGCTGTTCACTCCCTACTGTGTGTCAGGTGCCCTGCAGTGCTCCCAGCTGCTGGTGATTCCCCGTTCGCTCTGTGCTTGAGGAGATGAGTGCGCCGTGCGTCAATCCCCCTTACAATTACACTGGGGTTTTTTGGGGGGTCTCTGTGGAGCTGTGGGGAGTGGGGGCTGCTCTCCCGGCGTTTGGGGAGGGGGGTGCAGACAGATCCCACTAACACCGCCGCTCCCCTCCCCTGCAGGGTCGCACTCCCTGCAGTACTTCCTGACGGCCGTCTCGGAGCCCGGCCCGGGGGTGCCCGAGTTCACCGTGGCCGGCTACGTGGACGGGCAGCGGTTCATGGAGTACGACAGCGAGGCCCAGCAGATGCGGCCCCGGGCACCCTGGATGCAGGAGACCGAGACCGAGGTCTGGGAGCGGGAGAACCATGTCCACAAGGTGCGTCAGACCTGCTTCCGGGGCAAGGTGCGGAGCCACATGCACCTCTACAACCAGAGCAGGGGTAAGTCTGCGCCCGCACGCGGACAGAGGGGCCGGGGCACTGGGGACATGGGGGGGAAGAGAGGGGACGTGGAGCACTGCCGGGGGAGGCAGGACTCCTGGGTTCTATCCCCGGCTCTTTTCCCCTGACCTGCTGGGTGACCTTGGTCAAGTCAGCTCACCTCTCTGTGCCTCAGTTTCCCCTCTGGTTTCTTGTCTCTTTGCCCTGTGAGCTGTTTGGGGCAGGGACCGTCTCACTGTGTCTGTGCAGCGCCCCCAGCGAGCCGGGGCTCCCTACACCCCTCTCTGTTCCCAGGAATGGCCGGATCGGAACCGAGGGCCATGCAGTCCTGCCCAGCAAGGCCCCCGCGGGGAGCAGATGAGGGGGGCCCAGGGCAGGGCCCCTGGAGAGGGGCAGGCTCTGGGGGGGATCCAGGGAGGGGTCACAGACCCAGCAGTGGTCCTGGCTCCGTGGGGTCCCCGTCCCAACCCCACCCCCGGCTCTGCCCCGCCCAGGCTTCCACATCTTCCAGTATGCCTACGGCTGCGAGATCCGGGCGGACGGCAGCACCGGGGGCTTCCGGCGCTTTGGCTACGACGGGGGCGACTTCCTGATCTACGACGACGCCCGGCACCGCTGGGAGGCTCCTGCCCGGGAGGCCGAGGCCACCCAGCGCCGGTGGAACGGGGACCCGGTCGCCCTGTAGTACTACCGCCACTTCCTGGAGCGGGAGTGCGTCGAGGCCCTGCGCCGCTACCTGCAGCTCGGGCAGGGGGCGCTGGCCAGGCGGGGTGAGGGCAGGGGGCACTGGGGGGCAGGGTGAGGGCAGGGGGCACTGGCCAGGTGGGGTGAGGGCAGGGGGTCCTGGGGGGTGTGGTGAGGGCAGGGGGCGCTGGGGGGTGTGGTGAGGGCAGGGGGCGCTGGCCAGTCGGGGTGAGGGCAGGGGGTGTGGAGGTGGGGAGGGGAGGGCAGGGGGCACTGGGGGTGGGGAGAGGGGAGGGCAGGGGGGTGCGGGCTAGGCGGGATGAGGGCAGGAGGTGCTGGGGGGGAGGCCAGAGGGGCTGGGTGGAGAGCAGGGGGCGCTAGCCAGTCGGGGTGAGGGCAGGGGGCGTGGAGGTGGGGAGGGGAGGGGAGGGCAGGGGGTGCTGGGGGTGGGGAGAGGGGAGGGCAGGGGGGTGCGGGCTAGGCGGGATGAGGGCAGGGGATGCTGCGGGGGAGGCCAGAGGGGCTGGGTGGAGAGCAGGGGGTGCTGGGTGGGAGGGGAAGGGCAGGGGGTGCTTGGGGGGAGGGGGAGGGCTGCCCTTGGGGCCATGGGGCTGGGACATCCCTGATGCTCCCTGACTTCCCATTTGGGGACGCTCCTGCCCCAGGGATCCCTTGGCCCCCCCAGGGAGGGATGTTGGGGCAGGTGCTGGTAATGGTATCGGGGGACCCGGGTGCTGCTCACCGGCCGTGACCCTGCGGCTCCCCCTCTGCCCCCTCGTCTCCCCAGAGCGCCCGGCCGTGCGGGTCACCGGCAGAGACGCCCCCGGTGGCCCCACCACCCTCTCCTGCCGGGCCCACGGCTTCTACCCCCGGGACATCGCCCTGAGCTGGCTGCGACACGGAGGGAGCAGCGAGCAGGAGCCGCGGCGAGGGGGGGTCCTGCCCAATGGGGACGGGACCTACCATGCCTGGGCCACGGTGGAGGTTGACCCCCGGGAGAGAGGCCTGTACCGCTGCCGTGTGGAGCACGAGAGCCTCGCCGAGCCGCTCGTCGTCGTGTGGGGTGAGGCCGGGGGGAGGGGCGTTTGGGGGGGGTGAGCCAGTGTGGGCGACTGAGACTGACCCTGTTCTGGGGGAGGGATTGACTGACCCCTGTGATGGGGGAGGAGCTCAGGGGGGCTATGGGCACTGACGGGGGAGGGGGGTGACTGACCCCTGTGCTGGGGGAGGGGGGCTATGGGTCACTGATGGGGGAGGGGGTGACTGACCCCTGTGCTGGGGGAGAAGATCGGGGGGGCTATGGGGCACTGACGGGGGAGGGGGTGACTGACCCCTGTGATGGCGGAGGAGCTCGGGGGGGTATGGGGCACTGACGGGGGAGGGGGTGACTGACCCCTGTGATGGCGGAGGAGCTCGGGGGGGGCTATGGGGCACTGACAACGGAGTGGAGTGACTGACGCTTGTGATGGGGGAGGGAGTGACTGACTCCTGTGATGGGGGAGGGGGGCTATGGGGCACTGGCTGGGGGGGGGGGGGGTGACTGACCCCTGTAATGGGGGAGGGGGTGACTGACCCTCGTGCTGGGGGAGGAGCTCAGGGGGGCTGTGGGGCACTGACGGGGGAGGGGGTGACTGACCCCTGTGATGGCGGAGGAGCTCGGGGGGGCTATGGGGCACTGACGGGGGAGCAGGGCAGTGTGTGTGGGGGGGGGGTCTCGCCCGGTTCCCTTCAGTCCCTGTCCTGTCCCCGTCTCAGAGCCGCCGTGCGAGTCGCTGCTGGTCCCGGTGGTGGCGGGCGTGATCCTGGCCCTGGGGGCGGTCGCCGTGCTGGTCGGCCTGGCCTGGAGGAGGAGGCTGTCAGGTATGGAGCCGGGGCGGGGGATCCCCGGGCTGCCCCACGCCCTGTCCCGCAGCCCCCAGCGCTGGTGCCGTGGGCTCCCCGAGGGGGGCTGGCAGGGACACTGGTGGGGACTCAGGGAGGGAGCCGGCCGCTCACGGTGGGGTGTCTGGTCCCCTCCCCGCGTGCTGGGTTTGTCCAGGGACCCCAAGTCCAGGTGTCCGTGCTGGGCCAGGCCCCGGAGAGCGACCAGAGCCGGCTCCTGCCCTCGCTGAAACCTGCCTTCTCCCCGCAGGGCCCCAGGCGGATCTGTACTCGCCGGCGCCGGGTGAGTGAGACGACCCCCCGCTGGGCCGGGCGCTGTCCGTGTCCCCCCGCTGAGACCGGCCTGTCCTCGGCGCTGAGCTGTGCGGTGTGGGGAGAGCTGGGGGGCAGGGTCTGGGCACCTCGAACGCCCCGAGGGCGCTGGGCCTGCCGGGACAGTCTCTGTCCTATGGGTCTCCCTGAAACTCGAACCCCACGCCCAATCCCCGGGGCCCCTGGGGAGCGTATCAAACCCCGCCAGACACTGACCCCCTTCCCTTCTCCCCCCACAGCCAGCGAGCATGGATCAGACAGCTCCATCACTGGTACGTGGGGGGACTCAGTCCCAGGGGAGTCAACGAGGGCTCGGTGGAGACCCCAGGCCCGGCCCCTCCGACAAACCAGCCCTGAGCTCCAGGCCGGGGTGCTGGGTGCAGGGCCGGGTCTGCGGCTGGGTGTATCTCCCCTCTGCAGGGAGGGGTTCCAGGCAGCAGGGTTACTGGGGGGTGTCTCTGGGGGGGGAGAGTTTGGGGGGGTCTCTCTGGGGAATGGCCCCAGGGGGAGCCCCCCACCGCCAGCCCCTCTCTGACCCGTATGGACGCGGCTCGGGGCAGACCCTGACTCTCCCGTGTCTCCCTCCTGCAGCTCTAACGTAGCCGGTCGGAGCCGGAGGAGACTCCAGAGTGTGAAGACATGGACTGACCAGGGGGGCTCCAGCCCCCCGCCTCTCCTCAGCATTATCTCCGTGTTACTCCTTGTGTACGACCTCGGAGCTGTGCCTGGTGAACAGCCCCACGTCTCCTGAACCTCCCGCCTCCCTGGGACCCACTGCCGGGGGGCCGCCTGCCCCGAGCTCTGCGTGTCGGCCATGGGACGCGAACTGGGCAGCCGGCCCCATTCGCTGCATGGTTTATTTAGTGTGTGAGCCCCTCGGGGCAGGGACCGCGGCCTCCTTACCTCTGGGGTGCACGGAGCCCCCTCCCAGCAGCCACTGGGGAAGGGCTTTTCACGTGGAAAACCTCCATTTTGGGCCCAAAACTGAACACTTTTGGCTGAAAACCACCAAATTCCATGTGGCAAAGCTGCCGCAGTCGCTCGTGGGAGCTGGAGTTCGGGTGCCCCGTGCTCCCACTCGCTGTAGGCCGGGGTCCCTCGGTGCATCATGGGAGTCCCTGCTGGTGGGAGCAGTGCGGTCTGGGAGCCAGGACTCCTGAGTCCTATTCCCAGCTCTGCCGCTGGCTCGCTGTGAGGCACTGAGTGATTCCCGCCCCTCCTCCGTACCTCAGTTTCCCCCTCTTGAAAACAGGGAGAATACTTTACTTCCTGTCCTGGGAGGGTTGTGAGGGTGCCTGTTACAGGGCCTTGTCCCAGAGGATGTGTGTGTGTGTGTGTGTGTGTGTGTGTTAGTCTCTCTGTTTAAAGCACTTTGAAGACAGTTTGTCACCGTGCCCGGTGGTGGTGGTGGTGGGGGGGGGTTCTGGCGCTGGCAGCACTGGGTGGACCCGCAGAACTGGGGTCAGACGTTTCCCTGGCTCTGACCCGCCGCCGTCCCTACCCCAGCACCAGACACAAACTCCTCGCTCTGCTGTGTGCGTTGTCCCAGGGATACAGACACGGCCCTTTCTGTGCTGCCCTGGGTGTGTGTCCGGCGTGGGGGCTCTGTGGACCCTGGGCCTGCAGCTGTGGGTCTGTCCCGTGTCTGCGGCTGGGGGTCTGGTTTGTGTTCTCGTCGGTGTGAGACGGACCCGCTAGAGACTGTTACGCTGCTGTTACAATCACCTTTTCATTCATTATAAAAGTCGACACGAAATTAACCAAAGTGGAAACGACCTGTTTTTACCTCGTGGAAATGAACCGTTCGGCCGTGTCAGGCGATAACGAGGGAACGATTCGTTTTGCCATTTCCCCACCACACAGTTCACTGAAATCGCCCTGTTCCCGGGAGCGTTTCCCTTTTCATGGGCCGCATTTCTCAATGCACCGAATCTTTGTGAGGTGGTTTCTAGCGCTGCTGGCGCCTGGCAAACGCCACACCTCTAAGGGCTCGAACCCGGAGGGTGTTTAAACAGAACCAGGAGTTTGAAAAACCTCCATGGTTCTTTTAAGCTGATCTCAGAATATCGGGGGGCCTGGCTGGTGATTTCTGACCCCTCGGAGTTACGGATTCAGCCTTCCTCCTCGACGACCCCCCGGCTGCACTCTCGGGGCGGGCTCCTCAGCGGTGGAGATCAGCATCGCCACGCCAGGGCGATAGAGCTGTTACCCCAGCGGGTGCACTGGCCCGTCGGTGCTGGCGATGACCCGTCTCCCGCTGTGCGGCGTGGGCAGAGCGGTGTGTGCTGCCCCATTGCAGGCTGGCTTTGAGGTTGGGTATTTCCTGCCCCAGCCCCGCTCGTCGCTCCCCATCGCCCACCCCAGCGCTACCGACGGTTGTGAGAGTCGGTCTGTCCTTAAAGCCCCAGTTCGACGTGACCACGGCTGAGCCCACCCGAGTCCAGAGCACAGCCCGCATGTGAACACAAACGCACCTTTTGGAACTTTTTACAAACTCATGGTTTTGGGGGGCCCGACCCCTGGGGTTCAAATGCCCCGGGCTGGCAATGCTGCACCCCCAGAAATGGACCCTGCCCTGCCCTATGGGTGGGTTTCCAGCCCCAGCCCGCTTCCCACTCAGCATCCACGCACGCCCCATTGACTGGCCCCCTATGCGGCTGGGCCTCTCAGCTCACAGCTATGGGCATGGAGCATGCCTGGGGACAGGGTGCAAATCCCCTTGTGTCCCCGCAGGGCAGGGATCCTGTACACCTGGGTCTGAGCTGCCAATTAACGCACCTCAGTTCCTGGAGTCAGTCTGGAGCTGGCCGGGGGAGGCGCCAGCCCAGCTGATCTGGCGCTGGGCAGGGCGGAGCGGCACAGACCCAGCTACTCCTAATCAGAGGGCACTCTGGGAGCGGCTAATCCGGATCAGCTCAGCGCTGCGTTCACACCCAGTTCATATTCGCAGACACGTTGCCCTGCTCCGGGGCGGCTCATTCCAGCTCGTGCCGCAGCCATAACCCGCCCCAGCCCGTGGGCCACTCCTGCCAGTCGGGGCGGGGGGCAGATCGGGGTTAAACACCCCCAGGTTCAGCCAGCCGGGGGCAGTTTGCCGCTCCGCGTGGCACCGGGCCCAGGCCGGCAGCGGGGAGCCCTGGCGAGGAAACGCAGGATGGGCCGGTGCCAGCCCTGGGCCCGGCTGCCAGGGGATTTGCTGGCTGCAGACCCAGCAAACAACCTGCCCTGATCAGCCACTAGACGGAGCCGCAGCTGCTTTATCATGTGCCAGTGAGTCAGGCCCTTTCCGAGAAATCACCCGGGAGAGGAGAAACCTTCCCTGGCTGGGCTCCGGGGGGCGCTGCTGCCTCGCCGTAACCCAGCCTGGGCACCATCCGGCGGGGCGGGGAGCCGGGCTCTGGGACAGAGACATCCCCTGCCTGTGTGAGCCAGCCTGGGCCTCCTCCCTGCCCTGCCCTGCCCTGGCTGGGCTCCGGGGGGCGCTGCTGCCTCGCCGTAACCCAGCCTGGGCACCATCCGGCCGGGCGGGGAGCCGGGCTGGGGGGCGCTGGGACAGAGACATCCCCTGCCTGTGTGAGCCAGCCTGGGCCTCCTCCCTGCCCTGCCCTGCCCTGGCTGGGCTCCGGGGGGCGCTGCTGCCTCGCCGTAACCCAGCCTGGGCACCATCCGGCCGGGCGGGGGGCCGGGCGCTGGGACAGAGACATCCCCTGCCTGTGTGAGCCAGCCTGGGTCTCCTCTCTGCCCTGCCCTGCCCTGGCTGGGCTCCGGGGGGCGCTGCTGCCTCGCCGTAACCCAGCCTGGGCACCATCCGGCCGGGCGGGGGGCCGGGCGCTGGGACAGAGAAATCCCCTGTCTGTGTGAGCCAGCCTGGGCCTCCCCCCTGCCCTGCCCTGCCCTGGGGCGCTCACCCGGGGGCGCTGCTGCCTCGCCGTAACCCAGCCTGGGCATCATCCGGCCGGGCAGGGAGCCGGGCTGGGGGGCGCTGGGACAGAGACATCCCCTGCCTGTGTGAGCCAGCCTGGGCCTCCCCCCTGCCCTGCCCTGCCCTGGGGCGCTCACCCGGGGGCGCTGCTGCCTCGCCGTAACCCAGCCTGGGCACCATCCCGCGGGGCTGGGGGCCGGGCTCTGGGACAGAGAAATCCCCTGTCTGTGTGAGCCAGCCTGGGCCTCCTCCCTGCCCTGCCCTTCCCTGGCTGGGCTCCGGGGGGCGCTGCTGCCTCGCCGTAACCCAGCCCTGGCATCCATCCGGCCGGGCGGGGAGCCGGGCTGGGGGGCGCTGGGACAGAGACATCCCCTGCCTGTGTGAGCCAGCCTGGGCCTCCTCCCTGCCCTGCCCTGCCCTGGGGCGCTCACCCGGGGGCAGCGCTGGGATGGGAGACCCAGAACCGGCACTAGCTGGGCATGGGGCAGCCGGGGGCAAAGACACAGGCTGAGCTGGTGGGGGGGGGGGGGGGTCGGGTCGTGCTGGTGCCTGGGGTAAAGTCCCCTATGGCTGCAGCATGACCCCCAGTGAGTGGGGGCTGATGTTCCCCTGGCCCAGAGACTCACAGTCTCCCCACTGTTGGAAGGGGGCTCCCAAGTCTGGACAGCACCAGGGGAAAGGCCCAGTGGGGTGAGCGAAAGAGCCCCTGGCCCGGCTGCGGAAGGGTCGGCTCGGCCGTGCTGGAGTCAGGCAGCCATGGCCAGTCACAGCAGCGAGAGGGGACGGCTCGGGGCCGTGAGTGTTGGGGTGAGACCCTGAAACTTCCAGCTTCCTCCCCCTGGCTGGACCACCAGACAGGTCAGTGCGTGGGGGTTCCTGGGTGAGACCCGACATCCCCAGCCATCTCCGTGGATATTACAGATCCCACAAGGCGCTTTCCATAGGAGCAGGGCTTTGCCCCACTGTCCTTGGCCAACGTCTCCACCGAGTGTCTGGCTGATGCACATTTCCCCAGAGGTGGCTGCATTTCCGTGGGGCTGCGTGTGCTTTGTGAGGCCCCTTAGGACGCAAGGAGCGCTAGCAATGGCAGGAGGGCTGTGACCCTGAGGTACTTCTGCTGCTCTAAGGGAGTCGGATTTTCCATTGTGGTTACACCGAAAGGCCAGAGCCCAGCCCAGGCCCTGTCGTGCCGGACAAACACATCGGACTGACAGCCCCTGCCCTGTCGAGCTGACCTAACGAGGCGGGGCTGAGGGGCTGCAGCAGTGGGTCACGGTGTTGCCAACTCTCACAATTTTGTCGCAAGTCTTGTGATATTTGGGGGTTTGTCATAAAGTCCCAGCTCCTGGAGTCCTGGGAGTAGGGGAGAATTTCAGCATTTTTTCTTTTAAACAAGTGTCACCCTGGTGATTGCAAAGAAAAGCTTAAAACCACAAACTCTAAAGACTCAGAAACCAAATACCCCCCCCCCATTTTTGTAAATCTCGTGATCTTTTAGCCAATCTCATGATTTTTAGGGGGCGTAATTCATAACGTTTTAACATTTGGGGCTGGTTATAGTGCATATGCCTTACGGAAGAGGTGACTTCTCAAGAGGGACCTGACGGAGAAAGTTGGCAGACTTGTTTGGGAAGTGCTGATAAAATGCAATATTTCCCCACACACCCTGTGTAATTAGCTTGTGGAACTCCCTGCCACAGGACATCACTGAGCCCAAAAACTAAGTAAAACTCACAAAGGGATAGGTCATGTCTGTGGCTCACAGACTACCCAGGGCTAGACTGACAACGGGCAGGGATCTCAAACCTTGCACTGCAGGGCCTGAGCTGATCTCTGATGATCACAGGCCAGATTTTGTCCCACAGCTGCTCCTGCAGCTCTGCTCCTGGCTCTGACCCGGCCAGTGCTGGTCACTGGCGCGGACGGGAGCCTGGGCTAAGTGGACCTGGGTTCTGATCCAGTGTAGCAATCCCTGTGTTCCTCAATATTAATCCCCTTTGCTCCTGTCCCCTGACCCGTGTGTGTCCCTGTGGGGGCTGCCCTGACCCATGGATTTATATAGCTGCAATATGATATTTTCTGTCTTATTATCTATCCCTTTTCTGTTCACTTTTTTGGCTGCCGCTGCACATTGAGTGGATGTTTTCAGAGAACTATCCACAACGACTCCAAGAGCTCTTTCTTGTGTGGTAATTTAGACCCCATAATTTTATATGTATAGTTGGGATGATGTTTTCCAATGTGCATTACTTTGCATTTATCAACACTGAATTTCATCTGCCATTTTGTTGCCCAGTCACCCAGTTTTGTGAGATCCCTTTGTAGCTCTTCACAGTCTGCTTTGGACTTAACTATCTTGGGTAATTTTGTATCATCTACACATTGTTTACCCCTTTCCTCAGATCATTTATGAATATGTTGAATAGGAGTGGGCCCAGTACAGACCCCTGTAGGACACCACTATTTACCTCTCTCCAGTCTGAAAACTGACCATTTATTCCTACCCTTTGTTTCCTATCTTTCAACCAGTTACCAATCCATCAGAGGACCTTCCCTCTTATCCCCTGGCAGCTTACTCTGCTTAACAGCCTTTGGTGAGGGGCCTTGTCCAAGGCTTTCTAAAGGCCAAGTACACTATATCCACTGGATCCCCCTTGTCCATGTCTGTTGACACAATCAGAGAATTCTAGATGATTAGTGAGGCATGATTTCCTTTTACAAAAACCATGTTGACTCTTCCCCAACTTATTGTGTTCGTCTATGTGTCTGATAATTCTGTTCTTTTACTATAGTTTCAACCAGTTTGCCTGGTACTGAAGTCAGGATTACAGGCCTGTAATTGCCAGGATCATCTCTGGAGCCTTTTTTAAAAAATTGGCGTCACATTAGCTATCCTCCAGTCATCTGGTGCAGAATCTGATTTAAGCAATAGGCTACATTCCACAATTAGTAGTTCTGCCATTTAATATTTGAGTTCCTTTAGAGCTCTTGGGTGAATCCCATCTGGTTCTGGTGGCTTATTACTGATAGTTTGGTCCAAAACCTCCTCTCCTGACAGCTCAATCTGGGACAGTTCCTCAGATTTGTCACCTAAAATAGGCACTGGGAATGGTTCAATAAGAGGCTGCTGTAATCAGTAGACATGAGGCAGGCCTAGGAGAATGTGCCATTGTTTGTGCTATGTGTGTTCCAGAGATTTGAACTGCAGCATTTATCTGTGTGCGCTACATCTGGATTCACTGCTTTAGGTGTAGCTATATTGAATGCTGGAGGGGTTTGATTTGGCAGGTTGGCCAAGCTGACAGTGTGATATGAAGGGTGTGTGTGTGTGTGCGCGCACCTTGAGGGATCCAGTCTAGTTCATTTCAGTATTGAATTCTGTAGGGCATATCAGTAATGGGGCATGGGGTCTTCTTGCCATGGAATTGCCAGTTGGCTGGTGGCATACATGGCTGTGGTCTCTGGGGTTTAGTGAAGGTGTCGTGGATTCACAGGCCTGGTGCTCTGCAAAACCTTTGGAACATTCTCTTGGAGGCACCCCACAGGGTGCCAGACCCACTTAGTGTCTCACTCTCTGACTAGGGCAAGTGACGTGACTTCACCACCTCCTGGAACCGAACCTCGGAGCTGTCAGCACCCTGCTTCACGCCGTGAGCTCCCTGCAGCGAGTCCACCTGGGTGGGACCCTGCGAGAGATTTGTGCACCCAAAGGGAGCGATGCCCCCACCCATTCAGCATCCGCAGGGACTCAGCCAGCGTGGGGCAGCAGAAGGGTTTGTTACTTGGCTGCACCGCAGTGTAGATGCCAGATGGTCCTTGGTTAGTGCAGAGAGCAGAAAATTACAGCATGGCCCATTCTGGGCACCCCAGAGCCGCAGCCAGGTGGTGCCCACCCTTGGCTCCTGCTCTGAGTCACCCCCACCTGGCCCCTCCTCAGGCCTTTGTCCCTCTTCTGGTCAAACCCGTCTGGCTTCCTGCGGAGGGGTTGGGCCATCGAGGGACCTTAGCTGCTGGGCAGCAAGTGTCCTGGGGGTTGTCTTTGCCATTGTCTTTATGGCCACTCCAGTGACATGGGCCCCAAGCCCCAGAGAGCTGGGAGCCAGTCACACCTGTGTGGTAGCCTGCCTGAGCGTAAACACCCGTTTCCACCCTCAGGTGAGAATGTTGTATATTGGGGAAACTGAGGCAGGCACCACATTCATACAAAATATGTATAGAAAATTCCCACTCTGTCACAGAAGGCAAATCTCTGGGCAAGGCTGAAGGGGTAGTAAGAGAAAGAGGTAGCTTCAACTCTGCATGGACTACATTTTTGGGCAGTGGATTAATACTTCGATTAGAAATGCTCTCTAACCCGGCTAATGTAGATCATGGCCATGGGATCAGCTGGGTGGCTAATTCCAGGTCACTCTGTAGCAATGAACCACTTAGGGTGTGGGCAGGAATGGGTTGTGTGTCTCAGGGGCAGTGGGGTGCAGAGTAGGGCACAAATACCCACAGATCCAACCAGCTTGGGGCGGTTTGCAGCTCCCGTTGGGAGGTGAGAGCAGAAACCAGCCCAGAGCAGGCAGAGCAGGGCGCTGTACAAAATGACACCTGGGAAGCCCCTGTCACCTGAGCGGCTCCCTCTGCACAGGGATGTTAACCAGGTACCAGTGCCGGGCGGAGCAGCGTGGCAGACACCCCCCGCAGAACTGGGGAGTCCCGGCGCAGAGACACAGGCTGAGCGGGGAAGGGGGAGGGGGGGCGGTTTGCCGTCTGGCTCTCGGGCTAAAGTTCCCGAGAGACGCAGGGCGGGGTGGAGACAGTATAGTCACGGGGCGCGGCCTGCGGGGATTCCCGGGCCGCGACTAAGGCTGCTCTCAGTTTACCGCCCACTCGTCAAGCTGCCCGGGCGGGTTCTGCCTGGAGACCGGTGACGCAGCTGGCTCCGTCTGTCGCTATTGGAGGGAGCGGCCCCTCCCGCCCAATCCCGGCAGAGGCTGAGTGCCCGGCGCTGCGCTCCGGGGATCAGTGAGCTGCGGGGGGCGCAGCTGTCGGGATGAGCAGGACCTCGCTGGGGATGGGGGGGCGGGAGACCAGCCTGTGTTTGTTCCTCCTCCTCCCCCTGGGGGCCCTCGCCGGCAAGGGACGGGACTCCGGTGAGTACCTGGGGGTCCCCCCCCCCCCCGGGGGTGGGGTCCTGGGACCGCTGGGATCGGGGCCCAGGCTGGGCTGGGTCGGGGGGGGACGACTGATGGGAGGGGTCTGGGGCCTGTTTTCCACGGTATTGGGAGCAGTCACATGTGGACTTGGCAGAATTGCAGGTTTCTTGTGTTGTCACTTTTATTTTTCAGCATTTTTGAATTTTTGTTGAGTTCAACAGTTCTGCGAAATGGGGGGAGGGTGGGGGACAGACAATTACACCCCTACCTCGATATAACGCGGTCCTCAGGAGCCAAAAAATCTCCCAGCGTTATAGGTGAAACCGCGTTATATCGAACTTGCTTTGATCCACCGGAGTGCGCAGCCCCCCTCCCCTGAGTACTGCTTTACTGCATTATATCCGAATTCGTGTTATATTGCGTCGCGTTATATCGGGGTAGAGGTGTGTTCTGTGTCCACCAAGGTTAAGACTCAAAGTGAAGACTTGCGTCTGACGAAGTGGGCATTCACCCACGAAAGCTTATGCTCCCAATACTTCTGTTAATCTTAAAGGTGCCACAGGACCCTCTGTTGCTTTTTACAGTGAAGACTATAACCCTTACAACACAAACTGACAACATCAGCTGTCAAAATATACAGAGTTAATATCCTGAAATCAAACTCTAATTTTTTAACTTCTTGATCAGCATTTTTCTTACTTTTGCCTTTTATCAATGGAAATATTTGTTCATCAATTTCTGTGTGTACAGTCATGACAGTAGACAGGCCCTCTCAGAGGTCCAGTGAGGCCCAGGCAACTTCCAGCTTTTGACGCCCCTCACCATAATAAAAATAAGGAATGACGACACCTGAAAACAAAATAAGGCACCAAACAAGGAGTGAGACATAATTTGAATATTTTTTTATTTAACAAATGCTTTTCTAGCCTTTTTCTGTGCAAATGCACTAATTATTGAGGAAAAATCTAGCTTTCGTGCAATGTCACAGTTAAATGAATTAGGAAGCTCACAGATGGTACACAAGTTACAAAAACGAGTCAGGCAAAAGTGGAGTAAAAGGTGGAAATGAGGAACAAGGATTCTAGAAAAAGTAAATCACAATGTAAAAAATACAATGCAAGCTAACTACAAAATGTCTTTCATTGCTGGAACATGTAGCCAACCATATTTGAAATGTTTTGTTGTAAATAAGTAGCATATCCACAGTTTAAAATGTTCTAGTGTTAATAAGTAGCCTTTACAACTTGAAATGTTCTGCTGTAAATAAGTGTCCTATTTACATGTGAAATGTTCTAAAGTAAATATGTAGCCTATCCACACTTGAAATATTCTGCTGTAAACCATGTACACAAATGCTGAAAAGATTTAAAATGAAGGAATACTAATTAAGAACACAAAATGAAACAGTCAGACAGGTTAGTATCCTTATCACTGAATCAAAACTCAAGCATGCAAGGTATAATATAACAAGCTGAGCTGAAGACAAAGGGATGACCTATATGTATGAACAGATTTAAAAATTTTATTAAGATGATGTTAAAAAAAATCTTGATCAGAGTTTGAGCATAGAAGTTTCTGGTTATCAGGGAATAATGTACAGATTATCGAGGGTGCAAAGTTTGGTTTAAGATCCGGTGGCATAAGGAATACATAATCTGCAATATCCCCGATTGGGGGTAAAAGGTTGATGGGTCAAAGTACAGGCATTGAGATATGAGGGTATGAAGTTCATAGAGTGGCTATGTTTGGGTGTGGAGTATAATGAGTGAATATGATGATAAGAATGGATTGACCCTCATTTGTTGAGACTTAACACAGATATGGATACAGACAGAGGGATAATGTCCAAATATTTCAAATGTGTCTCCTCATGAAACTCACTGTACAAGATTGTCCTCACAAATGTTCACCTTGAATCTGGGCCTATAGACTACGAAAGCCTATGATGACGGCCAAGCAAGGGCTCAACCAACCAACCAACCAACCAGTCATCTCTTTTAGCCACCATATGAAGATAATAATGAGGAATTCTCACACATAAACAATTCCTTAGTTAACTAGACGTAAAACTATAAAGACACTAAAATGTAAAAATTCTCTACCTTTCAACACACACTTGATCCAGCACCAGCCACTAGCGGTGGATTGTTTATACAATCAGCTGATCTGAGAGAACACGTTCATCGTGGTCTAATCTTGTGCCATCAGAACCGATATATTTTTATTAATATTTATGAATATTTTTAACTCTTTAATATGACAAAAATCTATATCCGTTAACAAAAAAATTATGTCTTTTACCAAATCACATCTCTTATTTGCTTAAATTTGCAGCTCTTAGCTGAGAGAGTGTGTCACATTTTGGTCCGATAGGGATGCACATAAAAACAAGTTGCGAAACTTATCAAATGCCAAAAAATTAATAAGTGTCTACATTTGAGGCCCCCTTTGAGCTTGAGGCCCAGGCCAAATGGCCGTCCTGGCCCCCGCATCTGATTGGCCCTGACAGTAGAGAGACAAAGTGGGTGAGGTAATATCTTTTATTGGACCAACTTCTGTTGGTGAGAGAGACATGATTTCGAGTGTACAAAGCGCTCTTCCTCAGGTCTACCAACATTTACAGATAAAAATCTAATCCTTCCGAGCCTAGTTACAGAAAACAGGTGGCACTAGGCTATAGCATAATCAGTTTAAAAGCAATTGTTTCGGGCCCTGGGTAGCTCAAGGGGGCCCTGATTTTGTGCTACCCCCAAAATACCATTCAGCTTATTTAATGTGGACTTTTTAACAAGTGTATTAGTATGTGTTGCGTTGCTATGGTTTGTTTGTGGAAATAAGTAATTAGTATTTTGTTAGGGGATGGGTGAGGGATAAGGGGGGCTCAAAATATTCCTGCTTAGGGCCCCAGACGTGCTAACACTGCCTCTGATAGGAAATGTTCCCCAGACATTGGGCAGGTCATTAGAATGTCTGTGGAGGGAGAGGCCATAGTTGGCTCCTTCCAATAGATAATCAGACAGAAAATATCATATTGCCTTTATATAAATCCATGCTATGCCCACATCTTGAATACTGTGAGCAAATGTGGTCATCCCATCTCAAAAAAGATATATTGGAATTGGAAAAGGTACAGGAAAAGGCAACAAAACTGATTAATAGATTCTAGGACTGGAAGGGACCTCGAGAGGTCATCGAGTCCAGTCCCCTGCCCTCATGGCAGGACCAAATACTGTCTAGACCATCCCTGATAGACATTTATCTAACCTACTCTTAAATATCTCCAGAGATGGAGATTCCACAACCTCCCTAGGCAATTTATTCCCATGTTTAACCACCCTGACAGTTAGGAACTTTTTCCTAATGTCCAACCTAAACCTCCCTTGCTGCAGTTTAAGCCCATTGCTTCTTGTTCTATCCTTAGAGGCTACGGTGAACAAGTTTTCTCCCTCCTCCTTATGACACCCTTTTAGATACCTGAAAACTGCTATCATGTCCCCTCTCAGTCTTCTCTTTTCCAAACTAAACAAACCCAATTCTTTCAGCCTTCCTTCATAGGTCATGTTCTCAAGACCTTTAATCATTCTTGTTGCTCTTCTCTGGACCCTTTCCAATTTCTCCACATCTTTCTTGAAATGCGGTGCCCAGAACTGGACACAATACTCCAGTTGAGGCCTAACCAGCGCAGAGTAGAGCAGAAGAATGACTTCTCGTGTCTTGCTCACAACACACCTGTTAATGCATCCCAGAATCATGTTTGCTTTTTTTGCAACAGCATCACTCTGTTGACTCATATTTAGCTTGTGGTCCACTATAACCCCTAGATCCCTTTCTGCCATACTCCTTCCTAGACAGTCTCTTCCCATTCTGTATGTATGAAACTGATTGTTCCTTCCTAAGTGGAGCACTTTGCATTTGTCTTTGTTAAACTTCATCCTGTTTACCTCAGACCATTTCTCCAATTTGTCCAGATCATTTTGAATTATGACCCTGTCCTCCAAAGCAGTTGCAATCCCTCCCAGTTTGGTATCATCTGCAAACTTAATAAGCGTACTTTCTATGCCAATATCTAAGTCATTGATGAAGATATTGAATAGAGCCGGTCCCAAAACAGACCCCTGCAGAACCCCACTCGTTATGCCTTTCCAGCAGGATTGGGAACCATTAACAACAATGGTTGAGTACGGTTATCCAGCCAGTTATGCACCCACCTTATAGTAGCCCCATCTAAATTGTATTTGCCTAGTTTATCAATAAGAATATCATGCGAGACCATATCAAATGCCTTACTAAAGTCTAGGTATACCACATCCACCGCTTCTCCCTTATCCACAAGACTCGTTATCCTATCAAAGAAAGCTATCAGATTGGTTTGACACGATTTGTTCTTTACAAATCCATGCTGGCTATTCCCTATCACCTTACCACCTTCCAAGTGTTTTCAGATGATTTCCTTAATTACTTGCTCCATTGTCTTCCCTGGCACAGAAGTTAAACTAACTGGTCTGTAGTTTCCTGGGTTGTTTTTATTTCCCTTTTTATAGATGGGCACTATATTTGCCCTTTTCCAGTCTTCTGGAATCTCTCCCGTCTCCCATGATTTTCCAAAGATAATAGCTAGAGGCTCAGATACCTCCTCTATTAGCTCCTTGAGTATTCTAGGATGCATTTCATCAGGCCCTGGTGACTTGCAGGCATCTAACTTTTCTAAGTGATTTTTAACATGTTCTTTTTTTATTTTATCTTCTAAACCTACCCCCTTCCCATTAGCATTCACTATGTTAGGCATTCCTTCAGACTTCTCGGTGAAGACCGAAACAAAGAAGTCATTAAGCATCTCTGCCATTTCCAAGTTTCCTGTTACTGTTTCTCCCTCCTCACTGAGCAGTGGGCCTACCCTGTCCTTGGTCTTCCTCTTGCTTCTAATGTATTGATAAAAAGTCTTCTTGTTTCCCTTTATTCCTGTAGCTAGTTTGAGCTCATTTTGTGCCTTTGCCTTTCTAATCTTGCCCCTGCATTCCTGTGTTGTTTGCCTATATTCATCCTTTGTAATCTGTCCTAGTTTCCATTTTTTATATGACTCCTTTTTATTTTTTAGATCATGCAAGATCTCGTGGTTAAGCCAAGGTGGTCTTTTGCCACATTTTCTATCTTTCCTACCCAGTGGAATAGCTTGCTTTTGGGCCTTTAATAGTGTCCCTTTAAAAAACTGCCAACTCTCCTCAGTTGTTTTTCCCCTCAGTCTTGATTCCCATGGGACCTTACCTATCAGCTCTCTGAGCTTACCAAAATCCGCCTTCCTGAAATCCATTGTCTCTGTTTTGCTGTACTCCCTTCTACCCTTCCTTAGAATTGCAAACTCTATGATTTCATGATCACTTTCACCCAAGCTGCCTTCTACTTTCAAATTCTCAACGAGTTCCTCCCTATTTGTTAAAATCAAGTCTAGAACAGCTTCCCCCCAGTAGCTTTTTCAACCTTCTGAAATAAAAAGTTGTCTGCAATGCAGTCCAAGAACTCATTGGATAGTCTGTGCCCCGCTCTGTTATTTTCCCAACATATATCTGGATAGTTGAAATCCCCGATCACCACCAAATCTTGGGCTTTGGATGATTTTGTTAGTGGTTTAAAAAAAGCCTCATCCACCTCTTCCACCTGGTTAGGTGGCCTGTAGTAGACTCCTAGCATGACATCACCCTTGTTTTTTACCCCTTTTAGCCTAACCCAGAGACTCTCAACACTTCCATCTCCTATGTCCATCTCCACCTCAGTCCAAGTGTGTACATTTTTAATATATAAGGCAACACCTCCTCCCTTTTCCCCTGTCTATCCTTCCTGAGCAAGCTGTATCCATCCACACCAACATTCCAATCATGTGTATTATCCCACCAAGTTTCAGTGATGCCAACAATGTCATAGTTGTATTTATTTATTAGCACTTCCAGTTCTTCCTGCTTATTACCCATACTTCTCGCATTTGTATATAGGCATCTAAGATATTGGTTTGATCTTGCCTCCCAGTTTTGCCCTGACCCTCTGTGGTGTCAGTGGTGTCTCGAAGATAGCTGGGAGTGCTGGTAGCGTAGGGCCTGAAGAGAGAGTCTACATAGCCAGATAATCCTGATGTCAGGGTGCCAATGCCTGAGATGATGGGGCATCCAGGATTCCCAGGTTTATGGATCTTGGATAGCAGATAGAATACCCCTGGTCGGGGTTCTAGGGGTGTGTCTGTGCAGATTTGTTCCTGTGCTTTTTCAGGGAGTTTACACCATTTGTTCAAGAGTTTCAAGGTAACCCTCAGTGGGATCAGAGGATAATGGCCTGCAGAATGTGGTGTTAGAGAGCTGCCTAGCAGCCTCTTGTTTATATTCCAACTTATTCATGATGACGACAGCACCTCCTTTGTCAGCCTTTTTGATTATGATGTCAGAGTTGTTCCTGAGGCTGTGGATGGCGTTGTGTTCAGCATGGCTGAGGTTATGGGGCAAGTGATGCTGCTTTTCCACAATTTCAGCCCGTGCATGTCTGCAGAAGCAATCTATGTAGAAGTCCAGCAGCTGGGAATGGGCGACAGGGGATGGATCACTTGATGATTCCCAGTTCTGTTCATTCCCTCTGGGGCACCTGGCACTGGCCACTGTTGGAAGACAGGACACGGGGCTAGATGGACCTTTGTTCTGACCCAGTAGAGCCGTTCTTATGAGTGGGTGAGGACAAAAGGCTTGAGTGGGAGGAGGTCAGAGACATTCCATGATTCTTGAACCCTAACAAATCTTAGGAAGTTCATTTGTTTCCCCCATGGTCCTGGGAGCCTTATTGGGGGGAGGGATAGCTCAGTGGTTTGAGCATTGGCCTGCTAAACCCAGGGTTGTGAGTTCAGTCCTTGAGGGGGCCACTTAGGGATCTGGGGCAAAATCAGTACTTGGTCCTGCTAGTGAAGGCAGGGGACTGGACTCAGTGACCTTTCAAGGTCCCTTCCAGTTCTAGGAGATAGGATATCTCCATTTATTTATTTTTACAAAGTTTGTCAGCCTCCCTCATGAGCCTTCTGATAGGAAAAAAAAGTTTTTCCATTGACAATTCTCCCTAGTGATCAGATTACAGTTTCAGTTCTGTCTCTGCAAGAAAAAGGACCAGAGGTTGTCTTTTTTTTTTGTTTAAATGAAAGTTTAGTGCTCCAGAAGAGCCCCTGACATACTATACTTAGTATAGTATACTAAGATTGCCAATTGTGTAGTTCCTAAGTAATAGGTGAGGTTGCTGTTCAAAATTATGGTCAAGGCAGTTTTGAGGCCAATATTACTATTTGGGAGGATTTTTTGTTTTGTTTTTATCAGGGAAGGGGGCAAAATTTTGTTTTATAGTGGAAACTCAGTCTTTGCAATTTGTGAGCCACAAGGGGCAAATACGGATATTAATTCTTGTGTATTCTGTTATATTTAGTGTTAGGTTACTCTCTAGGATTACTCCTTTAGAGTTGGTCTTAGGAAAACCCCTGTATTCCTCTTCCTGTGGTTTTGTGAAGATAAGTTAGGGGAAGGGAGTAGCTCTGAGGCCCTGTCTACACTGGGAAGTTTCTGGCAGTAAAGCAGCTTTCTGCGCTGTAACTCCTGAGGTGCACACACTGCCAAGCCACTCAGTGCGCAGAAACTGCACAGTTGCAGCGTGTCACGGAGTGTGGGGGGACACAAGGCCCTGCACCCCCCACTTCCTGCGATTCCCCATGACTCTCAGCCAGCCAGTAAAGCAGAAGGTTTATTTAGACGACAGGAACACAGTCCAAGACAGGTCTTGCAGGCACAGACAACAGGACCCCCTCAGTTAGGTCCATTTTGGGGTCCCAGGGCACCCCAGCCCCATTGGGAGGTCAGAGCCCCGTCTGCCTCCCAGCCATATCACCAGCCAGCTCCTGAAACTCTGCCTTCAGTGACCCCTCCCACAGCCTTTGTTCAGTTTCCCGGGCAAAGGTGTCACCTGGCCTCTAACCCCTTCCTGGGTTCTCATGTTACATGCTCAGGTATTCTCCCTCGGCCAGTCTCCCATCCCCCAATGCAGACTATCCTAGCCACACTCCCCTGTCAGCATTTAAAGACCACAGTAAGAACAGTCCCAGTTCGTCACATCTCCCCCCTTCGAGACCGAACTGAGCGGGGTCACTTTAGCCAGTGACCCGGGGAAGTTTGAACCTACCCCCGTTCCCGTGGATGCCCCAGCATCCCTCCCATTCCTTGGTGAGAATTACACCAGGCCCCTCCAGTTTCACGCCCCCCCTTAGGTCGGGGGTGCTCGATGGCACTTGTAGTTCGCATGCGGGAAGGTTTATGTGGCCTGTGCCCTTTTCCCACCCCAATACCCCTGGGGTGCCAACGGGGCTGGGGTCTTCTCCCAGCGTTCCAGTCTGGAGGTCTGTGATTTGGGCTCTCTTGGTTCAGAGCCCCCCTTTTAACCTTGGCCACCCTCTGGAAAGGCTCCTCTATGCTGGGCAAGGGTCCTAAAGCTGTTTTCCCCTTGTCCCGGGCCTTCCTCCCCCTCTGACAGGGGTCACAGGATCGGCAGTACTGCCGGACAGTAACAAAGACCCCAGGCCAGTAAAAGCTCCGTAGCAGCCTCTGCTGGGTACGCCAGGTTCCCTGGTGCCCTGAGAGGGGGGTGTCATGGGCCCGGCACAGCAGCTGGCGGCGATACTTCTGGGGTACCACCAGCTGCCTCCTGATCCCCCCGACTCCATTTTCCCTGGGGGAGCCCATTCTCGGTACAGGAACCCCTTCTCCCACAGGAACCTTTTCCGGCCACCTCTCCCCATGGTCTGTACCGCACTGAGGTCGGCCAGGTCCCTTATCTTCCGCAAGGAGGGATCTTTCTGCACCTCGGCCTGGAACTCAGTAGCTGGGACAGGGATGGCCACCTGCTCTTTCTCGCCGGCTGGGTCTGAAGCCGCAGCCTCCCTGAGCCGTGTCCCTGGGTGTTCCCTCCCCACCAGGTTAGGGTCCTGCGCCTCGGGCAAGGCACCCTCCCCAAGGCCAGGGCGCAGTGCCCCTTGCCGGCTCTGACTGTGGGTCACAACCAGGGCACCCTGGGGGTTGCTTGGCCAGTCCTCCAGGTCCCCCCCCATCAACACCTCAGTGGGCAAATACGGGTGTACCCCCACGTCCTTGGGGCCCTCCTTGGCCCCCCACTTCAGTTGTACCCTCGCCACAGGCACCTTGAATGGGGTCCCACCCACCCCCGTCAGGGTCAGGTAGGTGTCGGGCACCATCCGATCTGGGGCCACCACCTCGGGCCAGGCCAGCGTCACCTCTGCGCCCATATCCCAGTATCCATTGACCTTCCTCCCATCCACCTCCAGGGGAACAAGGTACTCTCTCCGGAGGGACAGCCCCGCGCCCACCGTATAAACCAAAAACCCTGAGTCTGGAGCATCCAGCCCCCCAGAGGAGCTGGCCTGGAGCTCTCCTCTCTCCTTAGCAGGTGGTACTCTGCCAGCCCCCCTGGCCTGGGAGTGCTGCCTCTCGCCCGGCTGGGTCTCTACCCAGTCAACCCTCTGTGGGTTCGGTCTGCTCAGTCTGTCCCTGAGCCTGGGGCACTGGGCCCGTATGTGGCCTCTCTGGCCACAGTGATAGCAGCCCATGTCCCGTGGGTCCCCTCGAGCGGGTAGGATGGACCTGACGCTGGATGTTCCCCTTTGGTGGGCATTCTCCATATTTCCCCGCTGGGAGGTCCCATGGTGACTCTCTCTCTGCGTTGTGGCAGGCCTGTTCCTTTGGGACTCCTCCCTGTTATCCCCTGCCCGACTGTTCAAAAACTCGTCGGCCAACTGGTCTGCATGCTGTGTGTTCTCTGGCTTTTGGTCCATCAACCATTGCCTCAGGTCGGATGGGCACTGCTCATACACGTGCTCCAGTACGAATAGGTCAAGCAGGTCCTCTTTAGTTTGGGCCCCAGCTGTCCACTTGCGAGCATACCCCTGTGCCCAGTTGGCTAGTTGTAGGTATGTGACCTTACGGGTTTTACGCTGACTCCGGAACCGTTTCCGGTACGTCTCAGGGGTCAGCCCAAACTCGCGGAGCAGGGCCTTTTTGAACAGTTTGTAGTCCCCTGTCTCTGCCCCTTTCAGTTGGCTGTACACCTCCCTGGCTGTGGAGTCCAGTGAGGGGATGAGAAACTGGAGCCTGTCTGCAGGGTCAACCTGGAGCAGCTTGCAGGTATTCTCAAAGGCCGTCAGGAAGGTATCCATGTCCTCCCCCTCCTTACGCTGGGCCAGGAAGCACTTATCAAAGCTCTTTGCAGTCTTGGGTCCCCCCTTGCTCACCGCAGCCGGGGCCCCACTGCTCCTCAGCCTGGCCGGTTCCAGCTCATGCTGACGCTGGTTCTCCTCATGCTGACGTTGTTTCTCCTTCTTTTCCTGCTCCTGCTTCAGTTCTTGCTGCCTTAACTCGAGCTCTTCTCGTCTTATCTCCCATTCACATTCCAGTCGCATCCGTTCCAGGGGCGGGGAGCTCCGCCGGGACGATCCCCTGCTGGCTGCCGGGGTCAGGGTGCCCTTGATATTCGCTGGGCTTCCCCCAACCCTTCCCCTAGGTATAGGTAGGCAGGATCTCGGGATGTCCTCGGCAGCAGTCTGACCCCTCCCAGCCATGTCAGGCCCCGGGGCCCACGCTGCATCCGCCGGGCGGCTTCTCTCAGGGACAGGGCTCGGTTCATCCAAGCGATCCCTCTCCTCCAGCTGGGCAATGAGCTGTTCTTTGGTGGACCTCCCAAT
The DNA here is from genome assembly GCF_028017835.1 of Emys orbicularis. NCBI lineage: Eukaryota > Metazoa > Chordata > Testudines > Emydidae > Emys > Emys orbicularis. Next base: position 840,696 of record NC_088695.1, on the reverse strand, counting down.
GCGCAGCCCCCTCTGCCTGCACAGCTCCACCAGGTCGCTCTTAAGGTGTTTAGCATACATCCTCCTGCTGGCCACTCGCCGGCCTGTGCTCTCCGCTTTCCACCATTCCAGGGAGACCCCTAGTGTGCCAGCCCCTCTTCAGGTCACCCCCTCTCTGCCAGGGTCGAGCTGCAGACTCCTCCGCCCCTGAGACTGCTTGCTGTGATCCCCCGGGGGACCCCGTTACTCCAACAGTCCTTGTCGCTGGTCACACACTCCTAGGGGTTAATCGCTCCCTGAACCGTCCCTCCTCTGTTTTACTGCTCCCCAGTCACTTACTGCAGGAAGCACCATCCACGGGGTGCAGTAGATCCCACCTCTGCCACCAGTTGTCACGGAGTGTGGGGGGACACAAGGCCCTGCACCTCCGGCTTCCTGCGATTCACCATGACTCTCAGCCAGCCAGTTAAGCAGAAGGTTTATTTAGACAACAGGAATACAGTCCAAGACAGGTCTTTCAGGCACAGACAACAGGACCCCCTTAGTTAGGTCCATTTTGGGGTCCCAGGGCACCCCAGCCCCCTTGGGAGGTCAGAGCCCCGTCTGCCTCCCAGCCATTCCACCAGCCAGCTCCTGAAACTCCCCCTTCAGCAACCCTTCCCACAGCCTTTGTTCAGTTTCCCGGGCAAAGGTGTCACCTGGCCTCTAACCCCTTCCTGGGTTCTCATGTTACATGCTCAGGTATTCTCCCTCGGTCAGTCTCCCATCCCCCAATGCAGACCATCCTAGCCACACTCCCCTGTCAGCATTCACAGCCCACAGTAAGAACAGTCCCAGTTCGTCACACAGCGCTGTAAAAAAACCACCCCAACAAGAGGTGTAGAGCTTTCTGCGCTGGGGGATGAGGAAATCTTGGATGAGGATATGGAGGGGGACCCAGAAGCAGAGGATGACTTGGAGGTCAGGGATGCATGCAGCCAGGAGCTCTTCTCTACCCCTGAGGAGCCTAGCCAGTCACAGCTTTCAGAGCTTGGCGAAGCGCAAACAGGAGAGGAGGCCCCTGGTAAGTGGCTTTGCTTTGGGGAATTGCTGAAGCGAGTTGTTGGGGGCAGGAGGGTTGCAGAAAGCAGGCTTGTGTCTGTATGATGCACGTACCACCACATGTCTAGACTGAGCGGCGGAACAGGCTGTTGATTGACTCCCTCACTTCACGGGAATCTGTGCTGACAGGGGAGTGTGGCTGGGATGGTCTGCATTGGGGGATGGGAGAATGACTGAAGGGAAATACCTGAGCCTGTAACATGAGAACCCAGGAGGGGGCTGGGGCGAGGTGACACCTTTGCCCGGGAAACTGAACAAAGGCTGTGGGAGGGGTCGCTGAAGGCAGAGTGTGGGAAGCTGGCTGGTGAGGTGGCTGGAGGCAGGGAGGGCTCTGACCTCTGGAGGGGGGCTGGGGTGCCCGAGGACCCCAAGATGGACCTAACTGAGGGGTATCCTGTTGTCTGTGCCTGCAAGACCTGTCTCGGACTGTATTCCCGTCGTCTAAATAAACCTTCTGCTTTACTGGCTGGCTGAGAGTCATGGTGAATCGCAGGAAGCCGGGGGTGCAGGGCCCTGAGTCCCCCCCTACTCCGTGACAAGGTCCAGCTTCCCCTATAGACAGCGCCAGCGGGTCTTTAAACAGCCAAAAGCACACTCCACAGTCATTCTGCACTTGCTCAGCCTGTTGTTGAATCGCTCCTTGCTGCTGTCAAGTTGCCCCGTGTATGGCTTCATAAGCCATGGCATTAAGGGGTAGGCAGGGTCTCCCAGGATCACAATGGGCATTTCGACTTCCCCTACCGTGATCTTCTGGTCTGGGAAGAAAGTCCCAGCTTGCAGCTTCCTGAACAGGCCAGTGTTCCGAAAGATGCGTGTGTTATGCACCTTTCCGGGCCAGCCTGCGTTAATGTCTGTGAAACGCCCACGGTGATCCACAAGCGCCTGGAGAACCATTGAGAAATACCCCTTGCGATTAATGTACTCCGTGGCTAGGTGGTCTGGTGCCAGAATTGGAATATGCGTGCCATCTATCGCCCCTCCGCAGTTAGGGAAGCCCATTTGTGCAAAGCCATCCACAATGGGTAAGGAATGGTGTCCCTAGCCTCTGTTTGTCAGAGGGTGGAGTTGGATGGCAGGAGAGAGATCACTTGATCATTGCCTGTTGGTCCACTCCCTCTGGGGCACCTGGCATTGGCCACTGTCGGTAGACAGGATACTGGGCTAGATGGACCTTTGGTCTGACCCAGTACGGCCTTTCTTATGTTCTTAATGTCACACACGTTGCCCAGAGTCACGAACTTTTGGAGCAGGATGTGATTAATGGCCCTGCACACTTCCATCAACACGACTCCAACGGTCGACTTTCCCACTGCGAACTGGTTAGCGACCGATCGGTAGCCGTCTGGAGTAGCCAGCTTCCACAGTGCAATAGCCACCCGCTTCTCCACCGGCAGGGCAGCTCTCATTCTTGTGTCCTTGCGCCGCAGGGCTGGGGTGAGCTCATCACACAGTCCCATAAATGTGGCTTTCCTCATGCGAAAGTTCTGCAGCCACTGCTCGTCATCCCAGATGTGCATCACGATGTGATCCCACCACTCAGTGCTTGTTTCCCAAGTCCAAAAGCGGCGTTCCACTGTGGTCAGCACCTCCGTGAATGCCACAAGCAATCTTGTGTCGTAGCTAGTACGCGTGGCGAGATCAATGTCACACTCCTCTTGCCTTTGCAGTTTAAGGAATAACTCCACTGCCACTCGTGACGTGTTGGTCAGTGCGAGCAGCATATTGGTCAATAGTGCGGGATCCATTCCTGCAGACCGAAGAGGCAGGGCACGCAGTACACAAACCATTGAAAGATGGCGCCAAATGCGGACGGAAGCACAGGGATTGCTGGGATGTGAAGCAATGCATCATGGAGCATTGGGACAGGATCCAGGATGCCCCGCGATCCCCTCCTCATTCCCACAACTCTTAGCGGCAGAAGAGGAAGAGGTGCTCTGTGGGATAGCTGCCCAGAGTGCACCGCTCCGAATACAGCTGCAAGTGCCGCAAGTGTGAACACGCTATTGTGCAGGCAGCTGACAGTGTGAACACACAACAGCGGTTTCCCTTCAGCGCTCTCTGAGCGGTGCAGTAACTGCCAGCAATGTAACTCTGCCAGTGTAGACGTGCCCTTAGTGTTGTTTGGGCAGCTTGGAGGTCAGTAATAGTGATTCCTGTTTGTTGATGTCTTTTTTTTTTTTCTCTGTCTCAGCAACTCATTCCCTGCAGTATTTCCACACCGCAGTCTCTGATCCTGAACCTGGACTCCCAGCATATGCCTTTGTTGGGTATCTCGATGACAACCTCTTTGTTGAGTGTGACAGTGACAGTGGGCTGTTTAAACCACGAGCCCAGTGGATAAAGGACAATGTGGATGCTGATTACTGGGAGCGTGGTACCAAACTTGGAATCGCACAAGAGCAGGCGTTCGGAACCGGCATGAGAATTTTAATGGAGCGCTACAATCAGACTGGGGGTGAGTTTGAGAGAAATTACCAACCCTACAGGCCTAATGGAGAGGGGAATATTTATAATGCTTATGTGTTAGTTACCCTGACTTCACCGCCAGTCATCTCGAGATCACATCCCTCGTTTCACTTCCGTGTATGTTTTATTAGACCTGAGGCACAACGTAGAAGGTACAAAGAAAGAGCAGAAGGAGAATTGTTCTGCTCAGGGTGGTGTTTCCTAGATGGAAACGCACTGTGCCTGACTCTCACCTGTCCTGCACCTTGTGTCTCCATTCACACCTTTGAAAAGTGGGTGAATAATAGTACAGTAACTCCTCACTTAACGTTGTAGTTATGTTTCTGAAAAATGCAACTTTAAGTGAAACGATGTTAAACTAATCCAATTTTCCCATAAGATTTAAGGTAAATGCAGGTGTTTAGGTTCCAAGGAAATTTTTTGGGGCAGACAAAAGGCATTATATACTGTACAGTACTGTGCCCCTGGCTTACTCCACACAGGCACAGCCTGCTGCAGACAATGAGGCAGGCAAGGATGCTAGGAAGCACCTTGCGCAGCAGCAGCTTCCCCCCAGAAGAACAGGTGCTGACTTTGCCGGGGGATGCTCCAGGCCCGTCTCTTCCCGTCCCCACTCCATCTCCTCCCCGGAGCACGCCACGTCCCCGCTCCTCCCTCTACCTCCCAGTGCTTCCCTGCCGCCAAACAGCTGTTTGGCTGCACTTAGGACTTTCTGGGAGGGAGGGGGAGGAGCGGAGATGCAGCGCTTCCCCGCTCCTCCCCCTCCCACCAGTGGCGGATTTAGAGTTAGTGGGGCCCTGTGCTCAGCTTCATTTTTGGGGCCCCCCCGTGGGGGAAGCATTCTCTCTTATCTCCCCCCCCCCGTTTTTCATTCTTTTTTTCTCCATTCTCCTCCTGGGGCTCAGGGCTGGGGGTGCAGGGTCTGGGAGGGAGTTAGGGTGCAGGAGGGCACTCAGGGTGGGGTGCGGGGTCTGGGAGGGAGTTAGGGTGTGGGAGGGTGCTCAGGGTGGGGGTGCGGGAGGAGGCTCAGGGCTGGGGCAGGCAGGAGGTGCAGAGCACTTACTTAGGGCAGCTCCTGTTTGGTGCAGGGGGTGTGCAGGTGTCTCTGTGCAGTGCGGCACTGCCCCCATGACCACAATTGTGGGAGCTGCCCTGCCCCCCCCCCCCCGCCCCAGCAGGGCCACCCGGAATGCAGGGGCTTTAGGGGCTGCAGGGCCCTGGGCTAAGGGGGCCCCGGGGCCCTGGCCTGCAGCTCTAAAGCCCCTTTCAGAGTGCGGCCCTGCGAGCACGGGCCGGAGGACTCGGGAGGAGCAGGGTCAGCCGCACAGCCAGCGGCCGGAGAGAAATGGCACTTTCCCCTTCAAAGCGCCGCTTCTCTCCAGCCGGCTTTGAAGGGGAAAGCGCCGCTTCTCTCCGGCCACTGGCTGCGCGGCTGCCCCTGCTCCTCCTGAGTCCTCCGGCCCGTGCTCGCAGGGCCGCACTCTGAAAGGGGCTTTAGAGCTGCAGGCCAGGGCCCCGGGGCCCCCTTAGCCCAGGGCCCTGCCTTCCGGGTGGCCCTGCCTGCCGGGGGGGGGGGGCAGCTTCCCCGCCCGCTTCCTTCCTCCCTCCCTCCCTCCCTGAAAGTCCTAAGCGCCGCCAAACAGCTGTTTGGCAGCGGGGCAAGTGCTGGGTGGGAGGGAGGGAGGGGGAGGAGGCGGAGAAGAGGAACTTGTGCAATGCTCCCTTGTAAAGTCAGCCAAATGACGTTAGAAGGGAGCATTGCACAACTTTAAATGAGTATGTTCCCTAATGGAGCAGCGACGTAACTTTGAAATAACGTTAAGCGGGAGGACGTTAAGTGAGGAGTTACAGTACAGTGCCAGAATTCTCCATTCACAAAGGTGGAAATATTTTACACTCACTTTGCACTCCCTGGGCTGAATCCCCAAAATCACTGGAGCAGAATTCCTCTTTAAATCACATTTACATCCCCCAGTCCTGGGGCTGGTTCACACTCCCCACTCCCAGCCTTAGGACTGCTGTAAAGTATGCCAGTTTGCAGCAGCCCATGAGGGGCTATTACACCAGATGGGGGTTACACTGTAGACACAATCTCTCTCCACAGCCCTCCACCAGGACTTGAGCCCTGGTCTACACTACAAAATTACTTCAGTATAACTATGTTGCTCAGGGGTGTGAATAATCCATACCCCTGAGTGATGTAGTTATACTGACGTAAGCACTGGTGTGGGCGGCGCTATGTTGGCATGAGAGCTTCTCCCACCAGCAGAGCTACCACCTCTCGCGGAAGTGGATACACTAAGCCAACAGGTGAAGCTCTCGCCCATCAGCTTTGAGCATCTTCATTAACCCCCTACAGCAGTGTAGCTGCACTGATACAGCGTTTGTAGTGTAGACCTGTGTGAGAAAGTGGGGTGGTCTGCAGCCAGCTAGTCAGCTCTGTACCCCCCAGGTTTGTTCCCACCTGGAGTCAATTTTCACTTGCCCAATTAGGGCTGCTTTAGAGACCCTTGTCCCACCGAGTGGCACAAAGGAGCCATACGAGAGGCCAGGGTGTGGCCAATATAATTGATTAGAGGGCATTTTAGTTTTCAAAATAGTTAATTAAATTAACTTAAATTCTACTAACTACCTATAATGGGAATTGCACTTCTAAGTCACATAGGTATTTTTTTTTTGAAATCCCACTGCCCTGCATGCCTAGCTGTAAACGACTGCAGGATCAGGCTCTTGTGTGTTTCAGGGTTTCACACTCTGCAGCGCAGGAGCGGCTGTGAGATTCGGGAGGATGGCAGCATCGGGGGGTCCCGGCAACTTGCATATGATGGGGACGACTTCCTCAGCTTCGATATGAACACTTACACGTGGGTAGCCGCGGTCAAGGAAGCTGAGATCACCCAGCGCAGATGGAATGAGGATACAGCCGATCTTCAGTATCGGAAGCAGTACACAGAGAAGGAGTGTATTGAGTGGCTAAGAAAATACCACCAATATGGGAAGGAGGCTCTTCAAGGGAGAGGTGAGGGGTGAATTAGGGGTCTCTGTGCGCTGCTCCTGCCTGCAAACACCGCCCCCACAGCTCCCATTGTCCGGGAACGGGAAACTGTGGCCAATGGGAGCTGTGGGGGCAGTCCCTGCAGAGAGGGGCAGCGTGCGGCGCCACGTGCCCCCCCAGGGGCCTCACTGGCGTGTTGGTCTCTTCCGGGAGCGACGTGGGGCCAGGGCAGGCAGGGAGCTTACCTTAGCCTTCACTGCGCCCCTGACCAGGAGCTGCCCGGCGGAAGCTCGCACCCCAGGCCTGAGCCCCCTCCCAGAGCCAGTACCCTGTACCCCCTCGTGCACCCCAACACCCTGCCCCAGCTCTGACCCCACTCCCAGAGCCAGTACCCCGTACCCCCTCCTGCACCCCAACACTCTGCCCCAGCCCCTCACCCCCTCCTGCACCCCAACCCCCTGCCCCAGGCTAAGCCCAGAGCCCCCTCCCACACTGCAAACCCCTCGGCCCCAGCCCAGAGCCCGCACCCCCCCTCCCGAACCCCTGCCCCAGCGTGGTGAAAGTGATTGAGGGTGGGGGAGAGTGAGCAATGGAGGGAGAGGTGGATGAAGTGAGCAGGGTGGGGCTTCAGGGAAGGGGCGGGGCCTCCCTTCCTCCATGGGGTGGAAGAGAGGAGGGATGCAGTGAACGGTGAGGATCTCAGGGAAGGCAGAGTGGAGTGACTTGGGGAGGGGGTGAAGGAGGGGAGGGACTTGACGGGCGAGAGGGCCAAGTGTGAGTGGGGCCTGGCATAGGTTCCAACTCTCTGGGTGCTCCGGGTCTGGAGCACCCACGGGGAAAAATTAGTGGGTGCTCTGCACCCACCGGCAGCCAAACTCCCCTCCTGCCCGCCCCACCTTCTCCTCCCCTGAGCGCGCCGCGTTCCCACTCCTCCACCTACCTCCCAGCGCTTCCTGCCCGGCCGCCGCCAAACAACTGTTTGGCAGCGTTAGCGTGCTCCGGGAGGGAGGGGGAAGAGCGGGAATGGGGCGTGCTCAGGGGAGGAGGCGGGGCAGGGGTGGGGATTTGGGGAAGGGGTTGGAATAGGGACAGGGAGGGGGTAGAGTTGTGGCGGGGACTTTGGGGAAGGGGTTGGAATGGGGGGGGGAGGGGCAGGGCCTCATGGAAGGGGTGGAGTTGGAGCGGGGCCGAGGGCGGAGTGGGGGTCGAGCACCCATTGGCGGGAGCAGAAGTCGGCACCTATGGGGCCTGGGGCAGAGCGGGAGTGGAGTGTGGGCGGGGCCTCAGGAGGCAGCCGCACAGGGGGCGGGGCCATGGTCTGGGTGCCGGGGGAGCTTCCAGCACTCGGGCCAGACTCTCTAAATGCTAGCGCCACACACCATCCATGCTAGAGCAGGTGTTTCTCAGGGACCAGTCCATGGACCAGCGCCAGTCCCTGAGGTCTCCCTACACAGTTTAGGAAGGCAGTAAGCTGGTCCCTAGTATCAAAAAGGTCGGGAAACACTGCCCGAGACTTGGTGATAGGGTATTTCCCCTCTTCTGCTTCAGAGAATCTCTGTCCAACCCCGATCTGAATGGCAAAGGGGAGCAGTTTAGCTGATCTATGTCCACCTCCCATCTTGTGTCTGAGGGGTGAAGGAATCAGAGACACCCATCGAAGTGACTAAATCATTGTCTGTAAATCTCTTCTCAATGCAGCTTCCAGCTCTAAGTCATTATTATTATTTATTACCTGTACTGCAATAGCGCCTGGGAGCCCCAGACATGGCCCAGGACCCCATTGTGCTAGGTACTGTACGAGCACACGACAAAGACTGTCCATGCCCCAGGGAGCTTCTAACTTGGTAGGGAGGAGAATGTTCCTCACTCAAGGAGTCTCTGGTTCCCCCAGTACATACTGAGACCTTCCTCAAATTACACTTCAGTGTTCCCAAACTCCTCTTTCAGACCCTGCTGTCCAAATTCCATTGTTTCTCTTCCACTTTCTGTCCTAGAAGGTCATAAGAGCTTTACAAGAGGGAAACCCCCAAAGGTCTGCACCAGCGCGCTCCTTGTTCAGTCACGGGGTCTTCTAAGGCACCTGTCACCTTGGTATCATCAGCACGGACCTCCCCTCCTCCCCACACCACCGAATGGAATGAGCTCCCGGCTCTAAAAAGTTCAGTTCCATCAGTTTCACAAACCAGTGTCACTTTTGTCTCTGTAAATAGTTTCTCTGACTCCAGTATTTGTCTACTCCAAGTATTGCAAAATCATGATTCAGGCCCCAAAATCACGAGATTGGCTTAAATCATGAGATTTTTTCCTTCAATGTGAGGTTCTTTTTATTTGCCTTCTGGTTACTGAGGGCTTGTCTACTCATGAACATTGACCACAGCAGCTATTGCAGAATGGATTCCATTCTGGAATAAGTGTGTCCACATGGGGAATTATTCCAGAACAATTGCAGAATAGCTTGTTCTGCAACAGTTATTGTGCTCAATTTCCCTGTGTAGATAAGCCTTTAGTCTCCAGGGTTTGCGTTTCCAAGCTTTTCTTCTCAACCATAAAGCTTAAGAGACTAGGGCTGTCGATTAATCACAGTTAACTCACGCGATTAACACAAAAAAATTAATTGCAATTTAAAAAATTAACCGTGATTAATCGCACTGTTAAACAATAGAATACCAATTGAAATTTATTAAATATTTTGGATGTTTTTCTACATTTTCATAGATATTGTATTCTGTGTTGTAATTGAAATCAAAGTGTATATTTTTATTACAAATATTTGCACTGTAAAATGATAAACAAAAGAAATAGTATTTTTCAATTCACCTCATACAAGTACTGTAGTGCAATCTCTTTGTCGTGAAAGTGCAACTTACAAATGTAGATTTTTTGTTTTGTTTTGTTACATGACTGCACTCAAAAACAAAACTGTAAAACTTCAGAGCCTATAAGTCCACTCAGTCCTACTTCTTGGTCAGCCAATTGCTAGACAAACAAGTTTGTTTACATTTACAGGAGATAATGCTGCACGCTTCTTATTTACGTCACCAGAAAGTCAGCCCAGGCATTTGCATGGCACTTTTGTAGCTGGCATTGCAAGGTATTTACGTGCCAGATATGCTAAACATTCGTATGCCCCTTCATGCTTTGGCCACCATTCCAGAGGACATGCTTCCATGCTGATGACGCTCGTTAAAAAAAAAAAATTGCGTTAATTAAATTTGTGAATGAACTCCTTGGGGGAGAATTGTATGTCCCCTGCTCTGTTTTACCTGCCGTCTGCCATATATTTCATGTTATAGCAGTCTCAGATGATGGCCCAGCACATGTTCATCTTAAGAACACTTTCGCTGCAGATTTGACAAAACACAAAGAAGGTAGCAATGTGAGATTTCTAAAGATAGTTACAGCATTCGACCCAAGGTTTCAGAATCTGAAGTGCCTTCCAAAAATCTGAGAGGGACGAGGTGTGGAGCATGCTTTCAGAAGTCTTAAAAGTGCAACACTCTGATGCGGAAACTACAGAACCCGAACCACCAAAAAAGAAAATCAACCGCCTGCTGGTGGCATCTGACTCAGATGATGAAAATGAACATGCGTCGGTCGGCTTTGGATTCTTATCGAGCAGAATCCATCATCAGCATGGACGCATGTCCCCTGGAATGGTGGTTGAAGCATGAAGGGACATACAAATCTTTACTGCATCTGGCATGTAAATATCTTGCGACACCGGCTACAACAGTGTCATGCAAATGCCTGTTCTCACTTTCTGGTGACATTGTAAACAAGAAGTGGGCAGCATTATCTCCTGCAAATGTAAACAAACTTGTTTGTCTGAGCGATTGGCTGAACAAAAAGTAGGACTGAGTGGACTTGCAGGCTCTAAAGTTTTACATTGTTTTATTTTTGAATGCAGTTTTTTTGTACATAATTCTACATTTGTAAGTTCAACTTTCATGATAAAGAGATTGCACTACAGTACTTGTATTGGGTGAATTGAAAAATACTATTTCTTTTGTTTTTTACAGTGCAAATATTTGTAATAAAAAATATAAAGTGAGCACTGTACACTTTGTGTTGTAATTGAAATCAGTATATTTGAAAATGTAGAAAACATCCAAAAATATTTAAATAAATGGTAATCTGTTATTGTTTAACAGTGTGATTAATCATGCGATTAATCACAATTACTTTTTTAAATCTCTTGACAGCCCTATTCGAGTCTTAATTTCTTTTATTATTATTATTAATGAAAGCAGAGAGTCTCCCGCAGTCCCATGACTCCAGGAGCTGGGGCTTTAAGAAAAACACCAAATACTGCAAAGGTTGGCAACACTCTTGCTGACCAGGGCAGAGAGGCACATCTCCCTTATTGGCTAGGTATCAATACAAATAATAAGGCAATGGAGAATTCTGGCTGCACCCCATGGTGCCCTGATCTGAGACTGAATGGGACCCTTCCCCATGTGTGGTAGAGGGCTGTTCCCTGCCTGTAACTCTGACTCTCACACCCCCACACTCCACAACTTCTCTCCAGTGCTTGAACTTCAAAATGTTTAAGTCCTATTGTGACTCTAGCCCATAGGCTCTCTGAGCCTTGGTTTCCCATCTGTACAATGGGGATAACAGCTGTGCCTCACCAGGGTGTTTGTGTTAATTCTCATATTAAAGACGGTGAGTTGCTCAGATATGACGGTAGTGGGGGCTAGGTAAGTAAATCGATGTGATACAACATGATGGGGGCTAATTTAGCTACAACGAGTCAGGAAAAAGATCTTGGCGTCATCGTGGATAGTTCTCTAAAGATGTCCACGCAGTGTGCAGAGGCGGTCAAAAAAGCAAACAGGATGTTAGGAATCATTAAAAAGGGGATAGAGAATAAGACGGAGAATATATTATTGCCCTTATATAAATCCATGGTTCACCCACATCTCGAATACTGTGTACAGATGTGGTCTCCTCACCTCAAAAAAGATATTCTAGCACTAGAAAAGGTTCAGAAAAGAGCAACTAAAATGATTAAGGGTTTAGAGAGGGTCCCATATGAGGAAAGATTAAAGAGGCTAGGACTCTTCAGCTTGGAAAAGAGGAGACTAAGGGGGGACATGATAGAGGTATATAAAATCATGAGTGATGTTGAGAAAGTGGATAAGGAAAAGTTATTTACTTATTCCCATAATACAAGAACTAGGGGTCACCAAATGAAATTAATAGGCAGCAGGTTTAAAACAAATAAAAGGAAGTTCTTCTTCACGCAGCGCACAGTCAACTTGTGGAACTCCTTACCTGAGGAGGTTGTGAAGGCTAGGACTATAACAATGTTTAAGAGGGGACTGGATAAATTCATGGTGGCTAAGTCCATAAATGGCTATTAGCCAGGATGGGTAAGAATGGTGTCCCTAGCCTCTGTTCGTCAGAGGATGGAGATGGATGGCAGGAGAGAGATCACTTGATCATTGCCTGTTAGGTTCACTCCCTCTGGGGCACCTGGCATTGGCCACTGTCGGTAGACAGATACTGGGCTAGATGGACCTTTGGTCTGACCCAGTACGGCCTTTCTTATGTTCTTATGAGTGCTGCTGTCTAAATGACTTCCAATACCGTTGGCTTTTCAGAACCCGCAGCCGTTGAGGTGTCGGGCAAGGCAACCCCTGACGGGCTCACCAGCCTCTCCTGCAGGGTCTATGGCTTCTACCCCCAGGACATCGCTGTGACCTGGATGAAAAACGGGGAGATGAGAGAGCAAGAGACTCAGCGAGGGGACATCCTACCCAGTGGGGATGGGACCTACCAGATTCAGGCAACCTTGGAGATAGATCCCACAGAGGGAGGCCGTTACTCCTGCCTTGTGGATCACAACAGCCTGACGGAGCCTCTCAATGTCTTCTGGGGTGAGGAGAGGGCAGAGTGCCTGTGTGGGAGAGGTGGAGGAGAATACATCAAGGGGAGGGGAGGGCTAGGGTTGAGACCCCATTGCCCTTATCGAAAGGTAAAACTCCATTGTCTAACTCTGTAAAAATTCCTCCCCTTTTCTGGGCTGGGACTGGACCTCCTTGGAGTCTTATGTCTTCACTGCCAAAAAAAAATTGTGATGTGTGTTACCATGAGAGAGCCAAAATCCTAGTGGAGACCAGGCACACAGATAGTTTTTACCTCTGAGTGACTAGCTACGTAGCGGTAAAAACAACCCTTGTCTTGTTTCCACTAGGATTTCAGAGCTATCTGCATGTAAAAAAACCCACCTTTTTTGCAGTGAAGACAAGATTTACAGCGTTAACTTGGACTCTTACCGGGGTGTTGCCCCTAATTTGACTCCTGTCCACACACACAAACTTCTGGCCCGAGTTTAGTTGTACTTTAAACCTGGGCTGGCTGGCTCAGCTGGGGGCATAGGCTAAAGCCTAGATGCCACTTTCACTCGGGCTGGTAACCCCCCTCCAATGTCCTCCAATGCCTTCCCACAATTCCCCCACACCTGCCCTGGTTGCTCCAAAGCTGAACTAAGAACACTTTTGCACAGGGACCCCAGCAGGATTCTCCCACAATTCACTGGGAAAGAATCGTAGAGCAGGTCAGTTCATTGCCATGCAAAGAACCATGGGCTGTGTCCCCAGAAGTCCTAACAACACACACGGGAGTGCAGCACCTGTGTGGACACCATCACTTGAGTGTGAGATTGCAGCGTGGCTGCTGTCACCTGGGCGAGGCTAAGCTGGGCGCTCAAATCTGGCTGCCAGTCACCTGAGTTAACTCTGCGGTGAAGACATACCCACGTCACACTTCAGTCCTACCCACAAAGCCATATCCACATCGGAGCTGCACTAACCTGGATTAGGTGCTAGGTGGGACCGCTGGGGGCATATCCCATGATTCTTGGTGCTTCACTGAGCTGTGATGCGCCATGAATCGTTTTGCAGTGAATAGTGAGAGAACGCGTCTGCCCCTCCAGTGCCCCTGTGTGGAATGTTCTTAGCCCACCAGGTCAGTAAACTGAAGCTAGCAGCACACTCGGATGAGGATATTCCTGGCATCACCGCTGTTCCAGTGCTGTGTACAAGCATAGCTGGCAATGTGGGCTGTAAACGCCAAATCGGCGCATACAAACTGGTCGGTGATTGCTGGTGCAGAAGGGAGGAGGTGGAAGGGTGGGAAGAAATATGGTCCCAGGGAATTGTAGGAAGACACCAATCAGCACCTGAGTTAAGTAATCTGGGTTATAGCCTGCATCCACATTGCAAAGTGGGCAGGCTCCAGCCTGGGTTCTGACCCACACCCCAGCCAGATAAACTAGCCTGGGTTGAAAGTACATCCAGACCCGAGTCAAAGGTTTTTGTGTGTGGACGGGGGGGGAGGTTGGGCTAAAACCCAGGTAAAGGCCTAGGTTAACTGTGCAGTGAAGACATATGGAAAAACACCATGTTCAGCTGTGTGAACCGATTTCAGAGCGACTTGCAATCTAGTCAGTTTCATCATGTGAGTTCAAAAAGCTTCACTGCCCCAGAACCCCGTTCCTGAACAAGACACTCCCCGCACAGGTGATCTCTCTCACTCGCTCAACCCTGAGCCCCACCTCTGTTTGGTGTTTGGGGTTTTTGTGTGTATCATTTTGTTATGTGGGATTCTGGTGACAAAGTGGTGTCTGAGCTCAAGTCTCCAGCATTCCCCTGCTCAGAATGCAATTGTGTGTTTGTGTTCATTTGGGAGACTTTGTTTTTAATCCAGTCCCTGATTCATTAGCACCTATCACACTTCTGAGTTTGGGTCTTGTACTCCTTCCCTTTCCTCCCCCATCTGCACCTCAGACTCATCCGCCGGGTTCCTGCTGTATGTAGGTCTTCTATCCTGTTCCTACCTTCCCCAGCTAGAGAGCTTGCTTCTAAAGGGACACCATAGCTTCCCCCGCCCCCGGTATTCACTGGATCCTTTTCCATTTCAGAGCCGAAGTCCAACGTGATCCCCATTGTGGCTGGAGTGATCGGTGCCGTGCTGGCTGGCGTGCTGGCTGCAGTAGTCGGAATCATCATCTGGAGGAAGATTGGCTCAGGTACAGAGCCTGGGGGGGGTGCGGGGGTTTTCTGCCTTCTGTGGACTGGCTGGGCCATGCAGCCCTAGGGGCAGCAGCAGTACGGAGCCCAGGATCAATGCTGTGTGACCGCCCCTCTGGGGGCTGAGCCAGAGGCCCCGGGTGGGAGCTGCTGCTGGGCCAGACCCAGACAGATAGAGCAGTGGTGGGCAACCTGTGGCCTGCAGGCCGCACGCGGCCCATTGGGGTGATCTGCTGGCGGGCCACACGACAGTTTGTTTACATTGACCGTCTGCAGGCGCGGCCTCCCAGTGGCCGCGGTTTGCTGTTCCCGGCCAGTGGGAGCTGCAGGGGGCCGTGTCTGTGGACGGTCAACGAACGTCTGCAAAATGTCTCGCAGCCCGGCCCGCAATCAGATTACCCTGACGGGCCGCAGTTTGCCCACCACTGCTATAGAGTGAGGGAGGGACACTGCTCACACTGAGATGTCTTCTTCCCTGCCCCTTGTACTTGATCTGTTGTGGGCCCCTGAGTCTCTGAGCCCCAAATGTCAGTGCTGGCCTGAGGGCCTCGTTTCTGGGCTGTGGGGACAGACGGGAGCCATCTCCTGCCTTGGGAACCGCACTCACTGAAATCTGCCCTTCTCTCTCCGCAGGGAAAAAGGGAGCTGGCTACTCACCTCCAGGTAAGTGAGAGAAACCCCCCCCCACACACACACACACACCCCTCACCCCCTCTGAGCGACTGTCTGTGCAGCTGTTCATATTGACCCTTTGCACTCCGTTCTCCCCCGGTTCACACAGGCTGGAGAAAAGTCCCAGAAAGTGACATTGAAATTCCATTGTGAGCTCTTCAGATCCAGTGACTCTCTACTCCAGGCTTGTTTCTGTAACGTTCTTGGCTTAGCTGCTGTACCCCAGAAGTCCCCAGGGCCCAGAGGCAGCTCAGTGTATCTGGGGCTAGTGATGAATTATCATCCTCCCAAAAGCTAATACCTGTGAATCTCACACTGCTTCTGACATGGCTGTGAATTGGGTTTCGGTGCCTGTGAAATCCTCTTACGTAATCAGTGAAAGATGAAGCAGGGGTGTGAGGAGAAGAGCATCTGGACCCCCCCCCCCCCCCCATGTTCTGGGAGACACTAACCCCCTCTTCTCCTCCACAGGAAGTTACCAAGGATCCAGCTCCTCCACAGAAAATAAGTTGGTCGGTGAAGGAACTTCTGTCCCAGGTGAGTTGCTCTCAGAGAGGCCTTTGGGGGAGACACCTCCCCTGAGTCGTTTAAACCTGGAGTCGCCCAGGCCCTGCCCCG
This sequence comes from Emys orbicularis, assembly GCF_028017835.1. Taxonomy (NCBI): domain Eukaryota; kingdom Metazoa; phylum Chordata; order Testudines; family Emydidae; genus Emys; species Emys orbicularis. Next base: position 824,829 of record NC_088695.1, on the reverse strand, counting down.
TTGGGAGCTTCAGCGAGTGCAGCTCCCAGATAACCCACATGTGAACAGCACAGAGAGAACCAGGACTTCAGGCTTGAGCGTCCCGAGGCTCTGCAGCCACTGGAGGGCATCACACACTGGTGCTCGTTTAGCCAGTGCCAGACATGCTAGTTTCCCCATGACAGGGTGAAACAGCCAGGAAAGGGTTAAGGGCTGCCTGCTCAGCAGGGGAAGGAAGGAAGAGGCATGGGAGAGGAGGGGCAGGGGGAAGGGGTTCTGGGGAATTGCTTTGCTGGGTGTTACTGCTCTAGTGTTTTAATAATAAATCAGGCCCCCAAGCAGATGTGGGCATGGTACTGGCTCTTTCCTGGGCTGGTGAGAGCCACCAGCTTACACCCCCTTAACTGGGTGGTTCTTGGATAGGGTGGAACGTGGTAGGGTTTGCTCTTTGCAGAAGGGCCCAAGGGGGGGCCCTCTGCACAAGTTGACCTGCGAGGCATCCCTCCCTGATCCATACAGACACAGCCCTGGGATCAGTCCTGATTCTCCCTCTGTTCTACTTGTGCAGCGTAATGGAGCTGGTCAGTCTGTGCCGCAGGCTGCAGGGGTCCCAGGGAGAAGAAACCAGCACAGACTGATCTGATCAGCACCTTCCTGTCTCCGTTTGATTCCCGCAGTGCCCCATGGAGGTGTTCGGGCTCCTCTCTGCCCACTTAGCAGCTGCTTGCTTTGTAAATGTATTGTTAGAAAAAATTAATGACGTGATTGCACAATGTATTCTCAACATGAAGAATAACAAGAAGCATATAAATTATGATTCTTCTTACAGGGTTTCTTCTCTGAACACTGCTGTTTCTAGCTACTGGTGCCCCTGTACAATACAATAGCTGATTTTGGGTGTGGTGACTTAAGTTTTTGTTATTATTAATGCTTATAATACAGTAACTCAGTGTCCTGCTCGGAGCTGGTAGCACTGTCCCCATCAGCAGCCTGGGGAAAGCTCCATGGGGCAAGAGTAACTTCCTGAATCTTTTTTGTTGTCTGTATTGTTACAACATACTTGCAGACAGGTATTTTGAAATACATTTTTAAAAAGTAATTGACACTGGTGTGATTATATTGTGTTATTTTGACAAATAAAATATGCAGAATTTTAAAATATTGTGTGCAGAATTTTTAATGTTTTGGCACAGATTTCCCCCAGCAGTGATTTCCTTGCTAGCTCTCTGTGCGGCCTGCCTGGGCCCGGCTGCCAGGGGATTTGCTGGGTACAGACCCAGCAAACAACCCGCCGTGATCAGCCACTAGACGGAGCCGCAGCTGCTTTATCATGTGCCAGTGAGTCAGGCCCTTTCCGAGAAATCACCCGGGAGAGGAGAAACCTTCCCTGGCTGGGCTCCGGGGGGCGCTGCTGCCTCGCCGTAACCCAGCCCTGGCATCCATCCGGCCGGGCGGGGAGCCGGGCTGGGGGGCGCTGGGACAGAGACATCCCCTGTCTGTGTGAGCCAGCCTGGGCCTCCTCCCTGCCCTGCCCTGCCCTGGGGGGCTCACCCTGGGGCAGCGCTGGGATGGGAGACCCAGAACCGGCACTAGCTGGGCATGGGGCAGCCGGGGGCAAAGACACAGGCTGAGCTGGGGGGGGGGGGGGGTCATGCTGGTGCCCGGGGTAAAGTCCCCTATGGATGCAGCGTGACCCCCCCCAGCAAGTGGGGGCTGATGTTCCCCTGGCCCAGAGACTCACAGTCTCCCCACTGTTGGAAGGGTGCTCCCAAGTCTGGACAGCGCCAGGGGAAAGGCCCAGTGGGGTGAGCGAAAGAGCCCCCAGCCCGGCTGAGGAAGGGTCGGCTCGGCCGGTGCTGGGGTCAGGCAGCCATGGCCAGACACAGCAGCGAGAGGGGACAGCTCGGGGCCGTGAGCATCGGCGTGAGACCCTGAAACTGCAGCTTCCTCCCCCCGGCTGCACCACCAGACAGGTCAGTGCGTGGGGGACCCTGGGTGAGACCCGACATCCCCAGCCCCCTGCGCGGATATTACAGATCCCACAAGGCACTTTCCATAGGAGCAGGGCTTTGCCCCACTGTCCTTGGCCAACGTTTCCACCGAGTGTCTGGCTGATGCGCTCTTCCCCAGAGGTGGCTGCATTCCCACGGGGCTGTGTGTGCTGTGCATGGTCTGTGAGGCCCTTTAGGACGCAAGGAGCGCTAGCAATGGCAGGAGGGGTGCGACCCTGAGCTACTTCTGCTGCTCTAAGGGAGTCGGATTTTCCACTGCAGTGACACTGAAAGGCCAGAGCCCAGCCCAGGCCCTGTCGTGCCGGACAAACACATCGGACTGACAGCCCCTGCCCTGACGAGCTGACCTAACGAGGAGGGGCTGAGGGGCTGCAGCAGTGGGTCACGGTGTTGCCAACTCTCACAATTTTGTCACAAGTCTTGTGATATTTGGGGGTTTGGCATAAAGTCCTAGCTCCTGGAGTCCTGGGAAGAGGGGAGAATTTCAGCTTCATAATTTTTTTTAAAGCATGTGTCACCCTGGTGATTGCAAAGAAAAGCTTAAAACCACAAACCCGAGAGACTCAGAAACCAAATAACCCCCCTCCACCCATTTTTGTAAATCTCATGATTTTTAACCAATCTCGTGATTTTTAGGGGGCGTAATTTATGATGTTTTAACATTTGGGGCTGGTTAGCATGCATACGCCTTACAGAAGTGACTTCTGAAGGGGAAACTGATGGAGAAGGTTGGCAGACTTGCTTGGGAAGTGCTGATAAAATGCAATATTTCCCCCCCCCCCACACACACACACACACTGTGTAATTAGCCTGTGGAACTCACTGCCACAGGACGTCACTGAGCCCAAGAACTAAATAAAACTCACAGAGGGATTGGCCATTTCTATGGCTCACAGAGTGTCCAGGGCTAGTCTAGTTCATGCCGACAATGGGCAGGGATAACAGGTGGGAGTCCGGTTCTGTACTGTAGTTGAAATGAATTACTCAACGGTCTGTACTGATAGGCCTAGTAAGGAATCTAGGTGTCAAAAAAACATTGCCTGAATTTTTGTTGTCTGTACTGTTACAGACATACTTGTGACAGGTACTTTGAAATAAATTACAAAAAATAATTTAAACTGGAAGGATTATAAAGTGTTATTTTGATAAATAAAATATGCAGAATTTTAAAATCTTGTATGCCGACTTTTTAATGTTTTGGCACAGATTTCCCCCTGCAGTGATTTCCTTGCTAGGTCTCTGTGCCGCCTGCCTAAGCCCGGCTGCCAGGGGATTTGCTGGCTACAGACACAGCAAACAACCTGCCTTGATCAGCCACAAGGAAGGAGCCGCAGCTGCTTTATCACCCGCCGGTGAGTCAGGCCCTTTCTGAGAAATCACCTGGGAGAGGAGAAACCTTCCCTGGCTGGGCTCCGGGGGGCGCTGCTGCCTCGCCGTAACCCAGCCCTGGCATCCATCCGTCCGGGCGGGGAGCTGGGCTGTGGGGCGCTGGGACAGAGACATCCCCTGCCTGTGTGAGCCAGCCTGGGCCTCCTCTCCTGCCTGCCCTGCCCTGGGGCAGCGCTGGGATGAGAGACACCGAACTGGCCCAAGCTGGGCATGGGGCATCCAGGAGCAAAGACACAGGCTGAGCTGGGGGTCGGGTCATGCTGGTGCCCAGGATAAAAGAAACCAAATAAAGTGTCTCAATTTTTGTAAATCTCATGATTTTTTTAGCCAATCTCATGATTTTTAGGGGGCATAATTCATGGTGTTTTAACATTTGGGGCTGGTTATCGTGCGTACGCCTTACGGAAGAGGTGACCTGACAGAGAAGGTTGGCAGACTTGCTTGGGACGTGTTGATAAAATGCAATACCTTCCCCCCCACACCCTGTGTAATTACTGTGTGGAACTCACTGCCACAGGATGTCACTGAGCCCAAGAACTAAGTAAAACTCACAAAGGGACTGGCCATGTCTGTGGCTCACAGACTACCCAGGGCTAGACTAGTTCATGCTGACAATGGGCAGGGATCGCAAACCTCGCACTGCAGGGCCTGAGCAGAGCTCTGACCATCACAGGGCAGGTTTTGTCCCACAGCTGTTCCTACGGGCTCTGCTCCTGGCTCTGCCCCGGCCGGCGCCGGTCACTGGCGCGGACGGGAGCCTGGGCTAAATGGACCTGGGGTGTGATCCAGTGTAGCAATCCCTGTGTTCCTCGATAATAATCCCCTTTGTTACCGTCCCCAGCCCCATGTGTGTCCCTGTGGGGCTGCCCTGACCCCCCCCCCCTGCATTCCTCACCCGCTCCAGGAAACAGATTCGGTTCCATTTTCCTCCCGGTTAGAGAACGAGCGGGATCCCGGGGGCTTTGGGGTGCACAGTGACCCCGAATTGGTGTAGGACCGGCACAAACACAAGGCCGGGCGCTCCCCAAGCCTGACTGTAGCGGCAGAGAAACGAGCCCCTCCTCCCAGTGCCGGGCTGGGACTAGAGACTGTTCTACAAACACTGCGCCCCTCTGCACCCCAAATCCGTCCCTCCCGCGCCCCCCTCGGTCAGCGCGCCCCGCCGCCAGCCAGCTCAGCCTGGGCTGCCTCTCGCAGCCTGGCCCTGAAGCGTCTTTAGGGGCCTCACTAGAAAAGGGGGCAAACTGCCCCCGGGAACCCCCACTGCATGGAGAACTGGGGTGAGAGATCTGCTCCCAGCCCCCTGCCCCAGCTATGGGGCGTACAAAGGTGACCCAGGGCTGGGGAACAGAGCTGGGGCCTGTCTATCACAGCCCGGGGGTTGGCAGGTGTCGGGAGGGGGGTGATAAAAGGCTGGTTTGTAAAAGCCCCCTGGGAGGGGCAGGGAGGGCGGGAGCTGGGCCATGGCGGAAGCTGGGGTACAAATCTCTAACACGGGTGTAAATCAGGATAACTCGTCATGGCTCCGTGCTGATCTACCCCCTCCGGCCCCATGTACCCGCCCAGTGAGTCTCACACGCCGCCTGCGCTCGGAGAGGTTTATTGGGTATAAAAGAGGGGCCGGCCCAGAACTCATTCGTCGTAGAACTTGGGGATCTCGTCCCCCAGGAACACCTGCTCCACGGCGCCCGACTTGGTGATGGTGACGAGATAAATGACCCCCCCGCTGGAGCCGTCCCGGCTCATCGCCAGGGCAATGGCTGAGGAGAGAAACGAGGGGTTAGTGAATCGGTGCCACTAGAGGGGAAAGGCCCCGTGTCCCATTCCCCACCCCCCTGAGCCAGGCAGTCCCCCCCGCCCTGGGGCTGGATCACAGACAGCGCCCCCTAAAGGGGAAAGGCCCCGTGTCCCGTTCCCCACCCCCCTGAGCCAGCCGGTCCCCCCGCCCTGGGGCTGGATCACAGACAGTGCCCCCTAGAGGGGAAAGTCCCCGTGTCCCGTTCCCTGCCCCCCTGAGGCAGCCAGTCCCCCCGCCCTGGGGCTGGATCAGAGCCAGCGCCCCCTAGAGGGGAAAGTCCCCGTGTCCCGTTCCCCACCCCCGTGAGCCAGCCGGTCCCCCCCGCCCTGGGGCTGGATCACAGACAGTGCCCCCTAGAGGGGAAAGTCCCTGTGTCCCGTTCCCTGCCCCCCTGAGCCAGCCGGTCCCCCCCGCCCTGGGACTGGATCACAGACAGTGCTCCCTAGAGGGGAAAGGCCCCATGTCCCGTTCCCTGCCCCCCTGAGCCAGCGAGTCCCCCCGCCCTGGGACTGGATCACAGACAGTGCCCCCTAAAGGGGAAAGTCCCCGTGTCCCGTTCCCCACCCCCCTGAGCCAGCCGGTCCCCCCCGCCCTGGGGCTGGATCACAGACAGTGCCCCCTAGAGGGGAAAGTCCCTGTGTCCCGTTCCCTGCCCCCCTGAGCCAGCCGGTCCCCCCCGCCCTGGGACTGGATCACAGACAGTGCTCCCTAGAGGGGAAAGGCCCCATGTCCCGTTCCCTGCCCCCCTGAGCCAGCGAGTCCCCCCGCCCTGGGACTGGATCACAGACAGTGCCCCCTAAAGGGGAAAGTCCCCGTGTCCCGTTCCCCACCCCCCTGAGCCAGCCGGTCCCCCCCGCCCTGGGGCTGGATCACAGACAGTGCCCCCTAGAGGGGAAAGGCCCCGTGTCCCGTTCCCTGCCCCCCTGAGCCAGCCAGTCCCCCCCGCCCTGGGGCTGGATCACAGACAGTGCCCCCTAGAGGGGAAAGTCCCCGTGACCCGTTCTCCACCCCCCTGAGCCAGGCAGTCCCCGCCCTGGGGCTGGATCAGAGCCAGCGCTCCCTAGAGGGGAAAGTCCCCGTGTCCCGTTCCCTGCCCCCCTGAGGCAGCCAGTCCCTACCCTGGGGCCGGATTGGGGTCACCGCGCCCTGGACCTGCCTAACCCCGCCCGGGAGCAGTTACCGTTCTTGGTGAACTGGCGACACTCCTCTGGAGTCATGCCGGGTTTATAGGCTGCATCCACGTAACCGTAAATGTAGCTGCTGCCGGAGCCGCCGATGGCGAAGGGGTGGCGGGTGAGCATCCCCCCCAGCGTCCCGTACACCTGTGGGAGCGAACACATGGAAGGTGAGAGCGGCCCGGCGCGGGCTGGGGCAGGGCGGTTGTGGCACCGTGGACAGGGGGTGACTAACGCTGACATTCAAAGCACTGACTGCGGTAAAGACCGGCCGTTCCCTCGGCCCCCTGCCGGGTCTCAAGGTGGGTGTCTCTCCTCGCCGCCCTGCATGGCACGGACATACAGCCAGGCCTTGGGAGCCTATACAGCCCGCGGCCACGTGAGCATCGACAGGGCAGGAGGTTCTGGGTTCACACCCCTTGGGGGTGCTGGCCTGGCTCCCGGCGGCTGGTGACCTGCCCAGCGATGGCCAAGGGAGGGAACGAGGACACGTTAACGGGGTGTTTTTACCAAGCCTGGCCGGGCCGAGGAGCCGTGGGGCCCTGCGGGGAAGCAACCGGGACACACCCACTGGGGGCAGTTAATGTTCACCCCCTTTCTATCTCCCCGAGGGGGCCAGGGCCCCTTTGCACCCCAGGCATAGCTTGTTCTGGAGCATTAGTTGGTTTGGATGGGACACTGCAGGGAGACGGGGATGGGCCGAGGGGAGGGGAATGGAGGGGAGGGGGTCGCAGCACAGACTCTGCAGCCAGGCCCTGTGGGGGGACAGGCTGGTGGATACCGTAGGGGGCAGACGGACACCCCCCCGCTGCCAGCCCTCCCCCCCAGCCTCACCTGCCCCCCTTTCTTCCGGTCCCATCCCGCCACCATGAGATGTGCCGACAGTTCCTCCTTGTACTTGTAGCTGACGCCTTTCACCAGGCTGGCGGCCGCCAGGACCAGCGGGGCCTCGTCCATGTCCAGGCTGGGGAGAGGAATGGGGGGGGGGGATCAGTGATAACAGGAGGAGCCGCCCTGCACAAGGGGCCATGTGAGCTCCAGCCCCCCCCCCCCCCCGGCACCCCCAGGGGACCCCGCCCGGCCTCCCCGCCCTACCTGTGCAGCTCCAGCTGGTAATGCACCATGTCCGCGATGGCCTGGGCGTCGGCGGCGGAGCCGGAGAGAGCGCAGTAAATCCGCTCGTGCAGCGGGGCCAGCTTATCGAAGACCCGGTTCACCACGGCCTCCCTGGGGGGAGAGAATCCGGATCCCAGCGTGAAATCCAGAGCAGTGAGCGCAGAACCGGAGTCAGACCCGGGCACCCAGACTCAGAATCCAGGACCTGCCCCGTTCCCGGCCCCTTGTGGTGGGGTGGGACACGCGCCCACCCCCTGCTCGAGTGTAAGGCGGGGAAAGGGTTAACGACCTGCAGACCCCAATCCCAGCAATCCTGCTCCCCCTGTCCATCAGAAAGGCTGCACCTGGGCTCTGGGCAGGGCCAGGCCTGGCTGTGGGGCGCTTCGCAGGAGAACCGGGGCAGGAACCCGGGGTGTGTGTGGACGCTCCGGGAGGCTGCTCCCGGCACCTGCAGGGAGCCTGGGAGTGGGGTCTGTGCAGGGAGATGGTTTCCAGAATGGGGGGCTCTAGTCCGGCTGGAGAGCTCGGCTGGGCCCCGGGGAAGCCGAGGGGCTGAGGACAGGATCCAGGTGGACAGGGGCTGGGATGTGCGCCCAGCTAACGCAGGGTCTCCAGCACAAACTCCAGGTGGGAACCGGGACTCCAGAGAGCAGCGACCGGGCAGCCAGGGGATGTGGAGAAGCTCCGACAGCCCCTCACAACAGGGCATGGTCCGTCCAGCCAGTGTCCCTACGCGGGGGAGCGAGAGAGATTCCTCAATTCACCGGGGACTGGAACAGGCGTCTCACTGAAAAGCGATGAGGACAATCCGTGTGTGATCCGGGGCGAGCCGGCCCCACTGCAGAGCCCAACCCCAGCGCAGGCCAAACCCCAAACACCAGGTGTGACCCCGGCCCGGAGGGGGTGACAGACACCTGAGGAACAGCCCTGCGCCCCCGCCCTGCACCAGGGATACAGAGCGGGGTGAGCTGTGATAATTCACCCCCACGCCCGTCCTGTCACCTGGCTGAGGCCCGCCCGGCACTTACCCCGCAGACACCCGGGAGTCGGAGCCCACCACGACCCCGCCGTCAAACTCCACCGCCATGATGGTCGTCTGGGGAAAGGGAGGAGACGGGTTCAGTGCAGGGACCCTCGGAGCCCGGGGAAGACTGAGGGTCACCCCACGCCCTGCAGGGAGCCGGCACAGGGCTCCCCCCAAACCTTCTCGCAAGGGGAAATGAGCAGAGCAGACCGGCCGTGTTTGCGTTCTGCGGGCTCCGTGCTGACCCCTCCGGGTCAATGGGGCAACAGGCAGGAACCTCTGCCCGTGAACCCCCACAGCACAACCCCCAGTGGGGCTGCAGGCAGAGAGCGTAACTGGCCCGCACACTACGACTCTACTGGGGGAGAAAGGGGAGCCAGGACTCCTGGGTTCTCTCCCCAGCTCTGGGAGGGGAGTGGGGTCTAGCGGTTAGAGCAGGGGGGCTGGGAGCCAGGACTCCTGGGTTCTCTCCCCGGCTCTGGGAGGGGAGTGGGGGCTGGTGGTCAGAGCAGGGGGCTGGGAGCCAGGACTCCTGGGTTCTCTCCCGGCTCTGGGAGGGGAGTGGGGGCTGGTGGGTTAGAGCAGGGGGGACTGGGAGCCAGGACTCCTGGGTTCTCTCCCCAGCTCTGTGCAAGAGTGAAACTGGTGCCCTAGACGTGAAAGCCCCTTATCATGTTCTCTGTCCGGTCCCGTCCGGCCCGTGGCTCAGTGGGATCAGAGGGGGGTGGCTCTGGGATCTGATCACACCTGGCAAAGGGCCTGTTGTGACGTGTGACAAAGCCCTGGCCTGGCAGCTGGTACAGAGTCCTGGGCTGGCAGCGCTGGGGGGGTGGGGGTGGGGTTGGCTCCTGCACCTGGTGCCCGGAATTGGCAGGTGCTGAGGGCGGCGGCTGCGTTACCGATACGGTGTGTTTACACCAGGGAGTGCCCAGCTAGGGCGCCAGGTTCGGGGTGATGGGGGGGACACACGGCGCCTCCCAGCCATTCCCAGGCCACCTGCTCCACTGGGGAGCAATACGAAAATAGTCATGGGGGGAGGTGGAGAGACTATGACTGTGTGGGCCAGTGGTCAGGGCCCCCCCACCTGGGAGGGGGGCGACCCTGGGTCCTGTCCCCCATTTGCTATTTATTCAGGGGGCAACAGCTGCAAAGGAGAGAGGGAGGGAGCCCCCCACCCCAGAACAGCCTGTAGCCCAGGGGTTAGACCAGGGGTTCTCAAACTGGGGGTCGGGACCCCTCAGGGGATCACAAGGTTATTACATGGGGGGTCGCGAGCTGTCAGCCTCCAGCCCAAACCCCGCTTTGCCTCCGGCATTTACAATAGTGTTAAATATTTAAAAATGTGTTTTAATTGATAAGGGGGGGTGGCATTCAGAGGTTTGCTGTGTGAAAGGGGTCACCCCTACAGAGCTGGGTTAGAGTCACTGGGTTAGAGCTCTCCACGGGGGAGACCCCTGTTCAAACCCCTTCTCCCCCCAGGCAGAGGAGGAACGGAACCGGTTTCCCCCACATCCCCGCCTGTGCATGAACTGCTGGGCTAGAAGCTATGGGGGGGGCACCCCATGCCCCTGCTGGATTTGGAAAGGGACCCGATCCAATAAGCAGCCACTGGCCCCACACGTCATGTAGGAGCTGAACGCTGCCCTGCCCGGGTTCGCAGGTAGGCGGGAGCCAGGTGTCCGGGGTGGGGTGGGTGCACGGCGCAGGCCCAGAGGCAGGAACTCCCGCGCCGAGGGGATGTTACCCTGAGGAACGCGGGCGCCCAGTGAGTTTCGCGCCGACAGGGCGAGGCGGGAGATCGGTGGATCGCAGAGGAGCTGGGCCGCAGATGCCCAAGTCGGGGGTTTAGGCAGCCAAGTACTTTCCTGGATCCCCCTGGGAGTCTCTCGCTCCCTGGCAGGTTTTCTAGCCCTTTAATCCTTCTCTTGGCTCTTCTCTGACCCCTCCCCAATTTATCCCCAGCCTGTGGGCCCCGGACCCGGACCCAGGATCCCAGCCTGGTCACACCAGGGCCAAATCCCACGGGAAAATCCCCTCCCTGCGCCAGCTCGAGATTCTCCTCGATCCGTCCCCCTGGCCCCTCTGTCCACAGCGCGGCACTGGGAGCTGCTGGTCGGCTCGGTATCCACCACCACCACCACTGCCCCACGGCTCAAACTCCTTCATGTGTTAATCCTCAACTGACCCATCTCCCTGTGTGAGAGTATTCACACGGGGAACTGAAACACAGCCAGGGAGAGAACCCAGGAGTCCTGGCTCCCAGCCCCCCCTGCTCTAACCCACCACCCCCCACAGACCTCCCAGAGCCAGGGATAGAACCCAGGAGTCCTGGCTCCCAGCCCCCCTGCTCTAACCCACCAGCCCCCACTTCCCTCCCAGAGCTGGGGAGAGAACCCAGGAGTCCTGGCTCCCAGCCCCCCCTGCTCTAACCCACCAGCCCCCACTCCCCTCCCAGAGCCAGGGATAGAACCCAGGAGTCCTGGCTCCCAGCCCCCCTGCTCTAACCCACCAGCCCCCACTCCCCTCCCAGAGCTGGGGAGAGAACCCAGGAGTTCTGGCTCCCAGCCCCCCCTGCTCTAACCCACCAGCCCCCACTCCCCTCCCAGAGCCGGGGAGAGAACCCAGGAGTCCTGGCTCCCAGCCCTCCTGCTCTAACCCACCAGCCCCCACTCCCTTCCCAGAGCCGGGGAGAGAACCCAGGAGTCCTGGCTCCCAGCCCCCCCTGCTCTAACCACCAGCCCCCACTCCCCTCCCAGAGCCGGGGAGAGAACCCAGGAGTCCTGGCTCCCAGCCCCCCTGCTCTGACCTGCCAGCCCCCACTCCCCTCCCAGAGCTGGGAGAGAACCCAGGAGTCCTGGCTCCCAGCCCCCCCTGCTCTAACCCACCAGCCCCCACTCCCCTCCCAGAGCTGGGAGAGAACCCAGGAGTCCTGGCTCCCAGCCCCCCCTGCTCTAACCCACCAGCCCCCACTCCCCTCCCAGAGCTGGGGAGAGAACCCAGGAGTCCTGGCTCCCAGCCCCCCTTGCTCTAACCCCCAACCCCCCCAGAGCTGGCACCACCAGACTGCGTGCGGCTCTTGGCTTTCATTGGAAGTTCATTGAAAGTTTCTCGCCCTCCTGGCTTGAGCACATGCGGCGAGTGCGAGCGGGAGCCAGGGGCCCGGAGGACACACGGACTCTCTGTCGATTAGTGTTTAACAAATCTCAGGATCTGTGAACGTTTCGGGCTGGCAGTTCTGTACATTGGGTGGGGGCATTTGGGGGTTTCAAGGAGGCACGTATGGGGGTACAGCAGGGGCATATGGGGGTGCAGCAGGGAGACATGGGGGGTTGCAGGGGCACATGGGAGCCAGGACTCCTGGGTTCTATTCCTGATCTCTGGGGCGGGAGGAGGGTCTGCAGTAGGGGCATATGGGGCGCAAGGAGGGGAAGTGGGACACTGGAGGGAGGGTCCTGTAGGGGGAGCAGCAGGAAGGGAGCGAGGGGGGCAGAAGCAGGAGATGGGGCCGGCAGAGACGGGACAGGGGGGATGGAGGGGGCGGCAGGGGGCACATGGGGGGCACATGGGGGCAGCGGGGAGAGATGGGGCCGGCAGACACGGGACGGGGGGGATGGAGGGGGCAGCAGGGGGGCACGTGGGGGAAATGGGGCCGGCAGACACGGGACAGGGGGGATGGAGAGGGCGGCAGGGGGCACATGGGGGGCACATGGGGGCAGCGGGGAGAGATGGGGCCGGCAGACACGGGACGGGGTGCGGGAGGGGGCCCATGGGGGCAGCAGGCGGGTCCCAGCCGCCCCCCCCAGCCCCTTTCCAGGTGTAAACGGGCAGAGTTCGCGGCACACGGAAAGCGAAAGCGGCTCGGAGCCTGGCCGGGGGGGCTGGGAGGAGGCTGAGCCGCCCGGATCCCGCAGCCCCCGGGATCGCGAACCGGGCAATGCTCCCGGGGGGGGGGGGGGCGATCCGGCCGGGCAGCCCCTAGGGCAATTCATGGGGCGCCCCCACTTTACCCCCCCGGGATTCCCCCCTGCGGATCCCTCCCCCGGCCCCACTTACCCCCGTGCGGACCTCCCCGTCCGCCCAGCCGGGCCCCCCGCACCCGCAGCCCGCCATGGTGCAGCGACCCCGGGAGCGAAGCACCAGCGCCCGGGACAGCTCCGGGACCAGCCGCGCGCCCCGCCCTCCCTGCAGCGCCGCCCAGCGCCGCCAGGGGGCGCCCGGCACCCAGCGCCGCTGGGAACCTGTCCCGCCCCGCTCTGCCTGGCAACAGGTGATGCCCGGGCCGGGGGGGGAGGGGCTGGGAGTCCCCCTGCCCCCCTCCCGGCGTCCCAAGCCGCTTCCCCCATCGATCACCTGCTGGGAGAGGGGCGGGGCTGGGCCCTGACACCGGGTGAGGGGCGGGTGGGGCTCCCTGCCCCTGGCCATACAGGAACCGCCTGGGGGGGCGGCTGCATTACAGGGGCCTGGGCCAGGGGCCTGGCAGCTGTGGGGACCCCTATAACCCTGCGACCCCCTGCATCTCACCGGCTGCAGCAGGGAGGTCCTGCCCCCCAGGGGTGGGAGGCCCAGGCAGGGGGGTGCAGAGCGAGCTCACCCCATAGCAGTGACTCCTGCGGCACCTGTGCCATCCATGGGGCTGGCTGTGCTGGGCTCTGGGCCCCGGCCCTTGAGCCACGGGGTCTCAGCGCCACTCAGGGTCCATCCACACGGGAATAAAAGCCCCCTGGCGCCAGGGCCGGCTTTAGGAAGTGCGGGGCCCGATTCGAACAGTTTCGACGGGGCCCCGTCAGGGATGACTAAAAAAAAAAAACGTAAAAAAAACACGTGGGGCTTGTACTCACCTGGCCACGCTCCTAGTCTTTGGCGGCGGGTCCTTCACTCGCTCCGGGTCTTCGGCGGCACTGAAGGACCCGCCGCCAAAGTGCCGCCAAAGACACGGAACGCCGCCGGGTGAGTAAAAATTAAAAAGGCGCCTCTAGCCAAGGAAGGGATTCTCTGCCACTTGCCCCCCACTATGGGTGGCCCTGCAACTGGGCGCGGGGCCCTCTTAGGCGCGGGGCCCGATTCGGGGGAATTGGTGCAATTGGCCTAAAGCCGGCCCTGCCTGGTGCAGGCAGCCGGGTCAGTTGAGTTGGGCTCATGGGGCTCGGGCTGCCGGCTACACGCTGCAGTGTGGACGATCCGGCTCGCCTGGAGGCCAGGGCCTGACATCTCAGGGAGGGCCCCAGAGCCGGGCTCCAGCCCCGGCCCCAACATCCACACACGATTTCTTGTCCTGCCAGTCCGAGTCAGCCGGCCCGGCCCTGAGACTTGGGGCCATGGGCCTTTAGTGCAGTGTGGACGCCCCCTCGGTCACTGAGACCTGGCCAGGCCGCCCCCCTCCCTCGCTGGCAGACAGGCCCAGGCAGGTGTTACACCGACCAGTGTCCGACCAGCCTCCTGAAATCTCACTGACGGGGGTCGTGTAGGGCCCGAGTAGTGTCTCTTCCCCTGTCAGAGCAGCCAGGCCAAACCCGAGCGGCGCTGTGCCCCCCGTGCCCCAGGTTGCAACGCCCGGAGCGGGGAGCCGAGCCCAGCCTCTCCCACGGGGCAGGAGCCGCTTCAGCCGGGACGGGGGGATAGGGGTTGAAGTGGGACAGTCCAGCGAATCCCAGGACCCCTGGGGGCTCTGCACTAGCCTGGGGCTGGGGAGGCCGGGGTCTAGCTCCTGGTGCTGCAGGTCGCTGTGTGTGTGCCGCAGGGCCCCCAGCTGTAACCTGGGCCTGTAACCCAGGGCGGGCAGCAAGGGTGTGACCATAATTACACAACTGCCCATGAGGTGCCCAGAGGCCATGTTGATGGGCACGGTGTGAGTCCCATAGCTACACAGCCCTGCCTAGATCCCATGGCCTGGGCTGGCTGGGAGCAGAATCCCCCCGGACACACGTGATCTTCAATACCCCCCCCCCCCCAAGCTGCAGAGGCTCCGCACTTGAATCGCAAACCGGGGGGGGAGGGGAGAAAGGGGAGCCATGGGGAGGATTTATTATTTCATGCAACAGTAATTCACACCCCACCTCTGCCACAGGGTTACGCCTGACCCCGGCGTGGGAATTCCCTGCTCCCCCACCCAGTCAGCTGGGGAGACGCCCCCCGCCCAGGGGGACTGGGGGGGGGGGGCGCAGAGCCCCCAGCCCGGCTGTAATTGTGCCGAGCCAGGGGGCGACACTTGCTATGGGGCAAGAGGGGGCAGCTCCCCCCCCCCTTCATAGGTCAACAGGCTCCATTATACCCCTCCCCCGCTCAGCTGGGTCCGAGCTCATCCCATGTAACGCGCTATGCCCCCCCCCCGGGGCGGGCTCTGAGCTAATCCGGTTTCACTTTCGCTTTCGAGAAGCCGCCTCCTTTCCCAGAAGTGGATCGGGGCAGCCGGGGACTTCCCAGGGCGGGCGGCGAACCCGGTGCCGGACCCGCCTCTCTCCGCCTCCGCCCCCCCTCCCCCGTTCGCGGCCCCTCGCTCCTCGCCTGGGCCGGGGAGTTGCGGGCGGCGGGTTTCCACGGGGCGGCTGCGGAGCGGGGCCAGGAATTGCCCCCTGCGCCTGGGATCCGCTAGCCCCGGAGGAGCCGCATCCAGACCCCGGCCCCCACCGAGGAAAGTGGGGAGACCCCAAGCGGAGTGGAACTGGATCGGCAGGACAGGTTCTGCTGTCACTCCGGCGCGGGCTCTGAGCGCATTGACCCGAGCGGCCGCCAGAGGGCGCCCCCGGGGACCGGCCGCAGCCGGGACTAGGAGATTTAGACACTCGCTGCTGAGCACGGGCAGGGACCGGCCCGGGGATGAAGCTGGCCATGGCCTGGGTCTCCCTGCCCCTGGCGGTGCTGCTGGATTTCCTCACCCTGCGCCTGGCCCTGCTGCTCTGCCCCCTGCTGCAGGCCTGGGACCCCCTGGCGCTGGCCTGGGGGGTGGCGCTGGCGCGGTGGGCACTGCTGAGCCTGAGCGCCCAGGCTGCCCGCGGCAGGGGGCAGGGGCTGCCCGGGGGGCTGCAGGACGCGCTGCTGCCCCTGGCCGCCCTGCTCAGCCTGCTGCTGCCCGGCTACGTGACCCTGCAGGCGCTGGCCCAGCCCCGGGCGCCCCCCTCGGAGCTGCTGCACGGCTGGGGGCGAGGGGACGTCTTCGGCCTGACCTACGGCGTGGCGGGGCTGGTGGCCGCGCTCTGGCACCAGCTGTTCCCCGCCGGGAAGGGGGAGCCGGGGCCCTCGGCCTCGCTGGGCCGCCTGCTGGCCTGCATGAGGCCCGACCTGCTGCGCTTCGTGGCCATGGCGGGGTTCCTGGTGCTGTCCTCGCTCGGTGAGTCAGGGGGGACGGTGGCTGTGGGTGCGAGGGGGAAAGGCCCCGTCTCCTGTTCCCTGCCTCCCTGAGCCAGCCAGTCCCTGTCCAGGGGCCAGATCGGACAGAAACCATCTGTCTATTTATACGCCTCTGTCTTGTTTCTGGGCAGAGACTGTCTCTTCCTGTCTGGGCAGCGCCCGGCGCGACAGGGCCCTGATCCTGACTGAGTCCTGTGTGCATTACTGGGCCCTCCGACAGGGCGTGGGGGGGGGGGAGTCACAGGGTCCTGGGCCCAGTGTGAGTAGTGTCTGCACACTCACAGAACGAAGGCTGCACAAATATAGGAAATAACCCTGAATGGGTGAGAGGTGTCCTCTCCAGACTCTAACCACAAGACCCCACTCCCCTCCCAGAGCTGGGGAGAGAACCCAGGAGTCCTGACTCCCAGCCCCCCCTGCTCTAACCCACCAGCCCCCACTCCCCTCCTGGAGAACCCAGGAGTCCTGACCCCATCTGCTGTTGGGTTGCAGGGGAGATGGCGATCCCCTATTACACGGGGCGCATGACCGACTGGATCGTGAGCGAGGACGACCCCTCAGCCTTCGTCCGGGCCATCTGGGCCATGTCCGTCATCACCGTGGGCAGGTAGGGCTGGGGGAGCTGGGGTCACGGGGATGGGGTCAATGTGTTTGGCACATGGGGAGAAAAGGGAGGTCATGAGGGGTAGAGGGGAGCTGGGGTCATGGGGTGGGGGATCTGTATAACAAGATCCCTGCAGGAATTCAGGGGTAGGTCTGGGGGGATCGTGGCTGGGGTTGGGGGGGCAGGGAATTGGGGGGTAGGTCTGGGTCGATTGTGGCTGGGTTTGGGGGGCTGGGTTTTGGGGGGCAGGTCTGGGGGGATCGTGGCTGGGTTTGGTGGGGTTGGGGGGTAGGGCTCAGGCAATTCTGGCTGGATTTGGGCTGGGTTGGGGGGGGCAGGTCTGGGGGATTGTGGCTGGGTTTGGGGGCCCAGGGAGTTGGGGGGCAGGCAGCAGCCCCAGCACTGACCACTCCCCCCACCCCCACAGCGCAGTGACAGAGTTCGTGTCCGACTGTCTCTATAATGGCACCATGAACCGGATCCACACGCGAATCCAGAGCCAGGTCTTCAGCTCCGTCCTGCGCCAGGAGATCGGCTTCTTCCACGCCAACCGCACCGGTATGGGACCCCGCCCCTGCCCCACAGACCCTCCTGCCCCTGCCCCACACTGACCCCACAGACCCCCGCCCCCGGGGTCCTGCCCCTGCCCCAACCCACAGCCAGGCCCTGCCCCATTGTCACAAGCTCCCTACTTCCTCGCTAGGGCTCCCCACCCCCACCCCCCAACTCCCCTAAATACATGAGCAGGGCTGGCTGGCTGGATGCTCTGTGAATGAGGGAGGGGGGAGGGATGGAGGGTTGGATATGCTATGGATGAGGGAGGGAGGAAGGGAGGGATAAGCTATGAGGGAGGGAAGGAGGGAGGGATGGATACGCTATGAATGAGGGAGGGAGGAAGGGAGTAGGAACAAGGGTGATGTGTGGCTGGACGGGTCACTGTGGAATCGCTCCAGGATCTGTCCCCCCTTCCCCCCACTGACCCTCCCCCGCTGCCCCCCGCCCAGGGGACATCACGTCGCGGGTGACGGCCGACACGGACGCCATGAGCGAGGCGCTGAGCGAGAAGCTGAACCTGCTGATGTGGTACGGGATGCGGGGAGTCTTCCTCTTCGGCCTCATGGTGCAGGTGTCGCCGCGCCTGGCGCTCTTCACCGCCGTGGGGCTGCCCCTCATCCTGCTGGTGCCCAAGCTCTCCGGGAAATTCCACCAGGTACCGCACCTCTGCCCCACAACCTGCCCACAGCCCCCCACCCCGCAACCTGCCCCCAGCTCCCCGCCCTGCTCAGCCTCCTGCCCCGCACCCCGCGCTGCCCCTCATCCTGCTGGTGCCCAAACTCTCCGGGAAATTCCACCAGGTACCATGCCTCCGTCCTGCAACCTGCCCCACAACCTGCCATGCTCAGCTCCCCACCCCATAACCTGCCCCCGCCCTGCTCAGCCCCCTGCCCCACACCCCGTGCTGCCCGTCATCCTGCTGGTGTCCAAACTCTCCGGGAAATTCCACCAGGTACTGCCCCTCCCCACTCCCTACTATCTCCTGCCCTTCCCCCACCCCTACCATCTGCCCCGACTGCACTGCTCCCCACTGCCCCTCCTTCCCACCCCCCACGGCAGCCTGTGGGTGCCCAGGATCCACACAGAATGGGTTAAAAACTGGCTAACTGATCGGTCTCCAAATGTAACTGTAAATGGGGAATCATCATTCGGGGGGGGGGGGGTTCTAGTGGGGTCCCCAGGGATCGGTGCTTGGCCCTGTGCTATTTAACATCTTTATCCATGATCTGGAAGAAAACCTACAATCCTCACTGAAAAAAGAACAGGAGTACTTGTGGCACCTTAGAGATTGCATAAGCTTTCGTGGGCTACAGCCCACTTCATCGGATGCATGCAGTGGAAATTACAGTAGGAAGAGATATATACACAGAGAACATGAAACAATGGGTGTTGCCATACTAACTTTAAGGAGTGTAATCAGTTAAGGGGGGCTATTATCAGCAGGAGAAAAAAACTTTTGTAGTGAGAATCAGGATGGCCCATTTCCAGCAATTGACAAGGAGGTGTGAGTAACAGCAGGGGGAATAGTTCTACTTTGTGTAATGACCCATCCACTCCCAGTCTTTATTCAAGCCTAATTTAATGGTGTCCAGTTTGCAAATTAATTCCAATTCTGCAGTTTCTCATTGGAGTCTGTTTCTGAAGTTTTTTTGTTGAATAATTGCGACTAACTGAGTGACCAGGGAGGTTGAAATGTTCTCCGACTGGTTTTTGAATGTTATGATTCCTGATGTCAGATTTGTGTCCATTTATTCTTTTGCGTAGAGACTTTGGCCAATGTACATGGCAGAGGGGCATTGCTGGCACATGATGGCATATATCACATTGGTAGATGTGCAGGTGAATGAGCCCCTGATGGTGTGGCTGATGTGGTCAGGTCCTATGATGGTGTCCCCTGAATAGATATGTGGACAGAGTTGGCATCGGGCTTTGTTGCAAGGATAGGTTCCTGGGTTAGTGTTTTTGTGGTGTGGTGTGTGGTTGCTGGTGAGTATTTGCTTCAGGTTGGGGGGCTGTCTGTAAGCGAGGATTGGCCTGTCTCCCAAGGTCTGTGAGAGCGAGGGATCGTCCTTCAGGATAGGTTGTAGATCCTTGATGATGCGCTGGAGAGGTTTTAGTCGGGGGCTGAAGGTGACGGCTAGTGGCGTCCTGTTACTTTGCTTAAATAAATGTGTTAGTCTCTAAGGTGCCACAAGTACTCCTGTTCTTTTTGCGGATACAGACTAACACGGCTGCTACTCTGAAACCAATCCTCACTTCTGCAAATGACACTCAAACTGGGGAGTGGTACAGAAGAAAGTGACGGGTCAGTGACACGGGGCAGGTCGCTTGGTAAGCCGGGTGCAGGCAAACGATCCGCGTTTTAATTCGGCTACGTGTACACGTACAGCCTGGAGCGAGGAAAGCGGGCCGGACTCACAGGCTGGGGCTCTATCCTGGGGGCAGCGACTCGGAAACAGATCTGGGGCTGGGCAGGGGGATGGAGGCGGAGGGGTGCCCAGAGCCCCCGTTCTGACCCCCCCTCTCCTCCCCAGAGCCTGGCGCAGCGGGTGCAGGAGTCCCTGGCCAAGGCCAACGAGGTGGCGGTGGAGACCTTCCAGGCCATGCCCACGGTGCGCAGCTTCGCCAATGAGGAGGGGGCCGCCCGGCGCTACGGGCAGCGGCTGCAGGAGACCTACCGGCTCAACAAGCAGGAGGCAGCAGCCTACGCCGCCTCCATGTGGACCAACAGCGTAAGGGGGCGCTGCGGCAACGGGGGGAAGGGGCGCCGCGGCAACAGGGGAGGGGCTGCCATGACAAAGGGGGTACAGAGGCAGGGGTGCAGCCAGGGGGAAGGCGCTGGCAGACTGTACCAAGGGGGCAGGGGAGTGTGGTAACCCTGGGGGCACAGGGCAGGGGACACTATCCCTGGGGCGGGGCCTGGTATCCCATGGCTGTGGCAGGGAGCGGGGGGGGGGGGGCGCGTATGCTATGGGGCAGACAGGAGGGGTATCTCTGGGGGATGGGGAGGTGGCAGAGGAGGCCAGGGAAGGGCAAAGGGCCCCCCTGGGGGAGTCATGTTGGGCCCCTTCTCCCCATCAGGGTGGGGTCCCTCAGCCTTGACCAAAGCTCTGAGCTCCCATCACCCCCCCTTGGGTGGGGGGCCCCCAGATCTCCCTGGGGTGGAGGGCAGACCCCCGATTAATGCTCTGTCCCCCCCCAGCTGTCGGGGCTGGCGCTGAAGGTGGGGATCCTGTACTACGGGGGGCGGCTGGTCACTGCCGGAGCCGTGAGCACCGGGGACCTGGTCACCTTCGTCCTCTACGAGATGCAATTCACCACGGCCGTGGAGGTGAGTGGGGGGGGGCACCTGCCTGGGGATGGGGGCTGTGGGGGGGCACACCCAGCCCTGATCTTCCATGCCCCCAGGTGCTGCTCTCCATCTGCCCCAGTGATGGGGGGTGGATGGGGGGCTGTGGGGTGAGCTCACCCAGCCTGTATCCCCCCTGCCCCCCAGGTGCTGCTCTCCGTCTACCCCAGCGTGCAGAAGGCTGTGGGCTCCTCGGAGAAGATCTTTGAGTACATGGAGCGGACGCCCCGGATCAGCCCCCCCGGTACGCTGGCCCCCCCTGCCCTGCGCGGGCACCTCCAGGTGCAGGACGTCTGGTTCTCCTACCCCGGCCGGGACGACGCCCCCGTGCTCAAGGTACCCAGTGGGGGAACCCGGCGCAGAGTCTGGGTCAGGGGTGGGAATTCGGGGGGGATCCAGAGCAGAACCAAGGATTCGGGGGGCAGTAGCTGGAGGGGTTCTGGGGGGCTGCAGGGGAGGAGGATCAGGGGTCGGACTGGGGGTTCTGGGGGCAGAGCCACGGGGGGAGGAGAGGATGGGGGGTATAGGGGAGGGGGGGCTGGGGAACCCAGGGCTGGGGGAGGGTCCCCCGTGTCTAACCCCCCTCCCCCGCAGGGGGTGTCTCTGGAGCTGCGCCCCGGCGAGGTGACGGCGCTGGTGGGCCCGTCGGGCGCGGGGAAGACGGCGCTGGTGGCCCTGCTGGAGCGTTTCTATGAGCCCCAGCGCGGGCGCCTGCTGCTGGACGGGCGGGAGCTGCGGGAGTACGAGCATCATTACCTGCACAGCAAGGTACCCCCTGCTGTCCCCCCACCTCCCCTGGCATCCCCACCCTCATTGCTACCTGCACAGCAAGGTACCCCCCCTGCAGCCCCCCACCTCCCCCAGCATCCCCTCCCCCCATCGCTACCTGCACAGCAAGGTACCCCCCTGCTGTCCCCCCACCTCCCCCAGCATTCCCTAACCCCATCGCTACCTGCACATCAAGGTACCCCCCTGCCACCCCCACTGCCCCCCCCATCGCTACCTGCACCGCAAGGTACCCCCCTGCCGCCCCCCCACCTCCCCCGGCATCCTCTCCCCCCATTGCTACCTGCACAGCAAGGTACCCCCCCCGCCGCATCCCCTCCCCGCATCGCTACCTGCACAGCAAGGTACCCCCCTGCCACCCCCCTACTACTCCCCCCATCACTACCTGCACCACAAGGTACCCCCCCCCCCCGGCATCCCCTCCCCCCATAACCACCTACACAGCTAACTACCTAACCCCTGCCGCCCCCCACCTCCCCCAGCATCCCCTTCACCCATCGCTACCTGCACTGCAAGGTACCCCCCTGCCGCCCCCCCACTACTCCCCCCATCGCTACCTGCACAGCAAGGTTCCCCAGTATCCTCCCACTCTGCTCAGGTGTCTCCACACCCCCGGCATGTCACTGTCTGGGGCATCGGCCCACCTCCCTCCCTCCCACCACGTGGGGCAGGGATCCCAGACGTTGGGGAGGGGAAGTCCCTGGCCGCAGGACCCTCTCGGGGGGCCTGCTCCAGCCAGCCCCACACTAGGTCCCCGGGGTCCCTCAGCCTCTGTCAGCCCCCTGTTAGGTGTGGTGAGTCTGTGCGTTCTCAGCCCCTCAATCTCCCGGCCTCACCCCGGCCCCCAGGTGGCGCTGGTGAGCCAGAAGCCGGTGCTGTTCGCCCGCTCGCTGCACGAGAACATCGCCTACGGGCTGGGGGGGTGCAGCCGTCAGGAGGTGACGGGGGCTGCCCGGCGCGCCAACGCCCATGGCTTCATCGCCCGGCTCAGCCACGGCTACGACACAGGTACTGAGCCCTATACATCCCCTTGGGACCCCTATACCCCTCCCCAGCACCCCAGTACCCCCTGGGACCTCCAATCCCCCTGGGAACCCTATGCCCCTCCCCCAGCACCCACTGGGACCCCCCACTCCCCTGGGAACCCTATACCCCTCCCCCAGTACCCCCTGGGACCCCCAACCCCCCTGGGACCCCAATCCCCCTCCCCCAGCACCCCACTGGCACCCCCAATCCCCCTGGGACCCCTATACCCCTCCCCCAGCACCCCCTGGGACCCCCCACTCCCCTGGGAACCTTATACCCCTCCCCCAGTACTCCCCTAGGACACCAATACCCCTCCCCCAGCGCCCCCCTGGGACCCCTAGGAACCCTATACCCCTCCCCCCACTACCCCCCTGGGACACCAATACCCCTCCCCCAGCGCCCCCCTGGGACCCCTAGGAACGCTATACCACTCCCCCCAGCACCCCCTGGGACCCCCTACTCCCCTGGGACCCCTATACCCCTCCCCCCAGCACCCCCTGGGACCCCCCACTCCCCTGGGAACCCTATACCTCTCCCCCAGTACCCCATGGGACCCCCAACCCCCCTGTGACCCCAATACCCCTCCCCCAGCACCCCAGTGCCCCCCTGGGACCCCTATACCCCTGGGAACCCTATACCCCTCTCCCTCAGAGCCCAATATCCTCCTAGTACCCCCAACTGCCAGGACCCCCTATACCTCTCCCCCAGGGCCCCCACCCTCCACAGGACCCAAGCACCCCCCACCTCCCATGGCTTCATCACCAGCCTGAGTCACAGCAGAGACACCGGGACTGCACCCCAATACCCTCTGGGACCCCCAAACCCTGGGGACCCAAATCCTCCCCATGGCTACTCTCTGGGTACTGACATTGGGGGGGTCCCCCCGGTACCTCCCTCATACTCACAGGTACCAACACTAGATCTCGTCCCTCCCTGTTCAGGCCCCCCACACCCCCACCTGCCTGGTACCCCGATACTCTCACAGCCCCATGGCTACGACACAGGGACTGAACCCAGCCCCCCTCTTCCCCCCTGGCCAAAGCACAGGTACCAGCCCTGATCCCACCCTGTGACCCCCCAGTAAACCCTCTAGCAACCCCAGAACCCCTCCCCACAGGCCACGACACAGTACCCAGCCCTGCCCCAGGGTGTGTGTTGGGGGGATGGAGTGGGGGGGGAGGCTACCCACACACTGCACAGGGCACTGACCTCAGCTCTCCCCCCACAGACGTCGGGGAGATGGGGGGGCAGATCTCGGGAGGGCAGAGGCAGGGGGTAGCCATCGCCCGAGCCCTGCTCCGAGACCCCCAAGTGCTGATCCTGGACGACGCCACCAGCGCCCTGGACACAGAGAGTCAGCTGTGGGTGAGTGATATGGGGGGGCTGCAGGTTGGGAGTGAGGGGCACCAGCAGAGCTGGGGGGGGGCAGGGCCGGGCTAGCAGGGGGTTGTGGGTCGGGAGTGAGGGGCATTGACAGAGTCTCCATTGGCTGGGGCAGGGGTTGGGGTTGGGGGGGAGCTGGTGAAGGGGGATTCCCCACACAGCTCTCCCCCCCCCCCCGCCCTTCAGGCTGTTCATTACCCCGGGCGTCTGCCGTTGCAGGTGGAGAAGGAGATTTACGAGGGGGCCCGGGCCGGGCGCTCGGTGCTGCTCATCGCCCATCGCCTGAGCGCTGTGGAACGAGCCGACCGCATCCTGGTGCTGGAGGAGGGGGAGATCCGGGAGCAGGGCACCCACCGGGAGCTGCTGGCGCGCCGGGGCAACTACTGGCGCCTGGCGCAGAAACAGCTCAACGGGGACGCAGGGGGCGGCTCTGAGGAGGCACTTGGGGCCGTGGGGCCATGAGGCTGGGGCCGCGGGGATCCTGCGGGAAGGGGGGTTCTCAGCCCCTCCTGCACGCGTGGCTCCTCCGCAGGGTAGGGGGGAGTTCTCAGAGTCTGGTCCCCCCCCATATGCGGCTCCTTCGCCCTGGGGAGCCGGCACAGGAGACAGGACCAGAGGGTGCGCAGGGGGCTCCGTCTCTGGACAAACCCCAGCTCTGAGACCTATCGAGATGCAGAGAGACTGGGGTCCCTCACCCGCAGGGGGGCTGTGCTGGTGGAGCCAAGGGGGGCGAGCGAGGGGCGGCTGGTGTTTGTCTGGCTTGTGTGTAATAAAGTGTCTCTTTTTTCATGTGTTTCCTGCGTGATCCTTGGTGTCTGCCCCCCCACCCCTCAAGGCACTGGGGCACCCCAGGGCCCAGCCTCACATCCAAGTGCCTGGAACCTCCTGGGGGCAGGATCCCCCTTGGAACGTGCTGCTGTGTCCCTGCCCCCTCCCTCCCCATGTGCCCTTGGGGGGTCCCTGCCCAGGGTGGGGGACCCCCGGATGTCAAGCAGCCGGTGCCAACTCTGCTGGGTCTGAGCTGGGCAACGCCCCAGGCTGGGAACAGGGAGGGGCAGTGCTGGGGGCGGGGAGTTGCGAACGCCCCGGGGCCGTGCCAGAAAGCGGGAGACGTCATTACCCGAGCCCCGCCCTGGGGGGGGGGACGACCCGCGTCAGCAGTTACCAGGCAGATCGGGCTGCACCAGGTTAGAGCTGCCCCCCCCCCCCGTGTGCGCCCAGCACCTGAGCAGCGCCCCTGGGGGTGGATGGAGGCAGCGCAGGGAGGGTCACCCCCCCGGGTGCTGTAGGGTGTCCCGCGAACCGGTCCCTGGCAGCTGGGAGCCCCCTCCCCCCCCTGCGCCCGTCAATGCCACATTCCCCGCTGGCTGCCCAGCCCCCCCCCCAAGGACTTCCCCTGAGCTGCCTCGGGACTGTGCCCCCCCGGGACTCCCCTTGTGCCCTCAGCCCCTGTCCATGCGCCTCTGGAGCGTGCTGGCCCCGCGGCGCCCGTCAGTGCCCAGATGTTCCCTCCCCTAAGGACCCCGCACCCCCTGTACCCGCCAGTCCCCCAACCCAGGGCTCCCCCCGTGCCGCGGGACACCCCCCGCGCTCTCATCCCCAGCCCGTGCGCCCCCACCCCAGCGCGCCCCGTGCGCTCCCCGTGCGCCCCTCTCCAGCGCGCCCTTGGCCGGGCAGGGCGGGGGCCGGTCCCTCCCCAGCTCCGCTTTCGGTTTCTCTTCCCCCGGCCCCGGCGCTCAGAGCGGGCGGGAGGCGCAGCGTGGCGGATGGCGCTGTTTGAAGTCTGCGGGGCCCCCCGGGGGGGCTGGGACTGGCCCCCCCCCGGAGCCGCCGCTGCGCACCGGGGACCCGATCACTACAGCTTCGGCCTGCGGGCGCCCGAGCTGGCCCTGCCCAGGGGGGAGCAGGTCAGTACGGGGGGGGGGGGAGCAGGGAGAGGGCAGCGCCATGGGGGAGGGGGGTGCCGAGGGGACTGGGGGCAGTGCAGTAGGGGGTGGAGGTGGGGAGTGGGGGCAGTGCCCTGGGCATGGGGGGCAGGATGGGGCCAGTGCCCTGGCGGTGGGGCAGAGGAGGAAGTGCCGTAGAAGTGGGGGGCAGGGAGGGGGTACTGCTCTGGGCATGGGGGGCAGGGCTGGAGAGCCCCTCTCACCATCTCCCTCCCCCCGCAGCCGGCCCAGTTCCTGCAGACGTACTCTGAAGAGGGCCAGGACCGGGTGCGGATCCAGCTGGCGCACGGCACCACCACCCTGGCCTTCAAATTCCAGCACGGGGTCGTCGTGGCCGTTGACTCCCGGGCATCGGCCGGCAGCTACATTGGTGAGACCAGGCCCCCCAGCTCTCCCCTCCTTGGGCTCTTTCCCCAGCCCCCCTCCCCCTCACAGCCCCTTGGGCCTGGCTGGCTCCGTCGGCCCCTCCCTATGCGGGGTTGTGTCCAGGAACCTGGCAGATAGGAGCAGGTGTCTAGAGCTCCAGCTCCCCACCCCACCCTGATCCCTCTGCCCAGCACCTCCACCCCGCCCCTTGGCCTAGACCTGCCCCAGCTCATGACCCCAAAGGCTCTGGTGGTACAATGCACCTGGAGGATCAGACCAGCCCCCCCCCCCCCATGACACCCTCCCCCTCCCATCTGCCGTGTCACGCAGGGTCTGTCTCTCCTTCCCTACAGCCGCCCTGGAGGCCAACAAGGTGATCGAGATCAACCCCTACCTGCTGGGCACCATGTCGGGCAGCGCGGCCGACTGCCAGTACTGGGAGCGGCTCCTCGCCAAGCACTGCAGGTGCCCAGCCGGGGAGGGGGGCAGGGAATGGGTGTCCAGGACGGGATTTAGGAGATGGGTGCTCAGGGAGGGTCTGGTGTGTGTGTGTGTGGGGGGGGTACTCAAGGAGGGGACCCCATGGTGGGGAGGGGTTTGAGGTGGGAAGCTCAGGGGGCTGGGATCCAAGACTCACCCCATGGTGGGGTCTGCCTCCCCCCACCCCAGGCTGTACCAGCTGCGGAACAAGGAGCGGATCAGCGTCTCAGCCGCCTCCAAGCTGCTGTCGAACATGATGTGCGAGTACCGGGGCATGGGCCTGTCCATGGGCAGCATGATCTGCGGCTGGGACAAGAAGGTACCGGCTGGGCCCCACTGCCCCAAGCCACTATGGGAGGGGACTCTGGGAGCGAACCCACAGGCTGCCTCAGTGTCCCATAGCTCAGCCCTCCCACGTCCCCATCCACCTTCACCTCTACAGGGGATCCCCCTGGCTCAAAGACCCCCTGACACCAGAGTCCACAGTCTCCCCATTGGGGCCCCCCTTCCCTTTGAGGTTCAGGCCCCACAGACCTTCCCCCCACCCCGATCTACCCTGGCAGCTCCAGTCCCTAGACCCCACTCCCCACCCCCACACTGGTCCCAGCCATGTCTCACCAGCTGCCCCATCCCCGCAGGGCCCCGGGCTGTACTACGTGGATGATAATGGCACCCGTCTCTCCGGCCCCATGTTCTCCACGGGCTGCGGGAACACCTACGCCTACGGGGTGATGGACAGCGGGTACCGGCCCGACCTGAGCGTGGAGGAGGCTTACGACCTGGGGCGCCGCGCCATCGCCCACGCCACCCACCGCGACGCCTACTCCGGGGGCGTCGTCAACAGTAAGGCATCAGTGCTGGGGCGGGGCCCCTGGGGGTGAGCACCAGGACACCTGGGTCCCATCCCTCCTCAGGGATGAGCCTCCTGCACTGCCGTCCCGGATGCCTGGGTCCCATCTCCTCACTCTGTGGGGGTTGGGAGCACTGCTGGGCTCGCCCTAGGGATGCCCTTCCAGACTCCTGGGTCCCATGTCCTTATTCTGGGGGGGCTGGAAGTGCTGTGGGGTCCCCTGCTGGCCGCCCTTGACCCTCCCATGTCCTTCTCCCCCCAGTGTATCACATGAAGGAGGACGGATGGATCAAGGTGGAAAAGACCGACGTCAGCCAATTGATCCACAAGTACCTGGAGGCCAGGAAGTGAGACGGGCCAGCGACCGGGGGCTCCGGATTCAGGGACGCAGGAGACTCAGGGCCAGAGCGATGGAGGGAGCAGGGGATGCAGTTAACGGGTTTCTGTGTGTGATGCAATAAAGAGAAACAGTGAAAACTCCAATTTGTGGCGTCGATTTAAAGTGTCTCCCGGCTGCTGGGGCGGGAATGGGGGAAAGGGGGATCTGGGTGGTTGATGAGGGGAGCTGTATTTTACGATGAAGCAGAGGCAATGGGAGGAAGGCACAGAAATTCACAGGGGTTTGTGCAGGGCCAGGAAAACCAGGAACCATTCACCCAGCTCCACTGGTGCCCCCCAACCCTGCTCTGCCAGCCCTGGGCTCCCTTCCTGCACCCATCTGCCAGCGCCCCTCAGTCTGACCCTCCCCCGCTAGTCCAGCCTGGGGTCACCCCCATACACCTCTGCCCAAACTCACCCAGCACTGGGGTCTCGCCGCCCACAGCTCCGCCAGTGCCCCTCAATCCTGACAGCCCCCCGACTGATCCAGGCTCTGCACTCGAAGGGCAGCGAAAGACCCCGGGGAGCCCAGCCCCATTCCCCAGGCTGGATCCCACCGGGAGCTGAGGTTTGGAGCAGAATCTCAGACCCCCAACCCGGGGATCTGACCTCGCCGGACCCGGGTGCCCTCGGCGGCTCTGTCCCGAGGCCGGGAGTTGAGCCCAGCCCCGGGACCCCTCGACTTCCAAGCACCTGTTTGTCCGGAGCCCGCGCCCCTTCCCCGCAGTGACCCGGGCCCCTGGCCCCAGCCCGGCAGGTGGGGGCTGCACGGGCCAGCCGGAGCTCATGGGGGGGGGGGGGGGGGGACAGGTCGGTCCCCGGCCCCGCCGCCGGAGGATGCTGCTGAGCCGGGACCTGGAGCCGAGCCGCGGTCGGTGCAGCCCGGGCTCCCCCTGGCGGCCGCAGCCGGCAGCAGCAGCGGGCGGGGCCCGGCCCGGGAATCCCCCGAAAGCGAAACCGGGCGGGCTCGGCGGGGTCCGGGCGCTGCCGCCCCGCGAGAAGGAGCCGGAGCCGCAGGTACCGAGCAGCCGTGGGGGAGCACGGGGCATTGCCGAGGATCGGGGGGTGGTTTGTTCCCTCCCCCAGAGCCCCAGTGTGTGGCTGGGAAGGGCTGGCTTTGCTCGGGGGGCTAGAGGGACGATGGGGCTGGGGGACATATCGGGGTGGATGGGGACGGGGGGGCACCGGCACTGGATTGGGATAATGAGTGGGGGGTACGTGGGGTGCTGGGTAGGGGGCAGCTCAGGGGCATAGGGTGGAGATGCAGCTATGGGGGTAGATTGTGATTGGGGTGTGGGGGGGCAGGGGTGTGTGGGGACTGGGGTGCAGGATAGGAGAGATTCGAGCATGGGGGACAGACTGGGGTAAGGCATCGGGGGTCACCTAGTGCTGTGGGCCCCCAGCCCCCCTGCCCTGTATAACCCCCCCCCCATTCTTTCTGCAGACTGTCCACCATGGCGCTGCCCCTCACCCTGCGTCTGGGCTGCCCCCTGCTGCTCTGCGACCTGGCCCTGCGGGCCCTGCTGGGCTGGGGCGCCCCCTCGCTGGCCCCCCTGGGGCTGCCAGCCACCTGGCTGGAGGCTGCTGTGCGTTTCCTGGGGCTCTGGGGGGCCTGGGGGCTGCTGGCCCCGGATCGGCCCTGCCTGTCCCCCCCCAGGGCTCTGGCTGCCCTGTGCCTGCTGCCCCCCCTGTACCTCACCCTGCGGCGCTGCCTGCCCCTGCCCGACGTGCCCCCCGCCCTGCTGGCCGGCGCCCCCTGGGCCTGGCTGCTGATGAGCTATGGGGCAGTGGGGCTGGCCCAGCTCACCTGGGGGGCCCTGGGGCAGGGGGACAGGGCTGGGGGGCCCGGCACTGAGAAGACGGAGCGGGAGTCCAGGGCCATCCTGTGCCGGCTGGTGGGGCTGTCTCGGCCCGATGTGCCCTTCCTGTCCGGGGCCTTTGTCTTCCTCGCTATAGCTGTGATTGGTGAGTGGGGTGGGGGTGGGGGATTCATGGGGTTAGGGGGAGGGGGCTCGAGGTGTGAGCGGGGGGCTGTGTTACTAACAGAGCCAGACAAAACCGTCCAGCCAGAGCCACGCAAGAGTGGCCCAGCAGCTCAGGTGCCGGCCTGTAAACCAGGAGCCCTGGGTGCAAGTCCAGGCTCTGCCACAGAGTCCCTGGGTGGCCCTGGCCCTGTCACCTGCTCCTGCTGAGCCAGGGGTTTACATGCAGATAGGTACTGGTAAGATTTACAAAAGCACCTGTCTGCAGTGTTAGGTGCCTAAACCCCTTGGGAAATCTGGCCACTGAGTGGCGAGGCCACTCTTGGAAGTGGGACTCCAGCACCCGGCTCACTGGGCGATTTGGGAAATGGTATTGAGTTGGCTGTGGGGTCTGTGCAGACGGGAGCGTGCCCCCTTGGGTGGTTCCCTGAATCCCAGAACCAAGGCAAGTGCTGCAGAGAGCTATGGAGGGGTGTGGGGGATGGAGGGAGATGGAGGGGTGTGCCTGGGGATGGACGGAGGGAGGCGAGCAGAGTTTGCAAAGGGCTCAGCGTGTTGAGTCTCAGTTTCTGGGCGGTGGGGTGGGATGTTGCATGGGAAAATCTCCTGCTGGAGGATGCCTCTCCCTGGGGATCCAAGGAGACTCCCCCGCACAGGACGGCCCCTCTCTCACCCCCCGTCTCTGTGGCAGGCGAGACGTTCATCCCCTACTACACGGGACGTGTCATCGACATCCTGGGCAGCAGCTACGACCCCGATACCTTCGCCACCGCTATTGGCCTCATGTGCCTGGCCTCCTTCGGCAGGTGAGACCCCACAGCCCTGGGGGAGCCCCCCAGTGCCCATGTGGGACCCCCAGCCCCAGGGAGACCCCCCATAACCCCAGGAAACCCCCATCACCTTTCCATTGCCACCCAGGACCCAGCCCTTGGAAGAAACCCTTTACCCTTTGCTGATCCACAGCCCTGGGGAGACCTCCCTCTGACCCTCTCCCATGACACCCCAGCACTGAGGAGACCCCCACTGCTCCCAAACCCCAGTCCTCACATGCTGCTCCCCTCATGGGATCCCAGCCCTGCCCTGGGGTTCCCCAGCCCAATGGGGTGGGGGCAGTGCTGGACAAGGTGGGAGGATGGTGTATCTGGAATGGGCTTCGTATGAGGCGCTGGTTCCAGCGGTGGGATCAGTCTCCCCCATGTCTGTCTGCCCCCTCCCCCAGCTCCCTGGCTGCCGGCTGCCGTGGGGGGCTCTTCATGTTCACGTTCTCCCGGCTCAACATCCGCACCCGGTGCCAGCTCTTCTCCTCCCTGGTGTGCCAGGACCTGGCCTTCTTCCAGCAGGTCAAAACAGGTGGGTCCCCCCCAATGACGCCCTCCTGCTTCCCCTCCCCCCAAGCAACCCCAGCATCTACTCTATTGGCGCCCCCTCCCCCATCCCCACGTCCAGTGTCTGTTCACACCAACCCCCAGCCTCTGCTGCACCCCACTACAGCCCAGCTCCCACATCCCCTGTATCGGCATCGTCTTCCCCTCAGCACCTTCCCCCAGCCCTGCCCCGGCACCCTCCCAACACCCCCATGGCATCTGCTCTCCCTCAGCCCCCAGTATCTCCCTCCCATTGTCCCCAACACTCCTCCCCCCAGCATTACCCCTGCCCCAGTCTCCCACTATCAATGGGGCAGCCTCCCCTCCCCCCAGACTCTGGGCATTAACAAGGCCCTTGTTGCTGGCTGCAGCATTAAATGGCCCAGTGTGGCCCCACAGCCCCCTGTTCCCACCCAGCCCCCCCACCAGCTCCAGGCCTCCCCGGGCAGATCCCGGTCTCACTGATTGTGTCCCCTCTTCCCACCCCCCAGGGGACCTGACCTCGCGCCTCTCCACGGACACCACCATGATGAGCCGCTCGGTGCCGGCCAACGCCAACATCTTCCTGCGCAGCCTGGTGAAGGCGCTGGGGCTGTACGGCTTCATGCTGGGGCTGTCCTGGCGCCTGACGCTGCTCACGGTGCTCGAGACCCCCCTCACCATGGCCGCCCAGAACCTCTACGACGCCCGACGCCAGGTACGGGGCAGGGGAGACACCCCCCGTGGGATGCTGGGGAGATGCCCCCAACTCTGGGATCCTGTGTCCCAGTGCCCCCTGGAGCTGGGGTGTGTGTGGTCTCTCTGTGGGGAGACCCCTCCCGCCCCTGAGATCCTGTGACCCAGAGCCCCCCAGGGCAGTGGGGCAGTCCCTTATGGAGCTCCCCTCTCTGATCCCAGAGGGAGTCGCCCTCCAGTGGGGGTGTTTCTGGAGGGTCCCAATAGGCTTTTCTTGGCCCGGTGCTGTTCAGTATCGTTACTGATGATCTGGGCAGATCTGAGCCTGGTGGGTGGTGGATACTGACCGGGACAATTACACACAGCGAGCGGGATTGCTTAGCAGGCCCCTTTGTTGAGCATCTGTGCAGCACCTGACCCAGCGGGGGTCCTGATCAGTGAGGGGGGCTCCTAAGGGAACCGCAATACAAATAAATAATAGTAATTGTAACACAACAGGGCTGCGTCTTCAGTACGGAGACTGTCGGCATAGCTGGCCAGCACAGCCTCAGGGCATAGACGCACCTACACCGATGGGAGGGGTGTTTCCGTGCGAGGAACGCCACCTCCATCCACAGTTGCCTCTACACTGGGGGTTTTGCTGGCCTCGTTCTTCCCTTGGGGGGATGGGGGGTTCACACTCCTGACCGATGTAACTCTGCCACGTAGACAGGCCCAAGGCAGACACCTAGGCCCCAGGGATGTGGGTCACCCTTACAGGCTGGGGAGCTCAATCGGGACAGCAGTGACCCTGGGAAGGATTTAGGGGTGATTGTGGACAAGCAGCTGGCCGTGAGCTCCCCGTGTGACGCTGTAGCTAAGAGGGCGAACGCGACCCTGGACTGTATGAAGCTGCCTTGTCATGAGAGGCTGGCGGAGCTCGGTCTGCGCCGTTTATCCGAGAGACGGGTCGGGGGGGCTGGATCATGGTCTGTAAGTGCCGCCTGGGGAGGAGGTTTCTGCGAGCAGGCGAAGCAGAACAGAGCCAATGGCTGGAGCTGAAGCGAGACGAATTCAGACTGGAAACGAGGGGCAGCTGTTTACCAGGTAGGGGATTAGCCACTGGAGCAGCTGGCCCAGGGACGGGTGGATTCCCCAGCTCTTTGGGAATCGGGATTTGAGTATCTCCTAAGAGCTCCACACCAGGCGGGTTACGGGGCTGGATGCCGGGGGCCCGGGTGCAATTCACTGGCCGGGGCTATGCGGGAGCCCAGACGCGCTGGGCGGGATGTGACGTCTCTGACCCCGCGCCCCCCAGGCCGTGCTGAAGGCGATCCAGGACTCCATGGCGCGCTCCGGCGAGGTTGTGCGTGAATCTGTCTCCTCGATCGAGACTGTGCGCAGCTTCGCCACCGAGGAGGAGGAGTCGCGGCGCTACGATGCGGCGCTGGCCGAGACCCACCGACTGAAGAACCGCCGCGACCTGGAGAGGGCGCTTTACCTGCTCTTCCGCCGGGTGAGCCGGGGAGGGGGACCCAGGCGTCCGGGGGAGGCAGTTGGGGAGCTGATGGGGGAGGTGGTGAGGACCAAGTGTCCGGGGGAAGTGGTTCATGAACCAACAGGGGAGCCAGCAAGAGTGGGGGCCAGACATCTGGGGATGGCAGCTCACCATCTGATTGGTGAGCTGGGAGCTGGGGACCCAGCTGTCCAAGGAAGGGGGTTTGCTCTCTGATGGGGGAGCCTGTGAGAGGGGACCCAGGCTTCCGGGCATGGCAGTTCCTTATGCAGTGGCTTAGCTGGAGAAGAACAAGGGACCCAGGCATCCGGGGAAGGCTGATAGTGAGACAGTGGGTGAGCTGGGGAGAGGGGGACCCAAGCATCTGGGACTGAGGGGTGTTAATTATAGGTTTGGGGTGCCCCATGCCTCCCTCCCTGTTCCCCACATGACTCTGTCTCCTCCCCCAGCTGCTGCAGCTGGCCGTGCAGGTGCTGATGCTGTACTGCGGGCACCAGCAGATCCGCGCCGGGCTCCTGACCAAGGGCAGCCTGGTCTCCTTCATCCTCTACCAGGGGGACGTGGGCAGCTACGTGCAGGTGAGGGGCCCTGCGCCAGGGACGGGGCCGTACAAGGGTCACAGTGACTATTCCATCCTCCTCTGTCTCTGCATCCGCCTATCCCTCCAGCCCCACATCCACCCATCCTTCCCTCCACCAACCTCCCCCCGACAACATCCATCTGTGCCTACACCAACCCTTTCTCCACCCATCTCATCACCCATCCATCCCTCCGTCCACATCCCTGCTCACACCATCCATCTGTCCCCCCACTCACCCCCATAGGCGCCGACTTCCCCTCTGCCCCCCGCCCCTGGCCCCTCCCCTGCACCACCCTCACCCCGCCCCAATTCCACCCCCTTCCCCAAAGTCCCCGCCCCTGCCCCGCTTCTTTACCGCCTCCTCCCCCGAGCGTGCCATGTCCCCACTCCTCCCCCTCCCTCCTGGAAAGTCCTAAGCGCTGCCAAACAGCTGTTATGCGGCAGGCGGGAAGCGCTGGGAGGGGGAGGAGCAGGGACATGGCGTGCTCAGGGGAGGAGGAGGCAAGGTGGGGGCAGGGGCAAGGGGACCTTGGCTGCCAGTGGGTGTGGAGCACCCGCTAATTTTTCCCTGTGGGTGCTCCAGCCCCGCAGCACCCATGGCATCAGCGCCTATGCTCACCCCCCCCCCCCATCCATCTCTCCATCCATCCCTCTTCTGTCTGTTCTGCTTTCTTTGATTCTTTCCTCCTGCCCCAGACTCTGGTGTACATGTACGGGGACCTGCTGAGCAACGTGGGGGCGGCGGAGAAGGTGTTCGAGTACCTGGACCGGGAGCCAGCCGTGCGCACCGACGGGACGCGGGCGCCGGAGTCTCTGCAGGGACACGTCTCCTTCCACAACGTCTCCTTCTCCTACCCCTCCCGCCCGGACCGCCAGGTCCTAAAGGTACCCACAGCGAGGCAGCTACACCCTACCCCCGGCTCATGGCCCCATGCCCTTCCCCTGGGGAGAGGATCCCCCTGGCTCCCAGCCCCTCTGATCTCCCCGCGCGACAGGCACTTTGATACTCTCCCCACTGTCCCAGGACGTGTCCTTCGAGCTGCGTCCCGGGGAGGTGACGGCGCTGGTGGGGCTGAACGGCAGCGGGAAGAGCACGTGTGTGGGGCTGCTGGAGCGGTTCTACGAGCCCCAGGCCGGGGAGATCCTGCTGGATGGGGCGCCCCTTCGGGAGTACGAGCACCGGTACCTGCACCGCCAGGTGAGGGCAGCGGGGGCAGGGTCTGGGCTGCTGCTCACTGGGTGTGACGAGTTTGGCAGGTCTCAGCCCCTAACGCCGCCCCCTCTCGCCGGCAGGTGGCCCTGGTGGGGCAGGAGCCCGTCCTCTTCTCCGGCTCCATCCGGGAGAACATTGCCTATGGGCTGGGGGGCTGCGGGGAGGAGCAGGTCACCAGGGCGGCCAGAGCGGCCCACGCCTCCGGGTTCATCGTGGAGCTAGACAGCGGCTTTGAGACAGGTGAGTCACCACTGCCCGCGCTGCAAGGGCTTCTGGGAAAGGTCCTCTGCTCTAACCACTAGGCCCCACTCCCGTCCCAGAGCTGGGATAGAACCCAGGAGTCCTGGCTCCCACCTCTCCCCCCTGCTCTAAGCCACCAGCCCCCACTCCCGTCCCAGAGCTGGGATAGAACCCAGGAGTCCTGGCTCCCAGCCCCCCTGCTCTAACCCAGCAGACCCCACTCTCCTCCCAGAGCCGGGGAGAGAACCCAGGAGTCCTGACCCCTCCCTCCCTCTCTCTCTCTGACCCCCTGCAGACGTGGGGGAGAAGGGCGGGCAGCTCTCGGCGGGGCAGAAGCAGCGGATCGCCATCGCCCGGGCACTGATCCGCCAGCCGGCCGTGCTGATCCTGGACGAAGCCACCAGCGCGCTGGATGTGGAGAGCGAATGCGCGGTGAGTGGTGGGTGCCGTGGGATCCGAACTCCGAGCCCGGCCGGCCTGAGTGTCTCCGGTCTGCGTCGTGTGCGGATGGACTGTAACGCGGCTCTGCTCCTCCCCCTAGATCCGCCAGTCGGTGCTGAGCCGGGGGCGCCGGACGGTGCTGGTGATCGCCCACCGCATGCAGACAGTGGAGAACGCCGACAGGATCGTGGTGCTGGAGGGCGGGGCCGTGGCCGAGGAGGGGACGCACGCCGAGCTGATGGGGCGCAAGGGGCCCTACTACAGACTGGTGCAGAGAGACCTGGCCGAGTAACCCCCCGCCCCGGGGAATAGCCCAACACCGGCGTTACGGCCTGTCCCCTCCTCCCCCCGGCACAGGGTGACATGGAACATACTGACAGCGGCTGATTAGTTTATGATGTCGGGTCACTGGTTTATCGCCTGCGTTGGGTTTCGGTTCTGTGCAGGGAGTCCTGGGGGGGCAGGCGTGTTCGACTGGCTGAGCGCGAGACGAGTGTTTTGTAAAATACATTGAAGAGGTGAAACATCCGACCGGCGTCTGTGACGGTCTGTGGCTGGAAACGCCGTCGCTGGTCCCGTGCCCCAGCCCAGGGCTGCAGCGTTCGCTCTTGCTGGAACAGGCCGTGGCTGTAACACCCCACGTAACCAGTCGTGTTTAACGAAGAACATGGCCTCCTGGTCAGGCTGGTGCTCTGCAACCCGCCCGGAGAGCTGTGAATTGCGGGTCAGTGCGTGGCTGGGGCTTGGCCCGGGCACTGCCAGCGCACGGCTGCGGAGAGCCAGCAGGAGGCGCTCCAGGCTCCGAGCGGGTGGGTCTGTCTCACAGTAACAGCAGCCGCTGTCTGTCAGCACCGGGGCCGGGGTCACTCCGGTTTCTATCCCAGGCTGGCGGAGCAGAGCTGATCCTGGGGAGGGGCCGCAGGCCGGCAGGGGGTCACTGGGTCACAGACGCTGAAATGTCAGACAGGCCTGAGCGCCTGGGGGCACGGGGGGGGTGAGACAGACTGTTAACCATGGCGGCTGTGGGAACATTGACGGTCTCTGAGCTAAATAAAACTTAACAAGGCGAATGGAATCGCTCAGCTTCCCTGGGAGGTGGGTCAGTGTCACTATCTCCAGAGGGGGAAACTGAGGCAAAGTAAGAGGGGAATGATTGTGTCAAAATTAGACAGCAAGTCAGTGGAGACCCAGCTCCCAGCCCTCCCCCTCATAACCCACTAGCCCCACACTCCCCTCCCAGAGCCAGGGCTAGAACCCAGGAGTCCTGGCTCCCAGCCTCCCCCGGCTCTACCCAATAACAATTCTTTCCTGAACCTCTGTGGACAAAGCCAGCAAAGCCCAGCACTGGCTCCCCCTGCGCTGGGTGGGGTCGCTGAAGGAGGGGGGGTGCAGGGTGCAATGTTTGTAGAACTGTCTCTGATACCAGCCCTGCTCTGGAGGACGGGCTTGTTGCTCTGTAACAGCAGTGGGGGGGGGGGGGGGGGGCTGGTGTTGTTTTTGTGCAGGTCCTACACCAGCTCTGGGTCATCTTCCACCCACAGTGCTGTGGCTCTGGGATTCTCAGTCGGGGAGAATGGAACCGAATCTGTTCCATTGACCGGGGTGGGGAAGGGGGTCGGGGCAGCCCCCCAGGGACACACCCATGGGAGGGTGCAGGAGGGAAGGGGTTGTTCTGCTTGCCCAGGGTGAAAGTACAAACTCCCCCCCTGGGTGTGTCGGCTGCCTGGGCCAGGGACCGCAGCGGAAGGAACAGGACCCCCCAACTGTCCATTACTCAGGGGGTGATCCCGACCGACCTCCCCCCCCAGTGTAGCCAGCGTTGTGTCACCGGGACGGCTGCTCCTGTCCGCTCTCAGGGAGGTGGAGCACCGACTCCGGTGTCGGCAGAGGCGGTGCCTTCGCTAAGCACCTCAGCAGAGCAGCTGCACCGGTGCCGCCCTGGCGGTGGGGACCAGCCGCAGTAGCATTGACGGGAGGATGAAGCAGACGCCCGGCCCCCGCTGTCAGGGCTGCCTCCCAGCTGCACCGGCCCCTTGCCTAGGTCGGGGTCACGAGCCTGGGGGCTGGTAAATGCTGCTCCTGCTCTAGTTCCCCACCCCCACTCACCTGCCACCCATTAAACTGGACCCCAGCCAGGGGGGGT
Source organism: Emys orbicularis (assembly GCF_028017835.1). Classification (NCBI taxonomy): domain Eukaryota; kingdom Metazoa; phylum Chordata; order Testudines; family Emydidae; genus Emys; species Emys orbicularis. The sequence goes on along the minus strand of NC_088695.1, from coordinate 787,136 downwards.
GGGTGGCTCTGAGGTGCCAGACTTGGCCTGGCCCGGCCCCCCCAGAGCCTGTGTCTGACCCTCTGAGCGAGACTCCCAAGGGGAGATTAGCCCCCTCCACACCCCCTGCCCTTCCCAGGCCCTGTCCACACACACTGGTTGCTGCAGCTGGGCTGGTGTGACCAGCGCGGTGCATCGTTCTGCGTGTGGCTGCAGTGAAACATGGCTCAGCCTGTACACGTGGGGGATGCACTGCCCCGTGTGAGCACCGTGCTAGCAACACAACTGGTCCTGTCCAGGTACCCCTGCCCGCCCCCGCCCAACCCAAGTAGTGACGCTGGTGCAAACCCCGTGTGGCTCAGGCCGTAGCAGGCAAAGGTTTATCACCACGCGGGTGAGTGTCTGTATGAAACCCCCAAGCACCACAGAGTACAGCGCACGTCACACCCCATATTTACTGGGGTGAGGGACATGACTGGTAAAGGTGCAGAAACCCCCCAAACCAGCGCCCTGTCTGATCTCCCTCCCCTCGGACCCTGTTAGTGACGGGGGGAAAGGCCACAGCTGAGGTGCTGCTCTCTGAAGGATTCATTCTCCCCAGCTGGCCCCAGTCCTCTAACCCTGTGCCGGACTGTCAGAGCCCCCAGGCCATCCCCCACCGCAGCCCCATTCCAGGATCTGAACCCGTCCTAGCCTGTGGTTACTGTGTGCAGTGCCCAGGCTGCGTGGCCCCCCGCGGGGCAAACTGGCACTACAGCCATGGTGGCCACAGACTCCTGCATCTCAGCCTGTCAGCCCCGGACCCAGCTTAGCTGCCCCTTTCCCCACCCCTCCACATGCTCCCTGCCCCAGCTGGAGGAGGGGTTCGTGGGCTGGCTGCTCAAGGATTCATTTGAACCCGAGTTTAAAGAAAGTGCTTTAGGAAGCCTCCTCACAGGTCTCTAAGGGGTTTAGGAGCACCAGGCTCATTGACGATTCCTGGTAGGCATGCCCCTAAACCCCTTGGGCACTCTTGGAAACTCTCCCCGAGTCACAGTCCCTGTAATGTCCCTGACCCGTCATCTCTGCTGTGTATCCGATGAGCGTTCAGCAGGGGCAGCCTGGCCTGTCTCAGTCACCCGGTCACTCAGGGCGGCGGCGGCTCTGGATGGCTGCGTCTATCAGTGTTGCTGCTGCTCAGCCCCACCCCTGCCCAACACCCATTATTCACCCTCAAACGCTTCCGACCACCCCAAACCCAACGTACACGGGCCAGCCCCTTCCTGCAGGGCCCGTGCTCCCCAGCACTGCCATACACCCCCCCATTCCCTGACCCTAGGGTTACCATATTCAAACATTTAAAAAAGAGGACACTCCACAGGGCCCCGGTCCTGCCCCCAGCCCTGCCCCAACTCCACCCCTGGCCCCGCCCCTTCTCCACCCCCATTCCAACCCCTTCCCCAAAGTCCCTGCCCCAACTCTGCCCCCTCCTCTGAGCTAAGTGCTTCCCTGCTCCCCACTCGCTCTGCAGCCTCTATGCCCCCCTGCCCCTGCAGCCTCTATGCCCCTGCCTGACCTGCTCCTCCTCACCCTGCAGCCTCTGCACCCCCTGCCTGCCCTGCCCCTGCAGCCTCTGTGCCCGCTGCTCCTCACTCGCCCTGCAGCCCCTGCACCCCCCACCCCTGCAGCCTCTATGCCCCTGCCTGCCCTGCTCCTCCTCGCCCTGCAGCCTCTGTGCCCCCCGCCTGCCCTGCTCCCCCCTCCAGCGCTCACCCGGCAGAGGGAGAGCTGCGGGCTCCACGTGGACTCAAACACTGCCGCGCTGCTCTGTGGGGGAGGGGGAGGGACTCTGGCTGCTAGAGGCCCCAGTGGCTGCGAGCGGCTTTCAATCAGGCCAGCCGCACTCTGCATGAGGGGAAGGGGGAAATCCCAGACATTTCTACTTGATTAGAGATCCCCCCGGACGGCCATTTAAAGCTGAAAAAGCCGGACATGTCCGGGGAAACCCGGACAGATGGTAACCCTACCTGACCCGCCCCAGACAGAATCCTCCAAACGGGCTAAAGAGAGATTAAAACCCCAAACCGACATTTATTGTGTCAAATGAAAATTGCCAAGAGATATAACGTTACTATTTAAAACTGTTTTTAAAATCTTAAGCAAAAAAAATTACACCCGTCACACACAAAATCATCCCATTTGGGAGCAGAATCGGCGCCAGCTTAGGCTTTGTCTACACGCAAACGTGCACCAGATCAGTTAGGGGGACGCTGATCCTGGTAGGAGAGGAGGCTTTTTCTCGTGTCGCTTGAGTCACTTGGGAATCAGTTTAAATCAAAACAAGCCCTGTCTTACACCAGACTAAGAGTGTCCACACAGGGATTTAACTAGCGCACTTCAAATTCACACCGTTGTAGTTACACTGGTGCAAATCGCAATGTAGACAAGGCCTTACACTGGAGTGCCCAGTGCCCTGACAGCAGGATTTATCCTATTACACAGGAAGCTGCAGCAGCAAAAAGAAGAACATCTTAATCCCTTAATCATCGCAGAAACAGAAAACGGGGGCTAAGTTACAATCAAAGCGAACAGAACAGTAGGTGCTGGGTACAGCATCCAGCCAACCCTGGTTACGTTTCTATACAAAAAAGATCGTCAGCGATACAAGTTTTCATTTTTTCAAAAACAAGACAGTTCTGTAGAAATCAAACAATAAGCGACTCCGACCATCCCAGCCAGTCTGCAGCCAAGGAAAGTTCAATTCTCTCACGGCCGGGCGTTTAGCTCGGGTACAATCAAGGCAAAGGGCTTTAAGCAGAAGGCGGAAGGTGCTGATGAGCTGTTGCATTCCCAGGAGCCTGATCTGCTCCGGTCTCTCCCCTCAGTCTGGGATCCCTCCAGCCGGCTGCGCAGGGGCCGACGGGCTCCGTTACGCTGCAGAAATGAGACAGGGACAGTCAGCGCCGGGTCGGGTGAGCAGACACAGCAGGGCCAGCTCCGGTACTGGGTGCTCACCTGGCGCTCGGGGTAAAGCTCTGACTGGGAGCCACACCCCGTGCCGAGGGGGAGGAGACCGTAAAGCCGATCACTGTCCCACTGAGCTACAGCGATCACTGCTCCCAGCGCGGCATCTGTGACACATCCCGGCCCCTTCCCCTAGAGCCAGGGACACCCCAACCCCCTCCCGGAGTCCCTGCAGCCTGGAACCCCTCCCTGCAGAGGGAAGATGCAGACCCGCCCCCGCACTCAGCACCCCCACTGCAGGGAGATCAGGGCAGGGCTCCCCACGGCTGGCTGGTCAGAGGGGCAGGGCCTGGGGGACTCTGGGCAGGGATCTCCCCCCCGGCTGGTCTCCCCCTCACTTACCCTTGACACAGGTGTCCGATCCCTGGTTGCTTCCTGGGAGGGGAGAAGGAGAAGGAGACGGGGGGTGTTAGCGTCTCCGGCCCTGATCCCCACCCGGCCCCTGCGTCAGCATTTACCCTGCTGCAGGGCGGGGTTGACGCTGCCCCAGCCGAGCGGCTGCACTTTGCCCTGGTGCGAGGGACGACGAGGGGGGAGCCAGCGGGAGTCAGGGCTCGTCACTGCTCCCCGGGGCTCAGAACCCTGCGCCCCCCCCACTGGGGACTTGGACATACGGGGGTGGGACTCTCAGAAGCACCTTAGTGACTCAGGAGCCCAAACCCCATTGAAATCAGTGGGGCTGAGGCTCCTACATCCCCCCCGCTCGGTGTACAACACGTCCCATCGGCGCCAAACCCAGCTCCCAGCTGCAGCAGGAGGGGGCGGGGGGGTTAGACCCAGGCCAGACACCGCCAGGGCCAAATGCTGCTCCGAGGGGTCAGACGCCCCCCAACCCCATGGGAAACACACACGGCTGGTCTGGCACACGAGGGGTGTGTGTGCCCCTACTGACTTCACGGGCTGCCGCAGGAATTTCAACGACACCAAGGGGAGTTGGGTGCTGACACTCCCCTAACTCCCAGTAACTCCCCTAGGTTCCTCTGAACACAACCTAATCAGGGGAAATTGCCCAGCACAGCTGTGGCTGAATAATTTAGCTCTGCCGGTCAATCTCCCCATGCAGCTAAACCCCCAGTGTCACTGAAACAGCAGGGACCCCCCATCCCACAGAGGGACCCTGGGGTGCGTTAACATGTCCTGTGTCTCCCCCCGAGGCCTCAGGGAGAGCAGCACGTCCCCTGGGCTAGTATCACCCGCACGTCACCTACCGGAGCTGGCAGAGCCGTCGTGAGCTGTGGGGGAGAAGGAAGCCGGGGTCAGTGTCTGGCGGAACGCAGGGTCCCCGTTCTCCCCGCCCCACACGTGTTATACACGTACACACCCCAGTGACTGACCCAGGTGCTGGTGTTCTGCCATTGGGCCCAGACACCACGGTGATGGGCGACCTACACAGAGCACCCAGGCCCGGGCAGGGCGTTAGTGTCACTGGCCAGTCCCGCTGCTGCAGCTCCCCAGCCTCCAAGAGGCCGTGGGGGGCTAGGGGAGGTCTCCTGGGACTGGCCCCGGGCTACCACTTACCGGGTCACACAGCGACAGGGACGGGGAGGGCTCAGCATTTACCTGCAGCCGCTTTGTAGCCGTCTCTCTTCTTCCCTGCAGAGACAAGGCAGATTGCAGTGAGCACGGCTGCTCTGGGGCAGGAACTGGCTCCGATCTGTGCCCATGGCCCAGAACCCAGGGGCCCAGTCCATCGCAGGGGCAGGGTGACAGGCTCTGTACGAACCATTTTCCTCCCTGGGTTTCAGGCTGGTGGCTCCGACCCAGCCAGGGCCACACAGAGTTTTAAAAACACAGGGGGAGACCTAGATGATGAGGGGCAGAGAGTGACCCCGCCCCACACTCATCCTGCGTTGGGGGCTCCTCTCCTGGGGGGCTGGGCCTGGCTCCCCACTCTGGGCCCTGCAACCTGGCACATGGGGTCACAGCACAGACTCAGGTGTGGGGCTGTGACCCCACATGCCAGGTCAGCACCGCTCAACTTCCGCGGCTTGGGGGGCCCAGAGCAAACTGCCCCTTTTTGCCCCCACCTGGTGGCCCTGGGGCCCAGCAGCAGAGCGGGGTAGCCACACAGCACTGATGCCGGGGGCTGTCGGGGTGCGTGCTGGGGCCCAGCCAGGCGAGAGCAGGTCAGCACTCTCCCAGCCTAGGCACTAGGGGGATGGGCACGTCACCATAGCCTGGCACAGATGGCTCGTTGGCGCCCCACCCGGCACTTACTGAGGAAGACAACGGCTCCAACGATGGCAGCGACCAGCACAAGAACCCCGATAACGACACCCACGATTAGCATCACGTTGAACTTGGACCCTGAAACAGGAATGGGCCAGTGATCAGGGGAACCCCAAACCCTCTTCCCCTGTCACATGGGTCAGTCACCCCGCCCCCCACTGGAGCCCCATAACCCCCCCAACCCCCTTTCCCCATCCCAGGGCCAGTCCTCCCCTTACTCCAGGGCACTCTCAGATCCGCAGTCAGGCTGGGGTGCTCCACACAGCAGGTATAATCAGTCTCACTGCTGGGGTCAATCTCGATGGTGGCCCGGGTCTGGTAGGTCCCATCCCCGCTGGGAACCACCCCCCACTGGATCGTCTCCTGCGGCACGGCCACCCCCTTCTTCAGCCACACGACGGCCACGTTCCGCGGGTAGAAGCCGTGGACCCGGCAGGAGAGGGTGGTGAGACCCCTGTCCCGGCTCGGCCGGTCGCTCACGTGCACCCGCGGTGGCTCTGGGGGGAAGGAGAGATGGAGTTAGAGGGAACTCCCGGAGCTGGATCCCCCGGGGGCGGCAGCAGCCGAGGTGACTGGCCTGAGGGACGGGACCTGGTGCAGCCGCGCTCTCACATCTGGTTCTGATACACGCGGCCGGGGCACAGGCACCCCGAGGGGCTCTGCTCGGCTGGGGGGGGCGGTAGGGGGCTGAACAGGGCGGGGACGGGACAGGGAGACGAATGGTGGCTCCTGCAGCGATGCTGGGGCCTCGCCCGATGTGGGGACAGAAACATCCTGCCAGGGACAACGCTCAGCGTGATGGACGTGGGGGAGGGATCTCTGCAGTGAGGATACAGCCCGTTCAGTGACCCCCGGGGTCTGACGTGCCCCCCTCACCTCTCCTCTGCAGCGTCTCCTTCCCGTACTCCAGGTACTTCCCCAGCCACTCGATGCACTCCTGCTCCAGGTAGGCTCTCCGTCTCTGAGCGATGCTCCTGTCAGCATCCCATTTCTGTTTGGTGATCCGAGCTGCGTCATCTGCCGCCACCCAGGTCTCATGGTCCTTATCCAGGCTGATGAAGTCGCGCCCATCGTAGGCATCCTGGCTAAACCCCCCTTTGGAGCCGTCACCCCGGAGCTCACAGCCGTACATCACTTGGACAGTGTGAAATCCTGAAACACACGGAGCCGGGCCCAGGGCTGGGTCAAGTTTTGAGCCACAGGAAACAGCTACTGCTAGAGATTCTCTAACACCCCCAGGCCCCTGCGATGGGGCACCAGCCCCGAGACCCCCTGGGCCTACCACCCCCCCGCCCCAGGAAAAGAGCAGTAGAGGTGAGTCCTCCAAGCTGCCTAGAGCGGCTGCGGGGAGCAGCCAATCAGGGACCAGCAGGATCATAGAAGGAGGAGCTGCTGGGCAGAGGGCCCCACCCTTAACCCTGCCCTGGCTGGAGCAACCGCGCAGGGTCCCTCTGCACACCGACCCCACCCCGCAGCGCCCCCGCCCCACAAGTGCCCGATGTTCCCAGGATCTACTTGTGCTCTAGGAACTGGAACAGCTCCAGGGGCCGCCCAGCGCTCCGGGGTGCGACCATGGCCGTGCAGGAGCAAACTCTGGTGGTTTTGCTCCTTTTCAGACTGGCCGCCGTCTCCCACGGGGCTGGAGCCGCAGGACGCCCTGGGCTAAGATGGCTCCTGTTTCCCTACAGCCGGGCAGGCGGCAGAGACGCTGCCCCTGGCTAAGGTGCCCCACGTGCCAGGGTTTGCCGGGAACCCAAAGCAGGGCTGCTCCTGATACATGGCTGCCCCCTGGGCTGTCAGGAGGTGGGGAGGGACATGGGGGTGGGAAAGAGAAGCTGGGGGCAGGGAGGGCGACTGGCTCGGCAAACAGAAGCAGGGAGCCTGTGGGTGCAGTGGGGTGATGAGAACAGCCCAGCCAGGGACCCAAACACCCTCGCACGCCCCCATCCCACACAGAGAAAACCAGTCTGGGCTGCGTGTCCACCAGTGACAGGTGCTTTGGGGGAGGGGCCCAGCCTGAGACACCTGGAAAGGACCCAACGCCCAGGGAGAGCCGGGCACCCCCTCTGCAAACTAGGCCCCCGTAGGGTATGCAGCCAGCCCCTCACCCCCACGGGTCACTGTGGGGAGTTCAGGCCAAGCCAGTAAGGGCAGCTCAGTGCCTGCTGGGGGTGGGAGCTGACCCCAGTAATTGTCCCCCCAGCCGACACCGGCCTGAGCTCAGCGCAGGTTGGACACAATGAACCCCCGTCTGCACACGAACCCCAAAGGTAACCAGGGCTGGGCAGGCTGCCGGGTTCTACCTGCTTCCCCCAACACGGCACATCTCACAGCCCTGGCACCACGGTGCTGGGGCCATGGGAGCAGTGAGACGAGCTAGCTAGAACGCCCCCCCCCCTTCCAGGAACTGGGGGTCCCCGCCTCGCTTTCCTCCCCAGGCTCTCCCCATGACCATCACCTCCTGCCTTTTGGTGTCTGCTCCCCCAGTGTCTCCCATCCAGGGGAGTCTCCCCTCCAGCCCCTGCACTGCCCTGCCCCCCGCTCTGGGCACCCCCCCGCAATGAGGTCCTCTCTCAGCACCCTGTGTACCCCGCCTTCCACCAGCCTTATCCTGCAACTGGCTCCCTCTGCCCCAGCCCCTCCACCCCGTACCCCAGCCCCCTCTATCCCCTGCCTGCTCTGTCCCACCCAGCCTCAGCACCAGGCCCTCTGCACCTTCTGTGTCTTCCCCACCCCAGCTCCTTCTGCACCAGCCCCCTCGGTCCCCCCAACTCAGCTCCCCTCAACACACTGCCATCCTGGGTCACCGACCCCTCCCCCCCTCCCAAGTTGGGAGTGGAGCCTCCTGCCCTGCGAGGGAACAGCCTGAGCTGCGTCTGGCTGAGCGCGGCATGGCCCGGACACGCAGGCAGCTGGGGGCCCGGGAAGCTCAGCGCAGACAGGACATGGAGAGGCCGGGGGATGTGGGCCGGGGGGACACAGAATTACTGAATGAGGACGCTGGGTTTGGGGAGAAGGGGGAAGCTCAGCCCCCATCTGACAGCCCCAGAGCCCTGCAGTGGGGCCAGAGCCACCCGACTCCGGGCTAGCACAGGGGTAGGGGAGCCCTGGGGCTGCGTGCACATTCCTGGTTAGTGTGACCCCCACATGCTCTCTCACACCCTGGGGTGGGGGGTGTCCCACAAACGCCTCAGCCACGAGAAGACAAAACAAACTATCCCCACGTTAGGAAACGGATTCTGACTGACGGGCGCAGCTCTGTCCCCCACCCCAGGCCTGCTGCAGCTGCACGGGCAGAACCAGACCCCCAGGTGCTGCTCGGGGAGGGCCGGGCCAGCTACCCGCAGACACTGCCTGCAGAGACAGCTCCCCACACACAGGACACCCGCCCCTGTGGGCAGAGAGTCGGGAATGAGCCTTTGGGTGTTACAGAAATAAACGGTGAATTCCTGCCACAGAGGAATTGGGCTGGATGGACCCGCCCGGGCTGGACGGAGAAATGCTCCAAACAGGGGGGTCGGGTCGTGGACCTTGTGACTCGGAGAAAGGAAATGGTCAGTCTGCCAGGACACGTTTTCCTTTTCTCTCCCTGGTACACAGGCACAGCCCCGTACCCCAGGGGATTCACAGCAGGGAGCCGCCAGAGCAGGTCCGACAGAATGACAGCCAGGGCACTCAGCTCCTTCTCTGCTACCGGCAGACCCAGCGCTGGGCCCCCTCCCACCGACGGCAGCGTGGGCTGGTGCCGGCATGTCCAGCTGGGACATGGGGGGGAAGGTCTGAACGGGGGCCAGGCAGATCTCACCATACAGGGCAGTACGATCCCGTGCCCCCGGGGCTGCTGCCGCTCTCAGCGAGGGGGGTGGATACAGGGTGCTGGGGCGGCTCTGACTTGTGGGCTGCGGGCTGCACCATCTCAGCCCCCCTGGCACGGCAGATTTTGACGCTGTTTGTCCTGTAGCTGCGGGATGGCAGAGAACAAACCGAGCCCTGGCCATGCACAAAGCCCGTGTGCAGCGGATGTGGATCTCAAGGGCTCCATGAACACCCAGCGTTCCCAGAGCTCCTCCCTCGGTGAGATGGTGCTGGACAAAAGGAGGGGAGGTACCATTCCTTGGGCCCTGGGACAAACAGGGGTCATCTCTGGGATAAAAGCCAAGTCTCTGTCTGAACAACCCCCTGATCGCTGGGGGGAAAACGGCTACTAACCTTTCTGTAACCGTTGTCCATCGAGATGTGTTACACACGTCCATTCCCATGTAGGGGTGTGCGGAGCATCGCTGCTGGAATTGTTCCCCCCTAGTGCTACCCATCGGGTGGGCTCTGCTGCCCCCTGGTGCCACGTGCTCATAGCGCTGGTATAAAGGGCCCTGCCAAGCCCGCGCCCCTCAGTCCCTTCTTACCGACCACTCCGAGAGCAGGGCCGGGGGGTGGGTGTCGGAATGGACGTGTGAAACTCACCTCGAAGAACAGTCACAGAAAGGTCAGTAACTGTCGTTTCTTCGAGCGCTTGCTCGTGTCCATTCCGATGTCGGTGACTCACAAGCCGCGGAACCATAGGCGGGCCAGGAGTTCAAGGACAAGCCGGCTGCAGCCAGCGCGGCCAGAGCGTGCGTCGTCCCTGACCTGCTGAGCCGACGGCCCAGCGCGCTGGGAACGTGCGCGCCGAAGAGCAGGTCGCAGCGCTGCAGATATCCTGAGCAGGAACTGGCGCTAGAACGGGCGCTGAAGAGACCTGAGACCCTGTGACATGAACAGTGACGTTCGACAGATGGGGAATCCCAGCGAGGTCAGGACACACCTGGATGCGCGATGGAACCCATGACAAAATCCTCTGAGCGGAGATGGGAGCCCCCTCGTTCTCCCCACTAGCGCTTGGAAAAGCTTCAGGGATTTACGGGAAGGGTTTAGTCTCTGAATGTAAAATGCCAGAGCCCGTCTGACCTCCAGCGAGTGCAGGCGCTGTCCTGCCCGGTCTGCGTGCGGCTCAGGGTAAAGAACTGGGAGAAAAATCAGCTGGTTCAAGTGGAACTGGGGATCCCACTTTTGGGAGGACCTTTGGATGTGGGCGTAGCTGGACTCTGTCTCTAAAGGAGATCGTGTCTGGGGGCTCCGCGGTGAGGCTCGGATCTCTGACACTCGTCTGGCCGACGTGACGGGCACCGGAAAGGCGAACTTCCCACAGGGGTGCAGCAGTGAGCATGGTGCTAGCTGCTAGAACGCTGGGCCCATCGGTTTTGTGAGGGCAAGGTTCCGGTCTCAGGGGGGATCAGTTCCTTCATGTGTGAGAAATACCCTCTCCAGGCCTCTGAGGAAACCAATTACCATTCTGTGGTGAGAAAACCTTCGGAGGGCCGGCTGAGACGGCTGCCAGGTGGACTTTGACCGAAGAGAAGGCCAGGCCAGGCCAGGCCTTGCTGTGTCAGGGATCGGTTAATCCAGAATGAGCTGCACGAGGACTGCACGGGTGGAACTCCACGCTGGGTGGAGCACATGGAGAATCGTTTCCACTTTGCCCCGTCAGTCGCCCTGGTGGAGGGTTTCCTACTGCCCAGAACTCTACACATTGGTTCTGAACACGCCGCTCCTCGGGTTTAGCCAGGAAGATTCCAGGCCTGCAGGTGCAGCGTGGAGCAGCTGGCCATGGTCCTGAACGATCAGGTCCCGGTGCAGCGGGAGCCGGATTGGGGCCTCTGTCACGGAGTGTGGGGGGACACAAGGCCCTGCACCCCCGGCTTCCTGCGATTCACCATGACGCTCAGCCAGCCAGTAAAGCAGAAGGTTTATTTAGATGACAGGAACACAGTCCAAGACAGGTCTTGCAGGCACAGACAACAGGACCCCTCAGTTAGGTCCATTTTGGGGTCTCAGGGGCACCACAGCCCCCTTGGGAGGTCAGAGCCCTGTCTGCCTCCCAGCCACATCACCAGCCAGCTCCTGAAACTCTGCCTTCAGCGACCCCTCCCACAGCCTTTGTTCAGTTTCCCGGGCAAAGGTGTCACCTGGCCTTTAACCCCTTCCTGGGTTCTCATGTTACATGCTCAGGTATTCTCCATGGGTCAGTCTCCCATCCCCCAATGCAGACTATCCCAGCCCACTCCCCTGTCAGCATTCACAGACCACGGTAAGAACAGTCCCACTTCGTCACATCTCTCCCCCCTTCGAGACCAAATTGAGCGGGGTCACTTTAGCCAGTGACCCGAGGAAGTTCGAACCTACCCCTGTTCCCATGGATGCCCCAGCATCCCTCCCATTCCTTGGTGAGAATTACACCAGGCCCTTCCAGTTTCACGCCCCCCCCTTAGGTCGGGGGTGCTCGATGGCACTCGTAGTTCGCATGTGGGTTATGCAGCCTGTGCCCTTTTCCCACCCCAATACCCCTGGGGTTCCAACTGGGCTGCGGTCTTCTCCCAGCACTCCAGTCTGGAGGTCTGTGATTTGGGCTCTCTTGGTTCAGAGCCACCCTTTTAACCTTGGCCACCCTCTGGAAAGGCTCCTCTATGCTGGGCAAGGGTCCTAAAGCCTTTTCCCCTTGTCCCGGGCCTTCCTCCCCCTCTGACAGGGGTCACAGGATCGGCAGTACTGTCAGACAGTAACAAAGACCCCAGGCCAGTAAAAGCTCCGTAGCAGCCTCTGCTGGGTACGCCAGGTTCCCTGGTGCCCTGAGAGGGGAATGTCATGGGCCCGGTACAGCAGCTGGCGGCGATACTTCTGCAGTACCACCAGCTGCCTCCTGATCCCCCCTGACTCCATTTTCCCTGGGGGAGCCCATTCTCGGTACAGGAACCCCTTCTCCCACAGGAACCTTTTCCGGCCACCTCTCCCCATGGTCTGTACCGCACCGAGGTCGGCCAGGTCCCTTATCTTCCGCAAGGAGGGATCTTTCTGCACCTCGGCCTGGAACTCAGCAGCTGGGACAGGGATGGCCACCTGCTCTCTCTCGCCGGCTGGGTCTGAAGCCGCAGCCTCCCTGAGCCGTGTCCCTGGGTGTTCCCTCCCCACCAGGTTAGGGTCCTGCACCTCGGGCAAGGCACCCTCCCCAAGGCCAGGGCGCAGTGCTCCTCGCCGGCTCTGACTGCGGGTCACAACCAGTGCATTCTGGGGGTTGCTTGGCCAGTCCTCCAGGTCCCCCCCCCAATCAACACCTCAGTGGGCAAATACGGGTGTACCCCCACGTCCTTGGGGCCCTCCTTGGCCCCCCACTTCAGGTGTACCCTCGCCACAGGTACCTTGAATGCAGTCCCACCCACCCCCGTCAGGGTCAGGTAGGTGTTGGGCACCACCTGATCTGGGGCTACCACCTCGGGCCGGACCAGCCTCACCTCTGCGCCCGTATCCCAGTATCCATTGACCTTCCTCCCATCCACCTCCAGGGGAACAAGGTACTCTTTCCGGAGGGACCGCCCCGCGCCCACCGTATAAACCAAAAACCCTGAGTCTGGAGCATCCAGCCCCCCAGAGGAGCTGGCCTGGAGCTCTCCTCCCTCCTTAGCAGGTGGTACTCTGCCAGCCCCCCTTCCCTGGGAGTGCTGCCTTTCGCCCGGCTGGGTCTCTACCCAGTCAACCCTCTGTGGGTTCGGTCTGCTCAGTCTGTCCCTGAGCCTGGGGCACTGGGCCCGTATGTGGCCTTTCTGGCCACAGTGATAGCAGCCCATGTCCCGTGGGTCCCCTCGAGTGGGTCGGATGGCCCTGACGCTGGATATTCCCCTCTGATGGGGGTTTTCCGTATTTTCCCACTGGGAAGTCCCATGGTGACTCTCTCTGCGTTGTGGTGGGACTGTTCCTTTGGGACTCCTCCCTGTTATCCCCTGACCGGCTCTTTACAAACTCATCGGCCAGCCAGCCTGCATGTCGCGGGTTCTCTGGTTTTTTGTCCCTCAACCACAGCCTCAGGTCAGATGGGCACCGTTCATACAGTTGCTCCAGTACCAGCAGTTTAACCAGGTCCTCCTTCGTCTGGGCCCCATCAGCCCACTTGCTGGCATATCCCTCCATGCGGACGGCTAGTTGCAGATATGAGATCTCAGGGGTTTTATCCTGCCTCCGGAACCTTTCCCGGTACATCTCGGGAGTCAGCCCAAACTCACGTAGCAGGGCCTTTTTGAATAGTTTGTAGTCCCCTTTCTCCCCCTCTTCCAGTTGGCGGTACAATGCCAAGGCTTTGGGGTCCAGTAAGGGGGTGAGAACCCGGTGTCTGTCCGCGGGATCAACCTGGTGCAGCTCGCAGGCCGTCTCAAAGGCATCCAGGAAGTCATCCATGTCCTCCCCCTCCTTGCGTGGGGCCAGGATGCACTTATCAAAGCTCCGTGCAGTCCTGGGTCCCCCCTCACTCACCGCAGCCGGGGGCTCGCGGCCCCTCGTCCTCGCCAGCTCCAGTTCATGCTGCCTGTGTCTCTCATTCTCCTCCCATTCACGTTACCGCTGTTTCTCACGATCCTCCCGTTCCTGCTGTTTCTGTCTCTCTTCATGCTGTCTCTGTCGTTCACGATCCTCCAGCTCTCTCAGTTTTAGCTCTATCTCCCATTCCAGCCCATTCCGCTCCACGGATGCTGCGCGTGGCCGGGAGGATCCCCTGCTGGCCGGGGGGGTCCCTGCGCCCTCGGTATTTGCTGGGCTCCTCCCCACCCTTCCCCTAGGCGTAGGAAGGAGGGGTCTCGGGAAGCCCTCAGCAGCCGGCTGACCACTCCCAGCTGGGACAGACACTGAGGCCTGCGCTGCATCTGCCGGGCTGCTTCCCTCAGAGACAGGAATCAGTTCATTCGAGCGATCTCCCTCCTCCAGCTGGGCAATGAGCTGTTCTTTGGTGAGCCTCCCACTGCGCAGCCCCCTCTGCTTGCACAGCTCCACCAGGTCGCTCTTAAGCCGCTTGGCATCCATCTTCCTGCTGGCCACTCACAGGCCTGGGTGCCCACCGCTCCCCCCAGTTTCCAGGGAGACCCCTAGTGTGCCAGTCCTTCTCGAGGTCACCACCTCTCTGCCAGGGTCGAGCTGCAAACTCCTCCGCTTCTGGGACCACTCGCTGCGATCCCCTGGGGGACCCTGTTACTGCAAATGTCCTTCTCGCTGGTCACACACTCCCAGGGGTGATAACCGTCTCTCTGACTCTTCAGCACGCCTGGTCCCCGTCAATCCCCCTTCGTTTTACTTCTCCCCAGTCACTTACTGCAGGAAGCGCCGTCCACGGGGTGCAGTAGATCCCGCCGCTGCCACCAGTTGTCACGGAGTATGGGGGGACTCAGGGCCCTGCACCCCCGGCTTCCTGCGATTCACCATGACTCTCAGCCAGCCAGTAAAGCAGAAGGTTTATTTAGACGACAGGAATACAGTCCAAGACAGGTCTTGCAGGCACAGACAACAGGACCCCCCTCAGTTAGGTCCATCTTGGGGTCCCAAGGCCCCACAGCCCCCTTGGGAGGTCAGACCCTGTCTGCCTCCCAGCCCTGGTCACTAGCCAACTCCTCAGACTCTGCCTTCAGCGACCCCTCCCACAGCCTTTGTTCAGTTTCCTAGGCAAAGGTGTCACCTGGCCTCTAACCCCTTCCTGGGTTCTCACGTTACATGCTCAGGTATTCTCCGTCGGTCAGTCTCCCATCCCCCAATGCAGACTATCCTAGCCACACTCCCCTGTCAGCATTCACAGACCACAGTAAGAACAGTTCCAGTTCGTTACAGCCTCCACTGACAGTGGTAGGAGCGTGGTACACCAGTGTTGTCCGGGCCATGCTGGGGTTATTGGGATGACCCGAGCTTGGTCCTGCTTGATCTTCGTCAGTACCTTGTGTATCAACGCAATGGGGGGAAGGCGCAGAACAGGTAAGTTGACCATGTCCGCAAGAAGGCGTCCGTAAGGGGCTGTGACCCTTCAGGGAGCAGAGCTGCTGGCATGGCCTGTTGGCGCGGGTGTAAACAGGTCTATGGGGGGAAATCCCCACCTGTGGAAGGGTCCTGGGCCATATCTGAGGGCAGGGACCACTCGTAGTGAGTGAAGGACCCGCAGAGGCGATCTGCGATCTGGTTCTGTGCTCCTGGTAGATGAGAGGCGTCGAGGTCGATGGAACGTGCCATGCAGAAACCCCACCAACGAGCTGCCTCCCAGCGGGGGGGGGGGGGGGGGTAGGGGCGGGAAGAGAGCGAGCTCCGCCCTGCCTGCTGATGTAGCACGTGGCTGTTGTATTGTCCATGAGAACCGAGACTGTCCTGTTCGCGATGTGGGCTGAGAACGTGTGACAGGCCAGGCAGACGCCCTGAGCTCTCAGATATCGATATGGAGTGAAAGCTCCTCGAGACCCCAGACCTGAGGTGGCCCGGGGGGTGTCGGAGACCAGATATGCGGACGGTCGGGGCCTCACGCCGGATACTCCTTCACTGATGGTGCGGCGTTCTAACCACCAAGTCAATGAGTCGAGGACTCGAGATGGTACGGTGAGAACTGTGCCCAGATGATGTCTGGAAGGGGAGTATACCGTGGCCAGCCAGGCCTGGAGAGGTCCAAGTCGCTGCCTCACGTGTCAAACCAGGTACGTGCCTGATGCCATGTGGCCGAGGAGTCATGATGGGTGTGTCTGCAGGGAGGTTATCAGGGCCGAGACTGTACAGAAGCGGTGCTCCAGAAGGGCCTTCACCTCCACCGAGTCGAGAACTGCCCCGGTGAACTCTATGCTTTGCACCAGGATAAGTGTCGACTTCTGTACGTTTATCAGCAGACCCAAAGCCTGGAAGGTGGATTGTATGAGGTCGATGTCGGACTCCACCGGTGCTTGGGACTGAGCTGATCAGCCAATTGTCGAGATAGAGTCCATGTTATCCCATTTCTCAGAAAGGCCCCTACTACTGCCATACACTTGGTGAAGATTCTCAGGGTGGCCGACAGACCGAATGGCAGGGCTGCGACTTGGTAATGGGTCTGGTTTATCACAAATCTTAGACACCTTCTGTGGCCTTGGAAAACTGAGATGTGGAAGTATGGATCTTTCAAGTCGAGGGCGGCTACCAACCCCTGGATCCAGCCACAGGACGATGGAGGCCAAGGAGACCATGCGGAACTTCCACTTTCTGAGACAGCGGTTGAGCTGGCGCAGGTCTAGGATTGGTCTGAAACCCCCCCACCCCCGGCTTTGGAGATGAGGAAATAACGGGAATAGAGCCCCTTTCCCCTTAACGGGTGCAGAACCTCTCCCCGTCTCCCATCCGAAGGGGGATTGTACCTCCTGCTGCAACCGATGCTTGTGAGAAGGGTCCCTGAAGACGGACGGGGAGGGTGGGTGGGTGGGAAGGAAGGAAGGTGGGGGAAGACAAAAATTGGAGGCTAAACCTGGATTCCACTGTGTTTAGGACCCAGCACTCCAAGGTAAATGTGTTCCCAGGCACTGAGGAAATAGGACAGACGGTTGGAAGATACAGGGGTGACTGGACCCTGGTGTGGAGGGACTGGCAGGTCGACCTCAAGCGCCTCATCAAAACAAGCGCTTCGAGGTGCCGAAATGAGGAGGAGCCGACTGGGATGGCCCCAGGGAGGAGGAGGGTGGAGGGGGCCTGCGCCCAAACCCCTTGTTCTTTCTCCTACGCTAGTCGTGTCTGGGCGGTGGAGAATAGTATCTCCTGTGTTGTTGGGGCCTATAGCGCCTTCTAGCTCGTGCGGACGCGTGCAGGCCCAGGGGTTTCAGCACTGCCTTAGAGTCTTTATAAGGCCACGCAGCCTGGCGTCTGTCTGCTCTGAACAGAGCCAGGAACCTTCGAATGGGAGGTCCTGGGTCGTCTGTTGCACGTCCCGGGGAAATCCCGAAGATTGTAACCACGAGCTCCTGTGCACGGTGACAGCTGTGGGCACTGACCTGGCCGCAGAACCCGCGACATCCAGGGGTGCCTGCGGGGGCAGGCCACTGCTCTCCCTTCCTGCACAAGGGCAGAGACCTCCGGCCGGGCGCCCTGGGGGAGCAGGTCCTGCCATTTCTGTGTCGCTTCCCACCTGTAAAAATCACAGCGACCCAGACAGGCTTGCCGGGTCGCTACGCGGAGCTGCAATCCCCCCAGCCAGGGGATTTCCTCCAGAACAAGGTCAACTTTTGGGGATCCTTTGCGTTTGCTGTGGGCCCCGTTTGACCTTGATGGTCCCTTTCATCGACGGCTGCCACCACTAGGGGCAGGGCAGGAATGTGAGAAAATAAAAATTCTCAGCCCTTGGCAAGTACAAAATATTCCCGCTCCGTTCGCTTAGCATGGAGGGAGGTTGGATTCTGCCAGAGTCTTAATAGGCTCCATGATCGCCCCACGTAGGGGAAGAGCGACTCCTGAGGGGCCTGCTGCCACCCAGCTATCTGGGAAGGCCTGAGTGACTCTTTCACCATCTCCCCCTGGACACCAGATTTGAGCCACTCACTTCAGTAAGTCCTGGTGGGCTTTGTGCTCACCCTGGGGTGCGGGTACCTCTGGGGCCACCAGTGCCTCGTCTGGCGAAGTGGAGCAGGTGGGTAAAGCTGGTACGGTCTCTGCTCTCTCCTCTGAGTGGGGAACCTGCTTTAGTTGCTCGGTACCGGGACGGGCACCGGGATTCGGGTCTGGTGTCTCTCGGTGCAGTACCGGAGGGGCTCTGCTCTCTGAGGCCACTGAGTAAGAGCTTCTCGAGCTGGTGCCCTGAGCCGGGAGGAACCCCCGCGGGTTCCAGAAAGGCCCCTGCCTGGGTGTCGGCCCTCCTGGTCCCAGTGTTTGGGGCACCATCGCACTAGCTGTCCCTGTTGTGTAAGATGGCCACGGAGAATAGTGTGGATGGTCCTGACGGTGTGAATAACAGGACCCCACGTCCAACTCCGAGGAAGAGGAGGAGCGAGGAGACCATGGCGGTGCCGACCCTCCCGGTGCCGGTGCCGTGGGGACACCCCGGGCGAAGTGACCAGTGGGGGTTTCCCCTGGAGAGCTGTCTCGGTGCCATTCTACAGCCGGGTGAGGGCTCTTTGCCACCCAGTGGTGCCAGCGATGCCGAGTCCTGGACGTCCAGGGACCCTGGTACCGGCGACATAAGCAGGTCTCTAGCTGCTGCGTTCGCCCCCAGGGTGGATGGTACCGCGAAGTGTCTGGTATTCTGCCTGCAGGAGGGCGGCACGTCCCTTGCCGGGGTACCCGGGGCCGGCGTGGGTGTCTTTAGTGGCGGCTGCAGTGGTGCCGGCGAGAGAGAGCGGCCCAGCCCTCACACTGTCCCCGTCTCCTTGCGTGGCCCCTTTCGGTACCGGGGAGCGGCTCTTGTCTCAGTGCCTGTCCTGGGGCACCGGCGAAGAGGGGCGGTGCCGTGAGCCCCGACTGGCGGGAGCCGCGCTCTGCACCGACGCGGAGCTGCTCGGTGCCAAGTCCAATCTCGGCTCCAACGCCGGCCTCAATCCTGCCTCCATCAGGAGAACTTTCGGTCCCACTGCCTGATCTGTCTGGGTGAGGGTTTCAATTCCCTGCAGGTCTGACAGCGACTCTTCCTGTGAGCTGCCCCCACGCACCTGAGACAGCTCAAGTGCGGGGTCGCTCGTTGGCAGGGATTTGCCCCAGGAAGAGCAGGGCTCGAAGCCCGGTGAGCGAGGCGTGCCCCAGCCAGGGGAGTGCACAGCCTGTCCAGCGAGGGGAG
The DNA here is from genome assembly GCF_028017835.1 of Emys orbicularis. Lineage (NCBI taxonomy): Eukaryota > Metazoa > Chordata > Testudines > Emydidae > Emys > Emys orbicularis. The sequence goes on along the minus strand of NC_088695.1, from coordinate 768,322 downwards.
AGGTGTCCAAGCACTCGCACTGCTAAAAACGACGTCCAACTAACTAATGACACACACGATAAACCAAGAGAAGCCCACTAGAAAAACTGGCTGAAGCGAGGAGGGAAGTTCCAGCAGCCGCCACGGGCGGTAAGAAGGAACTGAAGGGCGTGGGCTTGGCAGGGCCCCTTATACCCACGCTGTGAGCACACGGCACCAGGTTGTACCAGAGCCGACCTGACGGGTATCACTAGGGAAACAAATTCCAGCCGCGGTGCTCGGGTGCACACACCCCTACGTAGGAATGGATGTGTGCAACACACCTCAAAGAACGTGCAGGACAGATCCTTAAGGGATAAGGCCGCAAGCTCCTACACCCCCGGGGGGGGGGGGGGGAGGGCAACCAGGGGAGGGGAGGGGAGGCCTATGAGGAAGGCCTCCTTGCCGGAGAGGAAATACTGGGATGTCGTCCTGAGGGGCTCAAAGGGGCCCTGAGTCAGGGTGAGAAGGTCCCGCGCCGGCGCTCAACAAGCCTGAGGAGGATGAAGCAGGGATGCAGCTGGGAGGAAACGCTGGATTCCCCAGTACAGAGACCCCCTGCCTGCCTGGGGAGAGCAGCCACTCAACCTGACATTGAGACTCCCAAGCCCCGGGTCCGACTCTCCTGTAGGAATTCCCAGGGCTGCATTGGAGCCGGCGAAGAAGCAGAGAAGCTCCGTCTCCCGCAGCACGGCTGGGACAGCCCCCAGTTCTAGATCAGGCAGACCCGGTGGGAGGTTTTCTGGATGCCAGCGGGATCCCTTCCAGCCGGGAAAGGAGGGGCCCCTGCAGTGTGGGTGAGAGGCAAACGGGTCTCTCAGTGAGACTGGAAATTCCCTCGCTAGGAACAGGAGCACGTCTGGGTGCAGGTTCCCCGGCGCCTGAGCCAGCTTGTCCCTGCATCGCTCGTCACGTCTCATTCCTCGACCACGCCGAGCTCGGACGCGCTGGGGGCTTTGCTCCACACAGGACATCAGAGGGTCGGCTTCCTCCTGCTGGGGTGACGACTTCGTCCTGCCCTGTTCGCTAATGCAGGGCACGGCGCTGGGTCGGGTCGGAGTAGGAGGAGGGAGCTGCTCACCCCTGGGGACAGGGCTGGATCCGCAGCCAATCACCCTGCGCTGCACCCAGTTCATGCCAGGTTCCCTCCCCTGCTCCGTACTGAGCTAACCTCCACGCAAGTGCCCCACCCCCCAGGCTGGCACTGCCCGTGGCACTCTCCTGCCCGGCCTGGCTACGGGAAACGACGGGCGCTGAGCCCCATCCGAGAGGTGCTGAGGCTCCGGGGAAGCCGGACTCTCCTGGCCGGACGCACCGAGGTGTGAGCCGGCAGGGACAGCAGGAACGACTGGAGAGCTCTCGTGTGCACTCACTGCAGTGTGTCCACACACAACACACCCCAGCAGTGACACCGGGGCAGGCTGAGACCTCCCGCAGGCTGCTGGACGTCCTGAGCAAAGCAGGGAATTGTCCCATCTCTCCGGAGCAATAACCCCTGTGAGACTGTGGGTCATTCTCACCCCCAGGCGAGCTCTCCGCAGGGTGGGGCCCAGGCGTCTCTCTTCCTGGCGCAGAATGAACCCGGGGTCCCAGGATCGTGGGTTTGTGGTTTGTGCCGCTCACCCTCTGGCTGGAGCGTCGCTGAGGATGTGAACCAGAGGTGACCCCTTCCTGTCTGAGGGCAGCGACCCTAACAACGAACCCGTGGCAGGTCCCCTGGGGCTGCGGCGAGGCCGACGGGCGAGGAGCTGTACCGGACGCGCTGGGATGCAGAGGTGACACCGAGCTCTCTGGTGACGCTGACGAGGGGGGGTGGGGAGAGCTGCGTCTCTCAGCTCCATGGAGCACAGACAGGCCCTTTGCTGATCACCGCCAGGGTGGGACTTAAACGTCTGTCTTGAATCGGGGCTGCCTGGGGCTCTCCCGTAGATGTTTCAGACGGAGCACGGCCCTATTGCCCCGATTTCTCCTTGAGCAGGGACAGGATGGAGTACAGGCCCTGTCCCCTCTCTGGGGCTGGGACTGGTCCTACAGCCCCGTCTGCAGGAGATGGGGGACAGCCGCCTGCACACCCCCCACTCTAGGGACCTTGGGAGAGGGAGAAGGGGCCAATCTGGGCAGAGCCAGCGCCCACGCTCTCTGGACAGCGCAGAACTCACCCGGTGCAGGGATCAGAGAATAAGGATCCGCACACTGGAGAAGACGACCCCGTGCGCTGCTCCGTCCCAGTCTGCTCTGGCGGCGAGTCACACGGTGTCTGGGACCAGAGGCTGCCTTGTGGGTGTCCCCCTGGATCAGCCCCTCTGGGTGTCGACACTTTCCCTGCAGTGGCCGGGATCGTCTCACCTGCTGCACGGCTGGTCTGGACGCTGGGAAAGACGGCCTGGGTCTGGAGCAGGATTTACAGCCCCTCTGCGGCCTTGGCAGGAGCCAGGGGTGTCTTCGCTTTGTCTGAGAAGTCGCCCGATGCAGTGTTGGGAGGGGAGTGCGGGTCGCTACGGCCTGGCCAGCTGCCTTCGGCACCCAGCTGCACACGCCAACAGGTAACCGCCCTGCAGCCCTGGCCCCTGCTGAGCCCCACAAGGCGTCCAGAGGGGAGTCAGAGCGGTCGGCTGCTGCCAGGGGAGTCGTTCTGAGCCCCCAGACCAAAGCACTTGCTGTATGTGAGAGGGCCAGATTCACACCGGCCGGCCGGTCCTGCTGGGCAGAGCGCGGGACGCAGCAGGAGCTGAGGGACGCGGGGGCTGCCTCGCGGTGTCTCCAGAGCGCTGTGTCCATCTCCTGGTCAGGGGCCGTAGGATTTCAGTCTCCCTGCAGAGGCCCTGCCGTGTCCTGAGCTAGGGGCGTCCGTGCTCCATCGACCTCGGGAGAGGAAATGAACTCTGGTTCCGGCTGGTTCTTAGCCCCCGGCTCCGTCTCTCGGGGGCGCACCCGTTCCTCCTGGGTCACGTCTGTCGAGGCCGCGCTGAGAGGACGAGGTGGGTTTGGGAACCTCGGGGGTAACACTGCTGAGTGGTGTCGCTGCTGTTCTGACCTGGCTCCGCGTCTGTCAGACGTTCCCTCGGGCGGTCGCTCTGAACTGGACACCGCCCGCTCACACGTGGCTTCAAAGAATCCCGGCTGGAGGAGTTTCCTGCTCTCCCTCTCCTGTGGCTCCTGCTCCGAATCCGAGCGCTGTCGCTCCTCCCGGGGACACTGCGGGCTCCTGCGCCGCCAGACCTGGATTCCTGCTTCCCACCCTCAGCGTCGCCCTCCCTGGAGAATCGGCAGCAGCAGACTCTGAACCGGACCGAGCTGCCGGATCCTGTGCCGGGGTTTAGCTCCCCGGAGCGGCTCTGCGTTTCCTGTGGCCTCGGGGAGGAGGTGGCAGCTGACGGCCGTGGGGACTGGTCCGTGTGCCCCGTGGATGCTCCCAGCGCAGTCTGAGGGTGACAGGGACGTCTCTCGCCGGCAGGGCTCAGAGGATGCCCTAACAGAGGGGGAGGGGCCCGTTCCCTGGGCCTGACCCCACTGTTCCCCCAGCACTGAGTCCCTGGCCTGTGTCCCCGGAGCAGGAGGCTCTGACCGAGTCTGCACAGCGCAGGCCACCCCGGGGAAAGGTCGCGGGTCCGGGTCCATGACGGGAAATCCCAGGGTTCGACCCTCCTCCGACCCCTGTGCTGGACAGAGCCTGGCAGGGGCTGGGAATCTCCCCCAGGGATCGGGCTGCAGCAGGGGAGGAAACGCCCTGGGCCTGAGAGCAGGAGGGGAAGCCGTGGGAACACGTCTGACGGGGGCGAGGGGACGAGGTGCCCGGCCTGCGGCTTTGCTGCTCCAGACTCAGGAGAGGGGCTCTGTGATGCTCCCGGCCCGGCCGGCCGAACAGCTGGCACAGAACACGCAGAGACCCCCAGCCAGGTGCCCGGGGGGGGGGGGGCAGGCAGCCCCATCCATCCCTCTTCTCCCCCACACTGCTCTCCACGGGGATGAGCCGGGGGGGAGGCACCGATGGGGTCTCGGAGGGACGAGGCCTGTGGCTCCCCCGTGTGGGTGGGGCGCAGACCCAGCTAGAAAGGCAAACGCCGTCCTTCTCCACAGCGGCACCCTGGGGACCTTCCTGCAGCGCTGGGGGCAGAGCGGGAACCTGGGGCTCCTCCGGGCAGCGACTGGCAGGTCCGGCTCGGCCTGGGAGCTGCAGCCCCTGGGGACGGAGCCGGGGACGCGCAGACGGAAGGAAATTGTGGTGTAAAATCCCAGGCTACTGAAGCCGATCTCACGAGGGGTCTGGGCCTGACGCGGGACATCTGACCGCTCGGAACTCAGGGCGCTGATCTCCAGCCTCCCTCCCAGCCCCCAGGAGCCACCCACCTGCAGGGCCCATCCCAATTACACACGCACCTCTGCCCCCCACTGGCCCTGCTCTAGCCCAGGCCCCTTCCCTGGGGCGCCCCGGCCAGGGCTCTGCCCTGGGTGGGGGAAGAGGGGGAGCGCAGGGGGAGGCAGCAGGGTCAGGACCCCCCGGGGTGGGGAGCTTAAAGCTCAGCGCTGGGAGCTGTTCCCAGGATGGGAGGGGTGAGTGGGGAGAGTGTCCCCCAGCACCCCCTTAGCGAGGGGCCTGGGACCGGAGAATGGGGGGACGAGAGCAGAGCTCCCCCCCCACCATATATCAGCAGCTGGCGGTGAAGGCCACCCCTGCCCCTGCACCCCCGATTGCTAAAAGGGGGCAGAGAGGAGAGCTGGCCTCATCCCCCCCCCCCCCCCGCCCTGATTGCTAGGCAGGGCAGACACGCTGGGGCCTCTCCCCCTGCAGAGCCCTGTCTGCCTAGCGAGCTGGCAGGGACGCCCCCTGAGTCCTGTCCCCACCCCCCTTGGGCAGCAGGGCTGGCACCGGAGACAAGAGCACCCTGTGGGGCAGGTGCTGCAGGACCAGAGCCCGAGCTCCGGGGCACCTGGGTGCACACGAGAGCTGCCTGCACCGAGCGTCACGGCTGGGGCTGCAGCCGCCTCGTTCAGCACCGGGGATTATCGCCTCTGCCTCACACTCAGTCTCGCTCACTGGCCCCTGGTGCCGCCCCACTGCTAACAGAGGTGGGTAGATCTGTGTGTGGGAGACAGCGACGGGGACCCTGCCACCCCCAGTGCTGGGGGGGGGTCCTCACCCAGGGCGAGGAGGGGAGTTTGGGAGATTCAGAGGGGAGGCCCCCGCCCAGGAGCCAGAGGGGGAGCAGGGGGCTGCTGGAGGGGACAGGAGGGAACCGGGGGGGGGCAGAGGGCTGTGGGAGGCAGTAAGAAGGAACCGGGGGGGGGGGGCAGAGGGCTGTGGGAGGGGGTAGGAGGGAACCGGGGGGACCAGAGGGCTGTGGGAATGGGGAGGAGCAGAGGGCTGTGGGAGGGGGTAGGAAGGAACCGGGGGGGGGGAGCAGAGGGCTGTGGGAAGGGGGAGGAGGGAACTTCGGGGGGAGCAGGTGGATGTGGGAAGGGGGAGGAGGGAACTTCGGGGGGAGCAGGTGGATGTGGGAAGGGGGAGGAGGGAACCGGGGGGGGGGGAGCAGAGGGCTATGGGAAGGGGGAGGAGGGAACGGGGGGGAGCAGGGGGATGTGGGAGCGGGTAAGAAGGAATCAGGGGGATGTGGGAGGGGGTAGGAGGGAACCGGGGGGGGAGCGGGGGGGAGCAGGGGGATGTGGGAAGGGGGAGGAGGGAACGGGGGGGAGCAGAGGGATGTGGGAAGGGGGAGGAAGGAATCAGGGGGAGGGAACTTGGGGGGGAGCAGGGGGATGTGGGAGGGGGTAGGAGGGAACTTGGGGGAGCAGAGGGCTATGGGAAGGGGGAGGAGGGAACTTGCGGGGGAGCAGGGGGATGTGGGAGGGGGTAGGAGGGAACCGGAGGGAGCAGAGGGCTGTGGGAGGGGGTAGTACGGAACGGGGGGGGGGGATAGCCGGGGGGGGGGAAGCAGGGGTAAGTTGGAAGCGGCAGTGTCACCAACCCCGAGAGGGCGAAATGGCCAGACAGACCTGCACCCCACGGGAGTGTTTGTGTGTCAGGCCGAACCCCTGCTCCCCTCGGCTCTGAGCTGGGTGCCCTGGGGGGGGATTGGCCCGGGGGGGGGGCACTGCAGGAAAGGCTGAAACCCAGCAAAACCCACCCGCAGACTAACGGGCCCTGCCCTGTCCTGCCGACTGAGGGGGGGACCTGCCCCAACACCCGCCCAGGGACACACGCCAGCTCCCTCGCCGGGCACCTCCCACCCCCGATGCTGCCCCCGATGCTGCCCCAGCCAAGCCCCCGTCTGAGCCAGCAGCAGAGGGGGGGAGCGGGGGGGGGGGGAGTGCGGCTGGGCTGGAGATGGGGGGTGGAGCTCACTCCTAAGATCCCTTCCCCCACCACTCCCTTTGGGTCCCCTCCCTCTCTCCAGATGGCAGTAAGTGGGTCAATGGTCAGGCAGGAACTGCCTCTGGTGCCCCCCCCCGCCCCAGCCCCCCCGTGCACACAGCACGCACCCCCCACAGCATCCTGCCCCACAGCACCCACCCCCCATGGGGCCAGGCCGGCATAGCCGGGGTGGATGGGACCTTGTGGCCTTCACACCTGTGCGGCTGTGCCAGGGACTGACCACACCCGGCCTGGGGGGCAGGGGGCCCTGAAGGGCGGCAGAGTTAGCTGGAAGTGGGGCTGGGAGCAGATGTCTTGGGTGTTTTGTGAGGGGAGAGCAAGAGATTCACACTTTGGAGAGTGTCAAACATCTTTCACATGAACCCCCCCCCGCAGACCCCCCCTGAGTCCCTCTGCCCCCCACGTTCACACTGACAGTGTAAGAAAGTTCCCCCATGGGTCCCTCCATCCCCTCCCCCATTCACACCATCCCCTCCTCGTGTGCAGCGCCTTGGGTGTCCTTGTTCACACTGACACACACCCCCCCCCCGACACTGCCCCCCATTGCGTCCATCCCCTCTCCCCATTCCTACCACCCTTCCCCCCCACGGGAACCTGGTGTTCACATCGACCACTGTGACATGAACCCTCCCGTGGGTCCCCCCCAAACACCCCCAGCCCCCACCCTGCTGTGAATCCCTCTGCCCCCCCCCAATGCACACTGACCCCCCTTGGGGTCCCCCTCCACTGCTCCCCACACTGCCCCCCATCCTGCTGTGAGCCCCTCTGTCCCCTTCCCCCAATTCACACCGACCCCCCCCCGCGGATCCCCCTCCTCCGGCTCCACCACACCGACCCCCCCAGCCCCCACCCTGCTGTGAGTCCCTCTGCCCCCCCAATTCACACCGACCCCCCCCTTGGGGTCCCCCTCCCCTGCTCCCCACACTGCCCCCCAGCGATCCCCTCTGTCCCCCCCGCAGCGCGAGCCCCGTGTCCGGTCCGGGCGGTGACCGGGCCCCGCACTCACCCGCGCTCTGGTTGTAGCGCCCGCGCAGGGTGTTCAGGTTCGCTCGGAACGTGGCCTGCTCGCTCTGTAAGTTCTGCGTCTCCCGCTGCCAGTACTGCGGGTCCAGGTTCCGCGCCATCCACTCCGCGCGTGGCACCGCGCTGCCCCGCTCGCTGCTGTAGTCCATGAACAGCTGCCCGTCCACGTACCCGACTGTGATGAACTGGGGCAGCCCCGGGCCGGGCTCCGACACCCCCGTGTAGAAATAGCGCAGCGAGTGCGGGCCTGGGCCTGGGGGGAGACGGGGGGGTCAGAGCCGGCACCGGGACTCGGGAGCGGCCACGGGGGGGGGGAGGCGGGGCCACGCAGCGGCACCGAGGGGGCGGGACGGAGAGCACGGGGGTGGGGAGGGGCAGGACACTCCCCTGGGAGGGAGGCGGGGCCCATCCAGCGGGACCAAGGGGGCGGGGGCGGGGCTGGCCACGGGAGGAGGAAGGTGGGGGTGGGGAGGAGCAGGGGGGGCTGGACACTCCCCTGGGAGGAGGGGGCAGCAGGGGAGTGTGAAGAAGGAAAGGGGTCCAGGAAGGGGGCAGGGAGGGGCGAGGGGGAATCAGGGCTGGAGGGGGCATGAGGGGGAGGGGAGCAGAGATAGGAGTGGGGGGGACAGGACTGCAGGGGGGAGGGGGAGCAGGGCGGGAGGAGGGGGAGGTCAGCACAATGTCCCAGGAGCCGCCCCCAGGGGAGATGGGGGAGGGACACCCAGAGCTTGGCAGGGCTGCAGGGGGGGCAATGCTGGACGGACCCATGAGGAGCAGGAAGAGAGCAGGGCTGCAGGGGGTGTGAGGAGGGGGATGTGGTCATGGGGGGAAGGGCTGGTGGGAGGAGGATGAGGAGGGCATGTTAGGGGGGAGGGCAGCCAAGAGGAGCCCCCAGGGGAGGGTGGAGCAGGACAAGGGTGTGGGGGGGGGGGAAGAGATGCAGGAGCTGAAGCTTGGCGGGTGGGGGGTCTGCAGGAAGGGATCTCTCCAAGCTGCAGGGGGGAGCCAGGGCCCCGGCTGTGCACACAATTGACCATTGATTCACATTGTGGCTGCCCCCCAGGTCCCCTGCAGGGATTGGGGCCCCTGTTGCGCCAGGCACTGCCTGAGCCCTGCCCCATGGAGCTCACAGGCTGATGCCCCGTCCCTGCATCGGGTTCACCCCACAGGCCGGGTCGGGAGGGTGGGAGGGCTGCAGCTCCCAGACAAAGGGCCTGGTGCTGCAGAGACTGAACCCCCGAGTCCCTTCACCCCTGTGAGTGTCCCCCCGACGTCAGACACTGCTCAGGGGAGTTACACGGCTGGGGGTCGGGGCCTGGGGGTCAGGCTGATGCAGGTTGTTTGGTCCTCCCCAGAGTAACGTTACAGACGGTGTCTGCAGGATCAGGGCCTTGTTCGCTAGTTAGACCAGAGCCCCCCTGCGCTGGGCGCTGGACACGCACCAGGGACAGCCCTGCCCTGGCTTAGCTCTGTTTGGTCTCTCCCAGCTCAGACATAACCGGAGACAGGCTCCCCCTTTTCTTCCCCTCCACTCCCCCGGCTGCTGATCGCCATGTCCCCCCGTCAGCACCAGCCACTTTCCCTCTCGCCCCTTTGTTCAGAGCCCAGGGGCCCGATCCGGCGAGCAGGGCTGCTGCTGCTCCTCTCTGGCCAACTAGTTATCCAATCAGTGGAACAGGAGAACTAGACCCACCGTCTCCCACCTCCTTGGCGAGGGCTCCAACCACGTAACAACAGCCACACTGGGTCAGACCAAAGGTCCATCTAGCCCCGTGTCCTGTCTGCTGACAGTGGCCAGTGCCAAGTCCCCCAGAGGGAATGAACAGAACAGGGAATCATCAAGTGATCCAGCTCCTGTCGCCCATTCCCAGCTGCTGGCAAACAGAGGCTAGGGACACCATCCCGGCGCATCCTGGCTAATAGCCACTGATGGACCAATCCTCCAGGAACTTATCTGGTTCTTTTTTGAACCCTGTTATTGTCTTGGCCTTCACAACATCCTCTGGCAAGGAGTTCCACAGGTTGACTGTGTTCTGTGAAGAAATACTTAAACCTGCTGCCTATTAATTTCATTTGGTGACCCCTAGTTCTTGTGTTATGAGAAGGAGTAAATAACACTATTTATTTTCTCCACACCCGTCATGATGTTATAGACCTCTATCATATTCCCCCTTTGTCATCTCTTTTCCAAGCTGAAAAGTGCCAGTCTTATTAACCTCTACTCATAGGGCAGCTGTTCCATACCCCAATCAGTTTTGTTCCCCTTTTGAGGAACTTTTTCCAATTTCAATACACCTCTACCCCGCTATAACGCTGTCCTTGGGAGCCAAAAAATCTTACCGCGTTATAGGTGAAACTGTGTTATATCGAACTTGCTTTGATCCGCTGGAGTGCGCAGCCCCCCCTCACCCCGAGCACTGTTTTACCGCGTTATATCAAATTAGTGTTATATCGAGGTAGAGGTGTATATCTTTTTTGAGATGGGGCGACCACATCTGCACACAGTATTCAAGATGTAGGTATGCCATGGATTTACATAGAATCAATAGGATATTTTCTGTCTTGTTATCTATCCCCTTCTTAATGATTCCCAACATTGTTCGCTTTTTTGACTACCGCTGCACACTGAGTGGATGTTTTCAGAGAACTATCCACAATGACTCCAAGATCTCTTTCTTGAGTGGTAACAGCTAATTTAGACCCCATCATTATATGTATAGTTGTGAGGATGTTTTCCAGCATGCATTACTTTGCATTTATCAATATTAAATTTGATCTGCCATTTTGTTGCCCAGTCACCCAGTTTTGTGAGACCCCTTTGTAACTCTTCACAGTCTGCTTTGGACTTAACTATCTTGAGTAGTTTTGTATCATCTGCAAATTTTGCCACCTCACTGTTTACTCCTTTTTTCAGATCATTTATGAATATGTTGAATAGGAGTGGGCCCAGTACAGACCCCTGAGGGACACCACTATTTACCTCTCTCCATTCTGAAAACTGACCATTTATTCCTACCCTTTGTTTCCTCTTTTAACCAGTTACCAATCCATGAGAGGACCTTCTCTTCTTATCTCATGACAGCTTAAGACCCTTTGCAGAGGAACCTTCTCAAGGGCTTTCTAAAAATCTAAGTACACTATATCCACTGGATCACATTGGTCGACATGCTTGTTGACCCCCTCAAAGAATTCTAGATGATTAGTGAGGCATGATTTCCTTTTACAAAAACCATGTTGACTCTTCCCCCAACAAATTGTGTTCATCTAGGTGTCTGATAATTCTGTTCTTTACTATAGTTTCAACCAAGTTGCCTGGTACTGAAGTCAGGCTTACAGGCCTGTAATTGCCAGGATCGCCTCTGGAGCCTTTTTAAAAACTTGGCATCACATTAGCTATCCTCCAGTCATGTGGTACAAAAGCAGATTTAAAGGATAGGCTACATGCCACAGTTAGTAGTTCTGCAATTTAATATTTGAGTTCCTCCAGAACTCTTGGGTGAATACCATCTGGTCCCAGTGACTTATTACTGATTAATCAATTTGTTCCAAAACCTCCTCTAATGACACCTCAATCTGGGACAGTTCCTCAGATGAGTCACCTAAAAAGAATGGCTCAGGTTTGGGAATCTCCTCCCCATCCTCAGCCATGAAGACCGATGCAAAAAATTCATTTAGTTTCTCTGCAATAGCCTTATCGTCCTTGAGTGCTCCTTTAGCACCTCCATCGTCCAGTGGCCCCACTGGCTGTTTAGCAGGCTTCCTGCTTCTGATGAACTTCAATTTTTTGCTATTACTTTTTGATTCTTTGGCTAGCTGTTCTTCAAATTCGTTTTTGGCCTTCCTAATTACATTTTCACACTTCACTTACCAGAGTTTATGCTCCTTTCTATTTTCCTCACTAGGATTTAACTTCTACTTTCTAAAGGATGCCTTTTTGTCTCTCACTGCTTCTTTTACTTGGTTGTTTAGCCAGGGTGGCACTTTTTTGGTTCTCTTACTATGTTTTTTAATTTGGGGTAAACATTTAAGTTGAGCCTGTATTATGGCATCTTTAAAAAGTTTCCATGCAGCTTTCAGAGATGTCACTTTTGGGACTGTACCTTTAATTTCTGTTTAAGGAGCTTCCTCGTTTTTGTGTAGTTCCCCTTTCTGTAATTCAATGCGCCTGCGGTGGCTGCTGGGGTGTTTAATTATATGATGGTCACTATTACCAAGCGGTCCAGCTCTATTCACCTCTCGGACCCGATCCTGCGCTCCACTTAGGACTAAATCAAGAATTGCCTTTCCTCTTGTGGGCTCCAGGTCTAGCTGCTCCAAGCAGCAGTCATTTAAGGCGTCAAGAAACTATCTCTGCATCCCATCCTGAGGAGACATGGACCTAGTCAATATGGGGATCGTTGAAATCCCCCATTATTATTGAGTTTTTTTAAATTTTATAGCTTCTCTAATCTCCCTGAGCATTTCATGGTCACTATCACCATCCTGGTCAGGTGGTCAGTAATCAGGGTGGATAAAAATCAATGATTTTTAAAAAGTATCAGATTTTTTTTATTTAAATCCATTTTTTTTGATAAAATGCTTTGAGGAAAAACCTCTCATTATAGCGCAAAGATCTCTCATCACAGAATAGGGATTATAAATTCTAATTTTATAGTAGGAGAATATACTCATGTAATGTTTAAGAAAAGTTTTGTAAATGAGTTCCAATCCTTCATGGATTAGGGACCCAATCTTATGGGATTCCAGGGGCTTCTGTATAGATTATTTAGGTTAATCTTTCTATCTACCCAATGGGACTCAGTGCTCAGTCTGGAAGATACCATCAGAGATGCTTAATTTTGCAGTTCTCAAACTGTGGATTTGTGTCTCCAGAGATAACATGCCTGTTAACAGCAAAAAATGTTTTTAAATAAATAACTATAGAGAGAGAGGTGAGAAATAACAGACCTCAACCCTATTGTCCCTCTGCAAATTTGTGTACACAGAGTCAATCCCTTACCTTTCTCTAAAAGTGCAAAGTTTCAAAAAGTTCAATGAATAGAAGATTGGTGGTGGTGGGGAATAGATCTGGACAAGGAGAAGAAGTCTGGAGATAAATGTGAGACGGGAGGGACAGGCAGTAGAAACAAAAGTGAAACTGTTTGAGCAGCATATTCCAGAAGTCTTGAGGCTTTTCTAGTGTAGCCTTCATTGATTTGAGATCTACCAGACCATTCTCTCACTAGAAGGGAAAACCTGTAATGGCAGCAGGCCATAAAAAAGACCCAGTTTGGGAATATTTTAATGACGTTCCTCTACCTCAGGAACTGAGTGAGATCTTAAAGAGAGAAATATGCAATGACAGAGTTACTTTACAAGCATTAAAAAAAACAAGTGGGACAAGCACTATCTCCAGCTCATCTTCTTGCAGATATTCTCAATACTCGGTACCAGGGTCAAACCATCACTGCTGAAGAAGAGGAGTTGGCTATGACATGGACATCCAGCAATCATCCCTCCATAGTGCCAACTATAATAAACTTCAGAGCGAAGGGTGAACCATTCAAGAAACAGGTTTGCTGGTGAGGTTTTAAAGAAAGTCACCAGTGAACTGATGGCAGTCACTTAAGCACTTGGATTCAGAGACTGTTGAAGTGATAATCTCATTTTTAACACTAGTAGCTTCTTCTGCCGGTGTAGAAAGAATATTTTCTTCCTTTGGACCAATTCATTCCAAACTGAGAAATTGTTTGGGACCTGAAAAAGCAGGACAGCTTGTGTCTCTTTTCCAGATTATGAACAAAGAGGAAAATGAAAGTGCAGACGACGGAGTTAGCTGCAGAAGCCAATATTTTAAATTTCTCATGTTGACCTGGCTGACACAATCGATTTAATTTTGGGGTTTTTTTTTAAATATTTCATTTAACTATTTTAGTTAAAAACAAACAAAAACAAACCTGATTTTAAAGAACTTGAACGTTTAACTAAATTCAAAAATTCATATGCTTGTTTTGTTAAACTATTATATATGTTTGCTGTTGAAGAAAAAAAAAATCCAGAATACATAACATTGTTTTAGTTAAATAAAACAGTTTAAATGTCTGTCTGGTGATGTTCTCCTCCTAATACAGCCTGGCAAGAAAATCCTCTAAATATTAATGATTAACCTGTTGAGTTGGAGATATTTATGAAGTCATTGGGAGGTGAACTATGTGCTTCAATTACCTTTTGTAAATGAAATAACCAAACAATCGTTCATTTTCTGATATAGCTGTAAAACTAATCTGAAAAGTTTTCAAAATAAATCACTTTAAAAATGTATAGTGTGTACCTTCTAAAAATGAAACCGACATCTATCCCTGACTTGTGAAGAATATGTTGGTTGTTATAACCTTAATACAAGAATGCACTTTTATGTAGAAATCCATGATTAAATCAAGTCTTCCTGACTAGTGATTTAAACCATGATTTAAATCAAATCCACCCTGTCAGTAATATATCCCTACTACTATATTCTTATTATTCAAGTATGGAATTACTATGCATAGAGATTCTATGGTACAGTTTGGTTCATTTAAGATTTTTACTTCATTTGACTCTACGCTTTCTTTCACATCTAGTGCCACTCCTCCACCAGCACAACCTGTTTTGTCCTCCGATATATTTTGTACACTGGTATTACTGTGTCCCATTGATTATCTGCATTCCACCAAGTTTCTGTGATGCCTATTATATCCATATTCTCATCTAATACGAGGCACTCTAGTTCACCCATCTTAGTATTTAGACTTCTAGCATTGGTATATAAGCACTTTAAAAAATTGTCACTTTTTAGCTGTCTGCCATTACGTGATGTAATTGAATGGGACTCTTTCATTTGACTGTTTCTCAGCAGATCCTACCTGTATTTTGTCACCTTACATCCTCTCCTCCTCACTAGGACATAGAGAATCTCCATTAATAGATCCTCCCCTAAGGGATGTCTCTGTCCGAACCACGTGCTCCTCCCCACCTGTCAGCTTTCCCCCAGCCCTTAGTTTAAAAACTGCTCAACGACCTTTTCCATGTTAAGTGCCAGCAATCTGGTTCCATTTTGGTTTAGGTGGAGCCCATCCTTCCTGTATAGGCTCCCCCTTTCTCAAAAGTATCCCCAGTTCCTAATAAATCTAAACCCCTCCTCTCTACACCATCGTCTCATCCATGTATCGAGACCCTGCAGTTCTGCCTGTCTAAGTGGCCCTATGCATGGAACTCTGAGCATCTTGGAGAATGCTACAACGGAGGTCCTGGACTTCAATCTCTTCCCTAGCAGCCTAAATTTGGCCCCCAGGACCTCTCTCCTACCCTTCCCTAGGTCACTGGTACCTACATGTACCACGACCACCGGCTCCTCCCCAGCACTACACATCTAGATGCCTTGAGAGATCCACAACCTTCGCACCAGGCAGGCAAGTCACCATGCGGTTCTCCCGGTCATCACAAACCCAGCTATCTACGTTTCTAATGATAAAATCTCCCATTACTAACACCTGTGACTTCCTAGTAACTGGAGTTCCCTCCCCCGGAGAAGTGCCCTCAGTGCGAGAGGACACCATGGCATTGTCTGGAAGGAGGCTGTTGTGATTCGTTCTCCCCTATCCTTCATTCTCTGGCCCCTCCGTCCCGATGCAAGGTCAGCGCCGCGAGCCCCCACCCCGGCTCACCCCCAACATCCGCTTCCTCCATTCCTGTCTCCCACTGCGCAGCGTCTCTGGCAGAAAGCTCACGGCCAGGCTGACGTCCTCCACTACAGATTCGTTCTCTCCTCCCTCAGTTCTGCCATTTCCCTTGCTACACACCTCGACTTCTCCAGCCTTGCTGGATCCCCCACCCACAGTCCCAGCTTCCTCTTCTCCACCTTCGTCTCCCCCCTCAACCCCTGCCCACCTCCTGCCCCCACTGCGCTCTGCACAGCATCTCTTCCCAGAAAAATTTACACAATTAAACCCTCCCCTCAGCTCACCTCCCCCTCCTACCCTACAAGTCCTGCCTCCTTCTCCCTCCTCGCAGATGTAGAGGTTTCTCATCTGCTCTCCACTGACCCCGTCCCATCTCCTGATCTCACCTCACTCCCCTCCAGCTCGTCCCCCTCACGACACAAACACTTTAGTGTCTTCCATTGTAAAGACCCTGGACTCCATTTGCCTCTCCAACGACCTCCCCCTCTCCCTTTCATCTCTCAGCTCAATGAACGTGACTCTGCAATCGCTGTCTGGAGTTCCTGTCCTCCACTTCCATCCTAGACCCTCCCCACTCCCGTTTCCACCCCTTGCGCTCCACGGAAATCGCTCCTGCCAAATCTGTAATGACTCTTCCTAGCTAACACTCACACTCAGTGCTCCAGCCTCACCCTCCCTGGCCTGCCAGCCGCCTCTGACACCAATCACCAGGCTAACCTAGAAATCTTGTCCCCCTCGGCTTCCTTAGCGCCGTCCCCTCCTGGGTCTCCTCCTACCCCTCTAACCACTCCTTCACCACGTCCGCCAGAGCATCTTCCTCATCTCCCCTCCAGCTGTCTGTGGGGTTCTGTCCCCCCAGGGCTCTGTCCCGGGTCCCCTTCTCTTCTCCCTCTACACCTTATCTCTGGGCAAAGTCCTCCACAAATTCAGCTACCGTCTCCATGCTAACTCACAGATCTGCCTTTGTACTCCCGACCTGTCTCCTTCTGTCCAAACGACAATCTTGGCCTGTCTCTGAGGTCTCCTTGTGGAGGTCTCGTCATCAGATCAAGCTCAGTGCGGTTAAAACAGATTTCCCAATCTTCCCCCCACGGCCTCCCTGCTACCTCCGTTCTCAATCACTGTGGACAATGCCAGCATCCTGCCTGTCACTTAGGCCCAGAACCGGGGCATCATCTTGGACTCACACCTCTCTCTAGGTCCTCGCATCCAGGTTATGTCCAAGTCTTGCTCACTCGTTCTGCAGAACATCTCTAAGATACGGCCCTTCCTATCCACCCCCACAGCTAAAACGCTCGTCCAGGCGCTCAGCGTCTCGTGTCTCGACTGCTGCAACAGCCTTTTCTCTGGCCTAGACAAACGCAATCTGACCCCGCTGAGGTCCATTCAGAACATGCCGAAAAGATCATTTTTCTAGCTCGTTGATCGATGTCCCCTCTCTCTGCATCCCGCCACTGGCTCCTCCTCCATCACATCAAGCAGACATCAGCTGCCTGTCTTCAACTGGGAGGCCCTTCCCGGCCTATCCCCACCCTCTCTCTCTCTCTCTCTCTCATTTGCTACCAAAACGTCACCCCTCACCTCCGATCAGCCCATGATCCCAGCCTCCATCAGCCACTTGTTAAATCTGCAAACAAGCCCCTTTGTCCTGTGTCCCACGCTGCCCCTCACGCCTGCGAGGAGCTCCCCATAAACATCCGGAAAACAACCTCGTTACCCTGCAAACCCTCCTCAACGCTCTCCTCTGTCAGGTGCCTAAAAACCAGATAACAGTTGGGCCACTGGTGTGTCGAGCCCACAGCTGTCAGACTGGCCAGTGCTGTCCCCTTGTTCCCCACTGGTCTATATTCATCTCTGGTCTCAGACTCAGATGGGACCGTCTGTGTATTCTGTGTCTGTCCAGCACCCGGCACAACAGGGGCCGGGACCAGGACTGAGGTTCCTGGCACAAGACAATCACAAATAATGACGACGATGATGGCAGGGCAGGGAGCTTTACTTTTAAATTGGCTTATTTTTCCCATTAGAAAGGCCTGTTCTATTGACCCTGTTTTTCCTGAAAAACCTCGTGGGCAGTTGGAGAATTGGAGGGGAGGACGTGAAACCCGAGAAAACGAGAGGGAAAGGAATTATTATTTCAGGTTGTGGTAGCACAGATTGGCTTTAATCATGCTGGGGCTCCACTGTACGGGGCGTTGTCCAGACACAGACGTGACAGTCCCTGCCCCAAGCAGCTCACACTCTGAGGCCAACCCTACATGCGGTTTTCGTTCCCATTTAACTATTTCAGTTAGGGATGAGGTTTATTTGTTTCTTTTTACCGAAATAGTTAAATCAGCACAACCCCTCGTGAGAGTGCAGTTACACTGGTACAGCCGTGCTTTACACAACCCCTTGTGCGAGTGCAGTTACACCCACACAGCCGTGCTTTACACAACCCCTCGTGCAAGTGCAGTTACACCGGTACAGCCGGGCTTTACGCCAGCACAGCTTATTGCTGTAAGTGTAGGGGAATCATCTGCAGCAGCGTAACTGTGGCCACACTGAGTGGTTGTACTGACTTAACTATGATGGTTTCAAACTGTGTGAAAGTGGTACAAACACTGCGTGTAGACCAGTCCTAAAAAGTTTATTCCAACTCTTTAAACTTTGTTGTTAACACCTTGGTCTTATCTACACACAAAATTACAGTACTAGTCTAAGTTAAGGTGTCAGTTAAAATTGGTTTCGTTAAACCAGTGCAAAAGGCTGTGTGGACACACCTATTCCAGTTTAAGAGTGGCTTTCTTCAGTTTAGCTGAACTTGGTTGGGCCTTGTCCACAGGGAGAGTCGCACCAGTATAATTAAATGTAAACTGGTGCAAAGCCCCATGTAGACACTCTTATTCTGATATAAGAGCAGCTTTTTTCAGTTAAGCCACTATTATAACAAAATAAGAAGGTCCACAAAGGGGTGTGCACTGATTTCTCTAAACCAGTTTAAAGTTTGACGTGTAGCAAAGGTCCTACTTGACCAAAGCACCTGTCAAGCAGTAGGAAGAAAAGCTGTCCTTGGTGAAGATTCAACACCCTATGGCCCTTCAGCTGAGGACTGAGAATTCCCACCCCAGGTCTCTGGTGCTCCAAGGAGACCTCCTGCAAAACAGGGCAGACGAGAGCTACAATAAAACAAGCAGGGGAAAAACCCTTTTGGGCCTTCGCTATTCATTAGGAAGCAGCAGAAATGGACACAAACCCCCCTTGTCAGGTCACCTTCACTGTACCGGGAACAGAGGATTTCTCTCTCTCAGGCTATGTCTACACGGCACTTTCGTCGTTAAAACCCTTTGTCGCTCAGAGGTATTAAACAAAAACTCCACCCCCTGAATGACAAAAGTTTTAATGGTGAAAAGTGCCGGTGTGGACAGCGCTTCGTCGGGGGGAAGACGCTCTCCTGCTGACGAAGCTACTGCCCTCATTGGGGGTAGTTTTCTTTTGTCGTCAGGAGAGCTCTCCCCTGGCAACAGAGAGCAGCTACTCTGCGTGCCTTAGAACAGCATGGCTGTGCCGCTGTAGGGTGTGCCTAGGGTAACCAGACAGCAAGTGTGAAAAATCAGGACGGGGGTGGGGGGGTAATAGGCGCCTATATAAGACAAAGACTTGAATATTGGGACTGTCCCTATAAAATCGGGACCTCTGGTCACCCTAGGAGTGCCGTGTAGACAGAGCCTCAGTGAAGAGGGCTTGGCCAGGCACGGATGGGAGCTGGTGCTGGATTCAACGTCATTAAACAAAGCCAGATACACCCTGATCCTCACTAACAGCCTTCTCTGCGCACACCCAGCCCTACAGGACCCAGGCCAAAGCTCTGTGCAGCTGGAGTTACACCAGTGCTGGCTGTGACCCCCGAGGGCCTCCTGTCTCTCTGCTCCAGGGGCACCCAATGCACAGACCCCCCATTTCCATCCCCGGCCCCTAATGTGACTCGCCCTGTGGAACCAGGCTGCACCAGGGTCCTAACCCTGGTTACATCAAACCAGCCTGTCACCGAGTGACACGAGGGCAACAACGCACCTGAAACCACTTCACACAAACCCCCAAACCCACCCCACAGCCTCACCCAGCTGGCTACGGGCTGCTGAACTCTCCGGGTCTGAGCTGCTGCCATACGGGGAACTCTGGGGCCAGGCTCGGGCCATGGGAGAGTCACGTCCAGGCCAGGAAAAGCAGGACATGCCCCTGCCCCTCTCCCCACACCCCCCATGGGGATCCCGAAGCTCCTACCCAGCAATCCCAAGAGATCCCAACGGCACAAAGGCAGCCGCTGTTCTGCAATAGGCGCTCGCCCCCAAACTGAGCCCTGATTAACGCACAGATCCTGGGGCTCCGCCGCTCCCCTGCCCTGGGCACACGGCCAAAGACAGGGCAGGGGGGTGACACGTCCCCCCTAGGACAACACCTCTAAAGACTTGTCCCCACTTATAGACCTATCGCTGTCCTGCGGGCGGCTGCCCTGGTGCGGACACAGCTCAGCCTCGGCCGCACCTAGCCAGGGCCAAGCCCCCTCAGGGGGTCTGGACACGGGTTAAACCAGCGCCAAGAACCTGCCGGGAGCCACTTAGGGGCGGAGAGTCCAAGGAGCCTTTTCCACCCCCAACCCCCATGTCACTCTTGTCGGGGGGATGGTGTGAATTTACTCCCTGTGACTAAGGGCTTGGGCTCCGCAGACAAGTATGGGGGGGGGAAGCCCCATCCTGCTGCGACCCCCAGGAACAACCCAGCCTGGCAGCGCCTGGCACAGGGGATCGCCACAGACGCGTGGCAGGGCAGGAGGTGGGGACCTGCCGGCCACAGCGGGACCCCAGACCCCGAAATCCTGTTAATAATAATAATAATGTCAATGAATGACTATCAGTCTGGGCTGGGCTGGTCTCTGGAGTTGGGACCTTGACCAAGAAATGTGACCCCCGACCAAACAGAACTGACCCCCCCCCGCCTGTGAGCCCCACGGGCCGCTCGGGGTGCGCAGCGCCGGGCACAGCGGGGCCACGCGACACGCCCAGAACCAGCCCCCGCCGGGGGCGAGCACGAGAGGGGGATATCCCGGCCGGGCACCGACCGGACAGCCCCGCTCCGGTCCGACAACCCCCGAGCTCCGGTCGAACCACCGAGCTCAGAACTGCTGAGACCCCCCCGCCCCCATGTCCGGTCGGACCCCCCCCTACTCACTGGAGTAGCCCCCCTGGATGGCTGCAGCCCCCAGCAGCAAGAGCAGGTGCAGCATCGCCGCCCGGTCCGTGTCCCGGTCTCTGTCCTACAAGAATCGGTCCCTTTCCCGCACAGAACCGCCCCGACGCCAGCTGCGCTGTGAGCCCGGCCCCCGCTGCCCGCTACTTATACCGCGCACCGCCCGCCGGCACGGATTGGCCGAGAGGGGAACGTGCCCGCCAATAGCCGCGCGCAGACCCGGCCGCGTCACCGGTCGCTGGGCAGGACCCGGCCGGGCAGGTTGGGCCCGGGAAAGCGAAACTCTGAGCAGGGATGAGCGCAGCGGGGAACCCCGGGCAGAGCCCCGCCCCCACCCCGAGGCCCCGCCCCCTGGCCACTGCACCCCGGGCAGCGCCCCGCCCCCTGGGCGCACTCCCTTTCTGGCTTTCCCAGATGTCAGGGCGCTCTTGAGTCACGATTTCAAACTTTTCTCCACAACTGCACGGGCTGGAAACGTCCCTTTGACTAACGCCATCCAAGAGTTTCTTCTGCTCACGTGACTCCAGGAGCTGGGGCTTTAGGGAAACACCAAAGATAGCGAGACTCACACTAGAGTCACGAGAGGGGGCAGCCCTGGCAGTGGGATGCTGGCACCCACCTGGGAACCGCCAGAGCCTCGGCCTTGCTACTGTCGCTGGGGGGGAGTTTGGCCCCGCTGAGAACTTGGCCCCAGGACTTTAGTTACCAGAACAGCAATTAACTAACAAGGAATTAATTCTCTGCCCATCACCAGCCAGCGCTCTAGAGATTTTTGTTTACATTTATTCTAAGGCCAGACGGCACCATTGGTTCATCTTGTCTGACCTCCTGCAGCACCCAGGCCGGAGAACTTCCAGGTACCTCGGCATGGAGCCCAAGAACGTGTCTGTCGCGCTGGGAACTTCAAGCACTTTATTAATGTAATGAATTAAACACCACAGCCCCCCTGTGCGGTGAGTGACAACACAACAATCCCCAGCGCGTCTAGAGCATCACTGCCCCCATTTCATGGGTGGGGAGAGGCACAAAGATGACATTGTCATTATCTGGACCCATGGAAAAGAAGCCCTCGAGGAATTCCACCATGATTTCAACAATTTCCATCCCACCATCAACCTCAGCCTGGACCACTCCACACAAGAGATCCACTTCCTGGACACTACAGTGCAAATAAGCGATGGTCACATAAACACCACCCTATACCGGAAACCTGCTGACCGCTATACTTACCTACATGCCTCCAGCTTCCATCCAGGACACACCACATGATCCATTGTCTATAGCCAAGCTCTAAGATACAACCGCATTTGCTCCAACCCCTCAGACAGAGACAAACACCTACAAGATCTCTATCAATTATTCTTACAACTACAATACCCACCTGGGGAAGTGAAGAAACAGATTGACAGAGCCAGAAGGGTACCCAGAAGTCACCTACTACAGGACAGGCCCAACAAAGAAAGTAACAGAACGCCACTGGCCATCACCTACAGCGCACAACTAAAACCTCTCCAGTGCATCATCAAGGATCTACAACCTATCCTGAAGGACGATCCCTCGCTCTCACAGACTTTGGGAGACAGGCCAGTCCTCGCTTACAGACAGCCCCCCTACCTGAAGCAAATACTCACCAGCAACCACACACCACACAACAAAAACACCAACCCAGAAACCAAACCCTACAACAAAGCCCATTGCCAACTCTGTCCACATATCTATTCAGGGGATACCATCATAGGATCTAATCACATCAGCCACGCCATCAGAGGCTCATTCACCCGCACATCTACCAATGTGATATATGCCATCATGTGCCAGCAATGCCCCTCTGCCATGTACATTGGCCAAACCGGACAGTCTCTATGCAAAAGAATAAATGGACACAAATCAGACGTCAAGAGTTATAACATTCAAAAACCAGTTGGAGAACACTTCAACCTCCCTGGTCACTCAATAACAGACCTCAAAGTCCTAATTCTCCAACAAAAAAATTCAAAAACAGACTCCAATGAGAAACCGCAGAACTGGAGTTAATTTGCAAACTGTACACCATTAAATTAGGTTTGAATAAAGACTGGGAGTGGATGGGTCATTATACAAAGTAAAAACTATTTCCCCAGGCTAATTTCCCCCCCTACTGTTACTCACACCTTCTTGTCAACTGGGCCATCCTGATTATCACTACAAAAGTTTTTTTTTCTCCTGCTGATAATATCCCACCTTAATTAATTACTCTCGTTAGAGTTGGTATGGCAACACCCATTTTTTCATGTCCTCTGTCTATATATATCTTCCTACTGGATGAAGTGGGCTGTAGCCCACGAAAGCTTATGCTTATGTGTTATGTGTTAGTCTCTAAGGTGCCACAAGGACTCCTGTTCTTTTTACAAAGAGGAAAGTGACTGATTTGCTATGTGACAACAGCGAAAATGGGAACAAAATCTAGGAGTCCTGGCTCCCAGCTCAAACCTACTGGACCCCCCTCCCCTCCCAGAGCTGGGGAGAGAACCCAGGAGTCCTGGCTCCCAGCCCCTGCTCTAAGCACGGGCAGATAACAGTGACCTAACCCCTGGGTTTTCTCTGTCTTTACAAGCACTTGGCTGTTTACATCATTTCTGGGAACTATTTTTGGTTTGTCTCCTCCCCTTGGGCGCGGGGGGTGGCTCTGGGCCATGTGAAGTTTGCCCCGTGCTGCAGTACAGTCACTGCGGGCGTTGGGATCGGTGGGGATCGGATTCTGGCCTGGGCCGGTCTCTCCTGGGCTCGGGAGCCAGGCTAAGGGGAGCCCCCCTCATCTGGGACCTCACCCCACTCGGGCGGGTCAGTGGGGGGCGTTCACAGGGGCTGAGCCCCAATGCAGCTTCCTGTTTCCCGGCTCCCAGAGCTATCGGTGGATCCCCCACTTGCTTTCGGTTTCTGCTCTATCACAGCAGGGCAGTTTGGAGAGAGACCAGCATCACCCCCCGGCCATGCACTGCACGCCTCTTGCCCCCCGCCATGCACGCCTCTTGCTCTCCCCACAGCCCCGCTCAGAGCCTGCCCCACACTGGGTGGGGGTGACGGTCTCCCTGAAGCCCAGAGCAACTCCCGGATTGTCTATTTCCCCGGGGGTGGCACTGAGTTGCTGGCACCGACTCTACACACAGGACATTTCTGGACCCGTTCTGGGCCAGGCAGCCATTTTGTGTATCTGACGTGCATGAGCGAACACAAGATGGCCGCCCCGATGGGACTCCCCTTTTCGTCTAACGATGGACCCAGTCAGTTTGTCCTGGGCCGTGGATTAGCAGCTCAGGGCTGTGGGGCAGCCCCCCCAGTGCCGTTACAGAACCTTGCCCTACGGCCCACGTTTTCAAAATGGCCTCCACAGCTGGACGTTTACATTTTTAGGTGCCCAGCTGGAGACACCCGGGCCCTGACTCTCAAGGTGCAGCGCACCCCTGGCTCCCTGGGATTTCCCCCACCATTGGGGGTGCCCAGCACCCCGCAACATCAGCCTCGGGGGGCTCAAATTGTGCACCCAGACTAGGCGGCACCCAGAATTAGGGGCCACTTTTGAGAGTGTGGCCTTAAACCCCTCACCCCAGGGGCCTCTCAGCACAGAAAGGGTCTCAGAGCCCCCCCTCCTCCCCCACCCCCCGCTCTCCAGGGTGCACCCACCGCCATTGGGGATCTAGGAGGGTGGTGAAGCACTGGAATGGGTTCCCTAGGGAAGTGGTGGAATCTCCTTCCTTTGTCTGGGATGATTTAGTTGGGGATTGGTCCTGCTTTGAGCAGGGGGTTGGACTAGATCAGTGTTTTTCAACCACTGTTCCGCGGCACACTAGTGTGCCGCGAGATGTTGCCTGGTGTGCCGTGGGAAAAAAA
This sequence comes from Emys orbicularis, assembly GCF_028017835.1. Lineage (NCBI taxonomy): Eukaryota > Metazoa > Chordata > Testudines > Emydidae > Emys > Emys orbicularis. Next base: position 744,121 of record NC_088695.1, on the reverse strand, counting down.
TATTAAACCATGCTTGAATGTCGGAACTGGTTACTAAAATTTTTGAATCCCACCACTGATGTTAAGGACTATAAATAGCTCAGAATATCAGCTTTGTGTTCAGCCAAACAGGCCCAGGTTGCGCACTGAATAAAGTATTTTATAATTTTTCATATTTCTGTTTACTTACTATTTCATAATAAAGTAATTATAAAATACTTTCTTTGTGTTTATTTGATTCCTATTCAAGAGAATTACTTTATATATAGTCAATATAGGCACAGAGTTAAATTTTTTAACATTTTCTAATGGTGGTGTGCCTCGTGATTTTTTTCATGAAACAAGTGTGCCTTTGCCCAAAAAAAGGTTGAAAAACACTGGACTAGATGACCTCCTGAGGTCCCTTCCAACCCTGATATTCTATGATTCTATGATCTCGTGTCCCTCCCCCTGCTCCAGAGGCTCAGCGCTCAGGGGACGGGACGTGTCCGGGTGGGTTTCTTTGGGAATCTGGAGTAGGAAAACCCCCACCTTGAGGCCGAGACGTGGGCTAGAGGGGGGGTGGATCCAGGACGGTTCCAGGTTCCCCCAGCCAGGCCAGTAATCTACAGTTACCAAGCTGTGAAAGCGGGCTCCTTACCAGCCTCTGAGCCATGCTGGGGTGGGGGCTGTGATCAGAGAGACCCTTAGAGCAATGCAGAGAGCACCAGAGCCCTCCCGGGAGGGGGTGTCCTGTATTCCCGGCCCCCTGTCTGCAGGGTGAGCGCCCCCCACTCTGGGGTTCACTGCTTTCCTGCCATTTCTGTAGTTCCTGTCACCCCCAAGGGCCTCACAGACTGTGCACAGCACATGCGGCCCCATGGAGATGCAGCCACCTCTGGGGAAGAGCGCATCAGCCAGACACACAGAGGAAATGTTACCCAAGGGTTGTGGGGCAAACCCCTGCTCTTATGGAAAGTGCCCCATGAGGCCTTTATTCTACACCCACCTGACAGGCCTTGGGGTTTAATGGCTCCTCCAAGCCCCCCCACATAATGACCTGGCAGGAGCTCAGTCCAAGGGGGAGGAAGCTGGGATTCCCCCCTGCAGTGCCCGTGTGTCACCCTGATACTCACAGCCCCGAATCGTCCCCCTGGCTGCTGTGAATACACGTCACTGCCTGACCCCAGCAGGGGCCCAGCACCCATTTAAACAGCCGGCCCTGTCTTCAGCGCGGCTGTCTCCCCCCGTCTCTGTGGGGCTGATATGGGGAGTCCAGGAGCAAAGATACAGGCTGAGCCAGGGGGATTTCACTCTAGTTCCTCTCTCTGGCTCACCCTGCCGGGGCTTTTCTCCCATCAGCCTGGGCTCAGGTCCCCCTTCCCCTGTAATGCAGTGGGGAGAACACGTCTGTCTCTGGGCCGGGGGATCCTGTCCCCCATTCACCAGGGGACACTCTGTGCTTATGGGGAACTTTAGCCTGGGCACGAAACTGCACCCCCGGCCCCAGCTCAGCCTCTCTCTTTGCTCCTGGCCTCCCCATGCCCAGCTAGGTGGGGGTCCCCTCTGGGTGTCGTTAATTATCCCGGGACCGGCACGGCTCCAGCACTGCACACATCAGTGATCCCGTCCCCGTCCCCGTCCCCGTCCCACAGCCAGGTCCCCGCGCGCCCAGGGGACAGAGGTTCCCAGGCTGGGTCACACACTCTGTTCCCAGCCAGGGGATTTCCTCTCTCTGCCACCCCCGGATCCCAGCTCCTCCCCAGCTGCAGCTGAGGTTGTGCTGAGCCCGCAGTGCCCCCTGCAGCCCAGGGAGGGACATTTCTGCCTCTCACATGATTTCCCAGAAGCGGCAGTGTCTGACTCACTGGGGCTGGAATTAGACAGTGCAGCGTTTCCTTGTTCCCTGCCAGCGTGGGGCTTTCCCTGCACCCAGCCAAAGAGCTCACCTGGCAGCCAGGCCGGAGCGCGGCACAGGCAGCCGCAGGGCTGGGGCTGAACGGCCGGTCGGGCGGGTCCCAAGGGGAGTTTGCAAAGTGACCCAGCCCTGCCCTAATCAGTTCCAGGCTGCACCTGAGACACGCAGCATCGGTGTGCGACACACACACCCTGCTGGGGTCACTGCCCCGTGTGAGCTGGGGTTAGCCACAGAGAATGGTGTATACATGTCCTGGTACGAGCCACAGTAACCAGACCGGGGTCGCTCGTCCCTAGTCTAACTGGGATTAGCCACCCAGAGGCAATCGGATTAGGATTAGCTGGGGCTGGGAGCTCTTCACCCTGCACAGAGACAGACTACCTGGGTTTGGGCACATCCTGGTCTGCTGTGTATCACCGAGTGTGTCTGTGTTACTCTGGTCTGGATTCAATTGTTTGACTGTGTAGGACACAAGTTATAATCAAAGTTACTGAACCTCTGACTAGTGGGAAACAAAGGGATTTACCTTCCTCCCCCCCCTCCCCCCCCCCGCAACCAGCATGATGACGCCATTAAATCCACCCGATAGCTTTTCCCTGAGACCTCCAGGACTGTACGAGCTGATGCCTATTATGAAGTCAGCCACTGTTGGAGCACGGCCCAGCCAATAATGGACTCTGTTTGTGTGTGTGTGTGTGTGTGTGTGTGTGTTCAAGAGGAGGCACGTGTGTGCAGGGGCGCAGGGCCCATGTGTAAGTGGGGGGCTGAGAGCCATTGAACTAAACTGTGAACCCTGCGTACAATGGAACCACTGCAAACCAGGGGGTCCGGCCGCCCCCAGCACCCCTAGTTCTAGCCCCTCTGTGCGTGTGAGCACAACAGGCAGTGGGTTTAGATTGGGATTCTCCAAGGCACCTAAACCCCACTGGATTTCAATGGGATTTGGGCACCTGACTCCCTTGGCCCCTTTTTGAAAATCCTGCACTTCCCCCAATAGCCCCCAGCCTTGGTAGGGGGCCACGCTTACCTCACTGGCCCAGGGCATGCTGGGATGTCCCACCGCAGCAGGCTGTGACCGCAAGGCACCGGGAAGAGCCCAGAAGAGGGTCAGTGACACACACGTCGCTGACACGCCCCGAATGGGTCCGAGCCCGAGGCCCAGCTCAGTGACTATCAAGGCAGATTAACACTCAGTCTCCTCTGGTTACCTGTATCCCCTTGCCCGGCCGGACAGCGCGCTGCCTCTCTGATTAGTGAGTGGGGTAGGAAATCCACTCAGGTTTTCTCCCTCTTCCTCTCCTGTCCTCCAAAATGATCTAATCCCCCTCAGAGTCTGCCCTGTCCCCCTCTCAGGGCTGCTCTACGCACAGATTTTGCACCAATGTAACGCTGGATTTCTGAACTGTAAAATTAAATTGGTGCCTCCCCTAGTGTGGGCACAGAAAGTTATACTAACACAGCTCGTTTTGGCAAATGTACCAAATAGGCTAACCCAAGAGAAACATTGTGTAGCAAACCACATACCTAATAATGCCACAATACCGTAATGCCATGCCTGGGTCCACATGGAAGTGCATTGATTTAACCAGATCAGGTTAAAAAAACCCAGCTAGTTAAACTGATATAAAAACTGGGTTCAGACCAGCTCTAATTCTCAGATATGGATCCAGTGCTGCCAGCTCTGGCTATTTTATTGCAAATCTCACAGTATTTGGCATTTTCCCAAGAGCCCCAGCTCCTGGAGTCATGGGATGACGTGAGAATTTCAGCTTAAAAAAATGTAAATTACTGGCCCTCATAGTTTAGGGGAAAAGCTTAGAAATGTGACAGCCAGAGGTTCCAAACCCAGAAGGCAAATAAACTCCCCACTTTTGTTATTAAAAGTCTCATGATTTTTGACCCAATGCTCTGACTTTTGGAGGATGTAAGGGGCACCTGCCATCCACACATGCTCCTGGCTGCCCTGTAAGGTGCGCGGACACGTGGCAGCCTATTTAGCACCACGCAAGTGCTCAGGGAACCCGCCCAAAGACCTGCTGCGTCCGGGGACCGGCCAGGGGAGGGGAGCCCCTCTCCTGGCCCCAACCTAGCCCGGCCCCCAACCTGCCACGGATGGAGCAGCCCTCCGCTGGCCCCAACTCTGCTGTGGCCGGACCTGACATGGCCGGGGAGCCTGGCCTGAACCCAGGCATGGGCGGGGCAGTGTGGACCCAGGCGTGGCCAGGGCGCCCCTCCCCTGGCCCGAACCCAGCCCTGGCCCAGACCTGACCTGCTGGGGCCGGGGGAGGGGTGCCTCTCCTGCAGTCCCAGCCCCAGAGCTGCCACAGTGGGGAGAGAGCTGGGGGGAGTCTTCTCTCCCCGCTGTATCCCCAGAGCACCCTCCTGCACCCCAAACCCCTCATCCCCGGTCCCACCCCAGAGCCTGCACCCCCAGCCAGAGCCCTCACACCCTGCACCCCAACCCTGCCCCAGCCCTGAGCCCCCTCCCACACTCCGAACCCCTCGGCCCCACCCCCACCACATGAATTTTGTTCTGTGCACCAATATGGAGGTGATGTGTCACACGTCTCCTCCACATTGGGGCCCAGAACAAAATTCATTCTGCGCATGGGTGGGAAATATTAGAGGGACACTGCTGCCCAGTACAGCTCTGCAAGTTCCCCTGCTCCGGCTGGGCCATCAGTTCGGTGACCGAGGCGCTTACGCATAGAACAGCCCCCCCCCACCCCCCCCCACCGGGGTTTGAATAGTGAATGGAAAGTGCCAGAGACCAGAGCCCGCCCTTCCCCCAGCCCCTTGGCCTGGGGCAGACTCCATGTGAGTGTCTCAGCCCCATGGCCAGGCCCTTCGCCCCCAGGGCACGGCCCCCCTCCATTGCCTCCCTGGGACCAGGCCCTCACGGCCCCCTGCAGCGCCTCTCCCAGCCGCACACAGCGCCTGGCCGGCTGGGAAACACCCTCAGCTCCTTCCCCTGGAGTTCCCCTGCTCTGTTCCCTGGGCCTGTTCGCTCCTACTCCCCTCTGGGAGCCTGTTCTCAGGGCCAGGGGCTCGTTAGCTAATTAGCTGCCAACCCCCCACCCAGAGTCAGGCCAGCTCCACGAAGGGAATTAGGCTCCTCACTTCCATTGCAATCCTTGGGGGAGCTGAGCCGTGGTCCCTGACAGCTGGCTACATGGGGCTGGTTCTCCCTAGAGAAGCCGTTACAGACAGACCAGGCCCTGACTCCCCTGAACGGCTCAGCCAGCCCGGGAACGGCGCCTGACCGGGATCTGGGAATGATCTGGAGCTGGCCGTGCTCTGAGCTAAAATCCCCTCCGGTGTCGTCCTTTTCCCTCCAACGCACCAGATCTGGGGTCTCCCGCAGGTTTAACCCCAGCCCCTTTCCCCGGGTTTGGAAGGAGAATTGTTGCCCCGAGTCTTTGCCTGAGCTGGGGGGACCTCAGGGGCGGTTCAAACCCCACAGCTGTTAATCGTCCCCTCAGATACCGGAGTCAGATCCCTTCCCCGTCGCTGTCAGTAACACGCTGCCCGTCCAGGGTGAGTAGCTTTCCCCTTCACGGCAATCACAACTGGTGGGTTGGCGACGGACGGGACTCTCCCATGTTTGAGATTCACCTGGTTCCTGACGGGACAGGCCGTTATTTCCCCACACCCCCACGCCCCCAGCCGTCTCCCCCCCCCCTGGGCCGAGGTGTCAGTGCGCCATGGACAGCACCCGGCTGTTCCCGCTGCTGTGTGGAAAATACCCAACCCAGCAACTGCCGCCCACTGGCCGCCTGCCCCCGGCCCGGGCAGCGCCAGCTACCGCTGACAGGCTGCAGGCTGGGAGCGCCTGAGCCCGCCCGACAGGAGACCCGAGTAGGGCCTGGAATGGGGCATCCCCTGTGCCCCCCAGGGAGGGGAGAGCTGGGATGTTGGGTCTGAAACCCGGAGCTTCACAGGGCTCCCAGGTGCCTTTTCCGGCTCCCCAGAGCTGCTCACTGCCCGCAGCGTAATTATTGGTATTGCCAAAGCAGTACTTTGATAAATGCAAAGTAATGAACATTGGAAAACATCATCCCAACTATACATACAGAATGAGGGGGTCTAAATTAGCTGTTACCACTCAAGGAAGATCTTGGAGTCATTGTGGATAGTTCTCTGAAAACATCCACTCAATGTGCCGCAGCAGCCAAAAAAGTGAACAAAATGTTGGGAACCATTAAGAAAGGGATAGATAATAGGACAGAAAATATCATGTTGCCTCTATATAAATCCATGGTACGCCCACATCTTGAATACTGCGTGCAGCTCTGGTCGCCCCATCTCAAAAAAGAGATATTGGAATTGGAAAAGGTTCAGAAAAGGGCAACAAAAATGATTAGGGGTATGGAACGGCTGCCGTATGAATAGAGGTTAATAAGACTTTTTTAATTAATGGGACTTTTCAGCTTGGAAAAGAGACGACTAAGTGGGGATATGATAGAGGTCTATAAAATCATGACTGGTGTGGAGAAAGTAAATAAGGAAGTGTTATTTACTCCTTCACATAACACAAGAACTAGGGGTCACAAATGAAATTAACAAGCAGCAGGTTTAAAACAAACAAAAGGAAGTATTTTTTTCACACAACACACTGCCAACCTGTGGAACTCCTTGCCAGAGGATGTTCTGAAGGCCAAGACTATAACAGAGTTCAAAAAAGAACTAGATAAGTTCCTGGAGGACAGGTCCATCAATGGCTATTAGCCAGGATGCGCGGGGATGGTGTCCCTAACCTCTGTTTGCCAGAAGCTGGGAATGGTGACAGAGGATGGATCACTTGATGATTCCCTGTTCTGTTCATTCCCTCTGGGGCAGCTGGCATTGGCCACTGTTGGAAGACAGGACACTGGGCTGGATGGACCTTTGGTCTGACCCAGTGTGGACATTCTTATTTTATGTTATGTTCTTATGTTCCCTGGAACCCTGGACTGTGGCCCTGTGTGATGTTATGAGTGTAATATAATATCTCATTGAAAGGTGACCGGGCCAGAAAGAGTTAATTAACTCACAGACTGACCTGACCCATGGCCGAACTTCAAAGACTCATTAGGAAGATATGTAAATGAATAGAGCTTTGAAATGCAGCCGGCATTGTTAGAGAGAGAAGGGGAGATGTTTGCTCAGGTCTTGTGATGTAAGCAAACAAGTCTTGTCTATTGCTATAGCTTTGATTCAAAGATCAAGAAAGGAGTATTAACATTTAGGAAGACACTTGAGTGAAATAGTATTATTGTCTATATGTCTCTTTGAAGGTTGTGGTAACCTGTATCTGAACGGTTTAATGGATAAATTACCCTGTGCTCATTGCCAGGATGTTTGGAAGGAGCGTTAAGCCTATTGTTTTCTCAGGCCAAAAGGCTGCTGGAAATGTATAAAAACCCTGGGACATGATCTTGCTTCATCTCAGATCTGCTTTGGGTTTCAAGAGGGGGAAACCTTAAGCCACAAGGATTGAGATCCCCAGTCACTGACTGGAGCCACCCTGAATATGGACATTGGACTATAACCTATGGACTATTTCTAAAAGGACTTTTGGCAACTACAAGCTCATCTCTGCTGTGTCTGAACCTCAAGAACTGAATTCAAGTCTGTCTGTATATTGATCTTTTAACCAACTCTCTCTCTCTTTTCTTTTTTAATAAATTTTAGCTTAGTTAATAAGAATTGGCTATAAGCGTGTATTTTGGGTAAGATCTAAATTATAGTTGGACCTGGATATGTGGCTGATCCTTTGGGATTGGAAGAACCTTTTCTTTTATATGATGAGATAAGATTTTCAGTAATCATCATCATATCTGACGTGTGTGTCTGGATGGAGGCCTGAGGCTGGGCACTTTAAGGGAACTGCGTTGTTTGGACGTCTGAGTAACCAGTGAGGTAATACAGAAGCTGTTTTGGGCTGGTTGGTAAATCTAAGCATTGGAATAACCACCAGCGTTTGGGGTTTGTCTGCCCCGTTTGGTTTGCAGTTCACCCAACCTCAGCCAGCTCCCACGGGCAGCACCGTCACACCCTGTAGTGCTGGGCGGCCTGCACAGACTCCAACCGAGATCAGGGCCCCGTCGCGCCGGGTGCTGCACGGACCCCGCATTGAGCTGTGTGCTGTATGTACAGATGGGGAAACTGAGGCACTGAGCGGTTCAGTGACCTGCCCAAGGTTGCACACAGAGTCTGTGGCAGAGCCAGGCAGTGAACCCAGGAGTCCTGGGCCCCAGGCCTGTAGCTTCGCCACAGACCATCCTGTTCCATTTGCAGAAAGGCTCCTGTAGCCTTGCGGGGGAGGCGCCGTAGAACCGAAAGCCTCCAGGGCGCCGGGCGTGGCTGGGCTGGGCTGAGGGGAGCCGGGTCTGAGCCCAGACGGCAGGTCCCATCCAGCAGTTGAGTCTGACCGTCCAAGGGAGAATGTTCCTGCTTCGCACGGAGGTGCTGCTGGGGCAGTTCCCCCCCGGGGCAGGCATTGTGGGTGAGGGGTACCAGGGTGACCCAGGCCAATGGCTCCCTATCCCCTTAGGCCTTGTCCCCTCGCCCCCCCACCCGGCACCTTGTACTGCCCGTGGTACCTCTGCAGCCCGGGCATCGACACCCCCCAGACAGCATTTCCCACCGCTCTGCCCAGGCCAGCAGCAGGCGACGGTGCGTGAACCAGGCCCGTGCGAGGCTGGGTGGGATCAGAGACACCAGTTCCCCCGTCTCCCTGGGAGTCCGGCCAGAGACCCCCGCCCCTGGGTACGGCGAGAGGGCCGGGAGATGCCAGGCAGGCTGCAGCTCGGCCTGAAAGCAGCAACTGAGGCAGGAACAGCGCCGTGGGGGGAGGGGAGGTTTGTGACCATGTGATTTGTGTCAGCAGCTACAGAGTGGGGTCTAGTGGGTCAGAGCGGGGGGGCTGGGAGTCCGGACTCCTGGGTTCTGTCCCCAGGTTTGCTGCTGAGTCAGTGTGTGACCATCGAGTCAGCTCCCTTTCCCCTCTGTGCACTGGGGACAAAGGTCCCCCACCCATGCTGGGACCCCCCGTGCTGACTGTGCACCCAGCCCCTCTGGGGGGAGGCGGCGCCAGATGGGCAGAGGCCAGAGCAGCCCCCTGTGAACAGAGCCAGCTGGGTTTGCGAAGCCTCCTCGGCCACAGCAATCCGCCCGTCACTGATGCAGTGACGCTGCCTGAATATGCAGAGAGCCTGACCCCATCGCTGGGGGAGGAGCTGCCCTGAGTGTGACTGCAGAGCTGTCTGAGTCTGCAGAGAGCCTGAATCCATCGCTCCAGGAGGGAGGAGCTGCCCTGAGTGTGACCAATGATGCCTGAGTGTGCAGAGAGCCAGAGCCAATTGCTCTGGGAAGGGGCAGCTGCCCCGTGGGTGACCAATGCAGTGACGCTGCCTGGGTCTGCAGAGAGCCTGAGCCCAATGCTGCGGGGGGGGGGGGAGCTGCCCTGAGTGTAACTGGGGTTACAGGAGAAAGGATTATCCCATTTTACAGCGGGGAACCTGAGGCCCACAGGCTGGGATTTCAGAGGAGCCCAAGGGGCATAGGCACCTCCTTCCCACTGAGTTTCTCACAGCCAGACAGATTCAATGATTGGCTCAGGCAGGAACCGAACCCAGTGCTCCTGAGCCGTAGCCCTACACCCGCCAGCCCGGGCTGTGTGCCCCATGGTAGTGCAGCTCAGCCGCTCCCTGTGGGGCGGGGACAGCAGCCCTGGACTGGGGCACAAACCAGGGAGGTCTGTCCCCCGGGAACAGCTGTGGGGGTTGGGGGAGGGGGGCTTTGCCTGCCTTAGGAGCCCCCCCCCCCGGCTGTTTAAGGAGCTGGGCAGATGCTGCAGTTCCCGTTGGCAGGTCCGAGCGACCCGCGGGGTGACCTCAGCTTCCTGCTGGCTGATACGCAGGGGAGCCGGTGTGTGTGTGTGGGGGTGAGATCCAGGTGTGGGGCTGGGCTGGGCCGGCTGGAAAGTCCCGTCTGACGGCAGCGTCAGGGCTCAGCTCAGACCAGGCCACCTCCTTATGGAGTGTGGGGCACCCCACAGCTCAGCTGTGCCCCTCAGTACAACAAAAAACAGATGGCAACTCTGGGAGCAATGGGGCAGGGACCACACGGATTCCCAGCCTGGATGGAGGGGGGATCAAGGAGATACAGAGCGGGGAGAGAACCCAGGCGTCCAGGCTCCCAGCCCTGCTCTAACCCACCAGACCCCCCTGCCTTCCCAGAGCCAGGATAGAATCCAGGCGTCCTGGCTCCCAGACCCCGCTGCTCTAACCACCAGCCCCCACTCCCCTCACAGAGCTAGGGAGAGAACCCAGGAGTCCTGGCACCCTGGGTCTTGAGGAAGGCTGGCAGGGCTCCAGCTACCCAGCTCCGTGGGCGGTGCCCGGATCCCCAGCCAGGCCTTTGCCCCGTACACGCCGCGCTGCCCTGTGCCTGGTTTCATGGCCGCTCTCTGGCTGCTGGGCTGAGTCATGGGAAAGTCCCTCGGTGCCCGGCTGGAGCTGGCACCGCGCCCGGCTCGCTGTGCGAGGCTCCACCGCCCCCTGCTGGCCACACGCCCCCCCAACCCCGCCGGGACCTTGGCTGGTTTCCGAGAAATCACCCGAGCACGGGGGGACGGTTGGAGCCGGTCATGAGGGCAGAAGGAGCGTGACCCCGTGACCCCCGCTGGGGGGGGCCAAATAGCCAGGGGCGGCTCTAGCTATTCCGACACCCCAAGCACGGCAGGCAGGCAGCCTTTGGCAGCACGCCTACAGGAGGTCCTCCGGTCCCACGGCTTCGGCGTACCCGACGCTGAATTGCATAGCGACCGGCGGACCTCCCGCAGGCATGTCGCCGAAGGCTGCCTGACTGCCGCCCTCGGAGGGACCGGCAGAGCGCACCCCGTGGCTTGCTGCCCCAGACACGTGCTTCGAGCGCTGGTGCCTGGAGCCGCCCCTGCAAATAGCCCAAGTTTATAGGGCCAGGCCAGCGATTCGGGGCTTTGTCTGACCCTATCACCCCTGCCCCCAGCCCGAGTTTTCACACCTGCTGTCTGGTCACCTGTCCCCTGCCTGCAAGTGACCCACACGACCCACTGCGGGGTGATCCTATCGGAGCCGCTGGGCCAGAGAGACAGAGCGCCCCCCACTGCCCAGCAGGGGCCATGCAGCACAGACCCCACCTCACCCCTAGTGTGCTACCTGCCCGCAGGGAACCCCGGCCCCTCGCCCCACCCACACACCCGGCCTGTTCCCTGGGCTATGCACCCTATTTATCTCTGCTGTAAACGTAGCTGGCTGGTGTGGGGCACTGGTGGCGGGGGGGAGACCGGGCTAGAGGGGCCTAGTTATTGGGGCTGAAGGGGTGAGGGATACTGGGGGAGATGGGCCCATGGGTGTGACCTGGGGCAGCAGGGAAGGGGAGGCTGAACAAGACAGACCCATTTTCCAGTGGGTGTCTGGGGGGTGGAGGTGGGGGGTGTATCAGACTGGATGGGCCCCTGGGTCTGACCCAGGGCAGCAGGGCAGGTGGGGGGATACCGGGGTAGACGGGCCCCTGGCTCTGACCTGGCACAGCCAGTGCCCTGCCCCGCTGGCAGGAGACAGTGAAGGGGCAGCGGTGTCTCAGGGGGTCTGTGAAGGCGAAGAGGGTTTTCCCGTCAGTCGATGCACCGTGGCTGGGGCTGGTCCCAGGACAGGGGCTGGACACGCAGGGGGGAGGTCAGAGCTTTTCCCGGCCCCACGTTGTCTGGGGGAAGGGAGGAGCCCACGGGCGGCAGCGCTCGGCATCAGGGGACGGGCTCAGAGCGGCAGAGCCGGGGCCCGGGGCCCGGACCGCTCAGCACCCGGAGTTAACGTGCCGGGAGAGACCGACAGTGACAGCCGTGGTCGGGACAGCAGGTTCTCGACGTCTCTCCCCTCGCTGGGAGCTCGCCGAGGGCTTGGTTCTCCTTACACCCCAACCAGTGACCGGCACCAGCTGCAGCCGGGAACCCCCCTCTCTGCGGGCCGGGGAGCGGTGGGGGTTCCCCAGCGCCCGGGGGCTGCTCCAAACCAGCATCGGGATTTACCGTCGCTGTATGGGGTGTCCCACGGTAATGTGCCCCAGTGCCCCTGGGACCGGTCCAGCGAGAGGCCCTGCAGCTGGCTGGACTCCCCGGTGGTGAAAGCCGCTCCGCCCCCACGTGTGACCAGTACCAGTGGGGCTGTGTCTGGTCTGAATTCACCAGGCAGTGGGGGGGGGGGGGGGACGCGCCGTGCGCACCCAGCCTGGTGAAGCGGGGGGGAGGGGGGGGGGGACATGATCCAGGGGAGGGGGACGCCAGCAGGGAGCAGAGCCAGAGCCCACCTCTGACTGGGACGAGGGTTTGGGGGCTGATTCCCCCCTTGTGCCCCCAGGGTGAATCGGCAGGGGCGGCACTGGGGCGAGGGGAGCTGGGCCAAGGAGAAGCTTGGCTGGGTGAGAGGAGAGCCAGGCCACATGGGGACAGGAGCGGGTGGGGTGGGTTGTTATGCCAATAAAACTACACAGGATCTTTTCAGGGGACAAGGCAAGATGCCACATTTATTATGAGAACACAATTTGATTTATAATCAACAGCTAATAACACACACACACACACACACACGATGTGCTGCAGCTGCTGCATAGTTACCAGTCCTGCTTGAGTTCATGGCTTGATTTCCCAGCTTGGGTTCGCAGCTCGTGGCGGTAACTGGCCAGGAAAGCCGGGCACAAGGACGAGCTGGGTCTCTGTCGGGCGCACCGATGCCCTTCCATGTTGGCAGCAGAATGTTACCCTTCTCCCAAAGTTTTCCATCTCACCCATCCTTTTTGTAGGCTTTAGTTTGAATCCAGAGTCTATAGGTCTTGCTGTGTCAGGCTGCCTCTGGGTTTGGTGATTGATCACCCGTCCATTGCAGACATGACTTTCAGCCTCGGACCGGGCTTTGATCTTCCTTCTATTGCACCTTTTCTTTTTAGGGTGGATTCTTCTTACTTGGTCAGGGCTCTTGTCTGCATCTTCAGCCCTTGGTGTTTGAACTCTGTTTCATCAGGACGGGCTGGGGCTGGAGGTTGATTCCATCATCCATACATCCCTCATTCACACATCTGAACTAAACTAATAAGATTACAGCAGGGTTTGCAAAGTGGAGTGAGCATTTAAAAATGGAGTTTGAGTTACAATATGGAGCCTGATCAAAACAAGTGTCATGAAGAATTTACAATGTTGGGAGGCAAACAGTGAACAGGGGTTACAAAATGTTAAAACAGTGACCCAAACAGCAAGGACCAGCAATCCAAGCAGCAATTGAACTGAAACTGCAAGCGGACAGTAATTGAACCGAACAGCTGTGGACTTTCTCAATAAGCACGAACTGCAGGGACTTAACGAGCGGCTTTATTGCCATTTAGCCGGTTATTGCAATAGCTGGTTTTATGAATGAACGCTGTTTCATTCATAAAACTTTACTCATGAAGTTCTGTTTGTTCATTTGATACAAAATAAAGTCATATTAATAAAGTCTTAATAATAATAGTAATTAAGAAAAAAACCATTTCATAACCCTCCCAAAAACTTCTTCTGCCCATCCCAGGCCAGTCCCCTCCTTGCCCCAGGGCACTCTCAGATCCTCCGCCAGGCTGGGGTGCTCCACGCAGCAGGTATAATCGGTCTCACTGCTGGGGTCGATCTCGATGGTGGCCCGGGTCTGGTAAGTCCCGTCCCCGCTGGGAACCACCCCACATTGGATTGTCTCCTGCGGCACGGCCACCCCCTTCTTCAGCCACACGACGGCCACGCTCCGCGGGTAGAAGCCGTGGACCCGGCAGGAGAGGGTGGTGAGCCCGTCCCGGCTCGGCCGGTCGCTCACGTGCACCCGCGGTGGCTCTGGGGGGAAGGAGACACGGCGTTAGAGGGAACTCCCTGAGCTGGATCCCCTGGGGCGGCAGCAGCCGAGGGGGCTGGAACCCCTGCGGGAGGCACCGGCTCAGCCCCCTGCACTGGGAGACCCGACAGGTGAGTTCCCCCCCCCGCCCTTATCAGCCCAGTGACCACAGACTGCTCTCCCTTCCAGCCGGAGCCGGCAGCGCCCTGACAATGCACCACAGGGGACAGCACTGCCCCGTCCCTGGCCAGAGGGACGGGACCTGGTGCAGCCGCGCTCTCACGTCTGATTCTGATACACGTGACCACGGCACAAGCACCCCAAGGGGCTCTGCTCGGCTGGGGGGATCTGAGCAGGGCGGGATCCTGCAGCAACGCTGGGGCCTCGCCCGATGGGGGAACAGAAACATCCTGCCAGGCGGGGCCGTCCCCACCCACACGCAAAGTACGCAGCTGTGTAGGTTCTGGTGCCCTGTGCAGCTGCGTGCTGCTCCAGCCTCTGCCCCGCCTCTTCCCACCCCTGCTCTGCCGCAGCTCTACCCCCTCTCCACCCCGCCCCCAAAGCTCCCCCTGCTCCGCCCCGCCCCGGGGGGGCTGCGTAGGGCCCCAGAATAGCTAGGGACGGCCCTGCTGCCAGGGACAACGCTGACCATGATGGACATGAGGGAGGGATCTCTGCAGTGAGGATACACCCCATTCAGTGACCCCCGGGGTCTGACGTGCCCCCCTCACCTCTCCTCTGCAGCGTCTCCTTCCCGTACGCCAGGTACTTCCCCAGCCACTCGATGCAGGTCCTCTCCAGGTAGGCTCTGTATCTCTGAGTGATGCTCCTGTCAGCCTCCCATTTGTGTTTGGTGACCTGAGCTGCGTCATCTGCCACCACCCAGGTCTCATGGTCCTTATCCAGGCTGATATAGTCTCGCCCCTCGTACGCATACTGAAAATACCCCCCGGTGGAGCCGTCACCCCGGAGCTCACAGCCGTACATCACTTGGAGAGTGTGAAATCCTGAAACACACGGAGCCGGGGCCCAGGGCTGGGTCATGATTAAAGCCACAGGGAGCTGCTAGAGATTCTCTAACACCCCCATCCCCCTCTACTGGGAGCTGTCCGCAGCCTGGGGTCCCCCTCGGCCCTGTGCCCACCAGCCTCACAGAGCCCCACATGGATCCACCGATGCGGGGGGGGGGGGTTCCCAGTGCAGGGGGGGCTCTGGCTGTGGCAGGGGAAAGACCCCCCCCACTGGCATTGCTCCCATCCCTTATCCCCTCACGCTGTGCTCACTGCCCCTCTGGCCAGCCCAGTGCCCCACCTGCTCTGGGGGCCAGTCCCCCCATCCCCAGCCCAGCCCCTGCTCTATGGAGGGAGCCCCCAACACACTCAGGGCTGCAGCCAGAGGGGTTGTGATGGGAGCCGCCCCGCAGGGAGAGAGGGAACAGGGCCCCACCCTTAACCGCTCAGGGTCCCTCTGCCCCCTCCCTGTTCACACCAACCCCACCCAGCAGCGCCCCCAGAATGGACCCGGCCGAGGGGTCCTGTTCGCTGGACCTACAAGCTGTTTTAGACCGTGTTCCTGTCATCTAATAAACCTCTGTGTTACTGGCTGGCCGAGAGTCACGTCTGACTGCGAAGTGGGGGGTGCAGAACCCTCTGGCTGCCCCAGGACCCCGCCGGGGCGGACTCGCTGTGGGAAGCGCACGGAGGGGCAGATGCTGAATGCTCCCAGGAGAGAGCCAGGAGGTGAAGCCGTGTGAGCTTCTTGCCCTGGAGACAGTCTGCTCCGAGGGAGAGGAGGCTCCCCAGAGTCCTGCCTGGCTTTGTGGGGAGCAGTTCCAGAGCATCGCTCGGGGACTCCGTGACAAATGTGCCTCGCTGAGTGGGAGAGGCTGGGGTCAGCCGGGGTCTGCAAGGGGGAGGCTTCCCAGCTCCATAACAATCCCCCCCTCCCCCCAAACAACCTGTTCCATAATTCTCCCAGCCACCCCCAACAACCCTCCAGGTTCACTCCCAGGCTCCTGACCAGCAATTACTTCCCTCTCCCTCAGCTCCGCGGTTACCCCGACACCCCCAGCCTTTGCACCGCTTCGGGGGGGGGGGGGGATGGACGGACGGAAATCCGTACTGTAGTTTAAATGAATTACTCAGTGCTCTGTATTTATATGCCTAGTAAGGAATCTACGTGTCAAAAAAAATTTCCTGAATCGTTGTTGTCTGTACTGTTACAGACATACTTGCTGAAAGATATTTTGAACTAAATAAAAAAAAAATTGAAACTGGAAGGATTATATTGTGTTATTTTGACAAAAAATATGCAAAATTGTAAAATTGTGCGCAGAATTGTTAGTTGTTTGGCTCCGAATTCCCCCAGAACAGCACGCAGCAGGGAGCGGGGGATGAGCAGCTCCCCCTGCTGGTGGGGAAAGCCGGAGCAGCAGTCGCTCCAGTCCTGAGCCGCCAGGAGCCGCGAGTAACGCTGCTAAGATGGAGGACTCAGGATAGTGTCCCCCACGAGCTGAGAGGAGGGAGGGGTCAATATGGGGGGAAAGGGGCAGGAGGGGGGGAGGCAGGGTAGCAGCTGGGGAGGGGGTGGCAGGGACAGAACAGCAGCTCCCCAGCGCAGGGTTCAGGGCGGGCGAGCAGAGCCCCTCTCTCAGCGCTGGGGAGGCCGGTGTCCGTAGGAGCAGGTCAGGCTGGACAGTCTCACAGCCGGGACCAATGGGCCAGACGTCAGGAGGGGGTTAAACCAGCCCCAGAGAGGGAGCGCTAAGGGGGCAGACACCCGGCAACCCTCCGCCCTGTCGCTCAGTCAGGGGGCAGGGCCACAAGGAAACCAGGTGTCGGGGACAGGATGGGAATTAGCTCTCACTGCTGCTATCTCAGTGCGGGGGGGGGGGGGGGGGAGGGTGTACCAGGAGGGGCTGGGGACGCTCCTGGGTGGGACCGATGCCACAGGCCGGTATCATGGACATGGGGGTTATGGGACCGGGCAGTGACAGTCTCTGCTCAGGAAGGGCAGGGCAGGCCCAGGGGGAGAAAGCGCAGCAGAGACCCCCCCCCCCCCCCCGCTAGGGACGGGTCAGCAG
This sequence comes from Emys orbicularis, assembly GCF_028017835.1. Classification (NCBI taxonomy): domain Eukaryota; kingdom Metazoa; phylum Chordata; order Testudines; family Emydidae; genus Emys; species Emys orbicularis. Next base: position 727,293 of record NC_088695.1, on the reverse strand, counting down.
CGCCCGGCACTGAACGCTTACGGATCACAACGCACAACGTGAGACAGCAGAATCCCGGGGCCTGGCCAGGTGGCTACAGCCCCCCCCCAGGGACCCAGCCGGAGGAACGGCTCTTTACCCCTCTATCGATAGCATGCAGGGGAACCTGCCTCACTCGGGGGGGGTCCAACCGGGGGACACGTGCTGGGGTTTGTGCTGCCAGGAGTCAGACAACCGGGGAGTCTCTGCATGTTACGGGGCTGATTCTCCACCCGCCAGCCCGAGCCGATGTCAGACCCTGGTTCTGAGCTGGGGAGAGGAACCGACTGTCAATAAACTCAGACTGGGAACAAGACAAAACTCCTCCTAGGGAGGGTCCCTGCTGAGCAGCTTCTCCCCAGGGCTGGGTGAACGCAGTGCTGCCGCTCGCCTGACTGTACTGTGCCTCTCATGATACTGGGTGGGTTTGGTAAAGCCCCAGCGCCTGGACTCCTGGGATTAGGGGGAGTCTCAGCTCTTCCTTACAGCTGTAAGTTCTAGCCCTCCTAGCGGCAGAGAAAAGCCTGGAAATTTGACTCCTGAAGGCACAAACCAGAGGCAAATAAAAAGACAGCAGAACCCCGTTTATCCAACCCACCGTTAGCAGCTCTCTGCATTAACCGGACACCCAGGACGCCAGGGTCAGAAGCGGGAGCTCTCTCCTGTGGCCGCTAGCTGGCCCTGCGGCACTGCATTTCCCCATTCTCCGGGTTATCCCGATTTCTGATGATCTGATCTCGCTCCAGATCCCAGCTAAGATCGGATACACGGGGCTCTGCTGGAACCGCCAATAGAATCACCACAAAACTCTGGTATTTAAGCCAAACTCCGGATTTGTGGAGCCTGACTCGTGATTTCTGAACACTTGGGGCAGAGGTGCTGGAACGAGGGGTGCTGGGGGGCTGCTGCATCCCCTGGCTTGAAGTGGATCCCACCATACTCAGGGGTCACAGTTTGGTTCAATGGTTCTCAGCCCACCCTGTACAAACTGTCCCAGCGCCCAGCCTTGGGGCTGTCGATACTGGGATTCCCCATCACGCGGTGTCTGTGACTGGAGACCAGACGGCTCAGACCCTGCCCCAGCTCACCCACACGCTGGGGGTCGGACAGTGGCGCTGTCCCAGCAGGGAGGAACAGGCCCCCGCAGGCAGGAGCCGCAGGTGGGATTTTCTGGCCCGGGTGACCAGGAGGCCGGACTAGCCGGGTCCGATGGGACCTTCTGGCCTTCACACTTGTGAGGCTCTGCCGGGGACTGACCACACCCGGCCTGGGGGGTAGGGGGCCCCGAAGGGCGGCAGATGCAGCTGGAAGTGGGGCTGGTAGCAGATGTCTCAGGTGTTTTGCGAGGGGACAGCAAGAGATTCACACTTCGGAGGGTGTCAAACATGTTTTCACATGACCCCCCGATCCTGCAGCCCCCCCATGAGTCCATCTGCCCCCCACGTTCACACTGACCCCCATGAGAAAGTGCCCCCATGGGTCCTGTCTCTTTCCCCCAATTCACACTGCCCTCCGTGAGGGTCCCTCTGTCCCCTCCCCCCACATTCACACCAGCACCCATCTGTCGGGTGCTCTTGTTCACACTGACCCCACCCCGACGCTACCCCACCCACAGTTGCCTCTATCTCCTCCCCCATTCATACCACCCTCTCCACCCTTACCCCCACGGGAACCCTGTGTTCACACCGACCTGCCTGACCCTAACCCCCCCGTGAGTCCCTCTACTCCGCTCCCCCACCCCACAACCCCCCCATCCTCTGCCCTGCTGTGAGTCCCTCTGTCCCCTCCCTGCAATTCACACTGACCCCCCTTGGGGGTCCCCCTCCTCCGATCCCCCCACCCTGACCCCCTAGCCCCCACCCTGCTGTGAGTCCCTCTGTCCCCTCCCCCCCGTTCACACCTCCCCTCCCCCCTGAGCCCCGTGTCTGGTCCGGGGGCAGTGACTGGGCCCCACACTCAGGTTGTAGCGCTGGTGCAGGGTGTTCAGGTCCATCCGGAACACGGCCTGCCAGCCCTGGGAGATCTGCGTGTTCTGGTCCCAGTACTGCGCGTCCAGGTTCCGCGCCATCCACTCCGCGCGTGGCACCGCGCTCCCCCGCTCGCTGTCGTAGTGATCGATGAGCTGATCGTTCACATACCCGACTGTGATGAACGGGGGCAGCCCCGGGCCAGGCTCCGACACCCCCGTGTAGAAATAGCGCAGCGAGTGCGGGCCTGGGGGAGACGGGGGGGTCAGAGCCGCAGGTGTAGTGTATTAAATTGCTCCGCGTAGGAATGTGCTACTTGGGGTGCACTGAGCATGCTCAGTACATCTGCTGAAGCCGCTGCCCTTCACCCTGCCCTTATTAGCCCTAGGATTCTGCTGACTGCTTTTGACAGGGGTTAAAAAGTGGCAAAGGGGCGAATCGGAGCAGGGGGTGGCCCAGGTCTGAGCGGGGGGGTGGAAACTGACTGGTCGGGGGGTCAGGTAGCTGGAGGCAGCATTAGGAGAGGGGCTAACGGGAAAATCAGGGCTGGGGGGGAGGAACAGGAGTTAAGCTCAGGGTGAGGCGCTGGCAGAGGGTGACAGAGGCAAAACCCGGCACAGGCAGGGCACAGGGGTAACAGTTACCCCAGTGGGACTGAGACACCAGTGTTTGCAAAAATGGTGGGGGCTAAGGGGCTTTTCTATTTCCCCTCTGACAGACAGCACCTCTCAGCGTGGGCTTCCCAGGGCTGGGTTCTTAAAGGCACAGGCATCTATCTATCCCTTTCTTAATGATTCCCAGCATTCTGTGCGGTTTTTTGGCTGCCGCTGCACATTGAGTGGATGTTTTCAGAGAACTCTCCACAATGACTCCAAGATCTTTCTCGAGTGGTAACAGCTAATTTAGACCCCAGCATTGTATATGTATAGTTGGGATTATGTTTTCCAATGTGCATTACTTTGCATTTATCAACATAGCAAACTTCATCTGCCATTTTGTTGCCCAGTCACCCAGTTTTGTGAGATCCTTTTGTAGCTCTTCACAGTCTGCCTGGGTCTTAACTATCTTTAGTAATTTTGTATCATCTGCAAAATTTGCCACCTCAGTGTTTACCCTTTTTTCCAGATCATTTATGAACACATTGAATAGGACTGGTCCCAGTATAGATCCCTGGGGGACACCACTATTTACCTCTCTCCAGTCTGAAAACTGACCATTTATACCTACCCTTCGTTTCCTATCTTTCAACCAGTTACCGATCCATGAGAGAACCTTCCCTCTTATCCCATGACTGCTTACTTTGCTTAAGAGCCTTTGGGGAGGGGCCTTGTCAAAGGCTTTCTGAAAATCCAAGAACACTCTATGCACTGGATCCCCCTTGTCCACATGCTTGTTGACCCCCTCAAAGAACTCGAGTAGATTGGTGAGGCGTGATTTCCCTTTACTAAAATCACGTTGACTCTTCCCCAAGAAATTATGTTCATCTATGTGTCTGACAATATTGTTCTTTATTATAGTTTCAACCAGTTTGCCCAGTACGGAAGTCAGCTCGGGCCATGGGAGAGTCACGTCCAGGCCAGGAAAAGCAGGACGTGCCCCTGCCCCTCTCCCCACACCCCCCATGGGGATCCCGACGCTCCGACCCAGCAATCCCAGGAGATCCCAACGGCACAAAGGCAGCTGGTCTGTGCTCTGCAACGGGCGCTCGCCCCCAAACTGAGCCCTGATTAACGCACAGATCCTGGGACTTCACCGCTCCCCTGCCCTGGGCACACGGCCAGAGCCGGGGCAGGGGGGTGACACGTCCCCCCTAGGGCGACACCTCTAAAGACTTGTCCCCACTCACAGACCCATTGCTGCCCTGGGGGCGGCTGCCCTGGTGCGGACACAGCTCAGCCTCGGCCGCACCTAGCCAGGGCCAAGCCCCTCAGGGGGTCTGGACACGGGTTAAACCAGCGCCAAGAACCTGCTGGGAGCCATTAAAGGTTAGAGAGTCCGAGGAGCCTTTTCCACCCCCCCATGTCACTCTTGTCGGGGGGGGGGGGAAGGGAGGTAAATTTACTCCCTGTGACTAAGCCCCGTCCGCCCCCCCCCCCGGAAGGACCCAGCCGTGCAGCGCCGCGCACGGGGGATCCCCACAGCCCCGGGGCAGGGCGGGCAGCGGGGACCTGCCGGCCACAGCGGGACCCAGACCCCGAATCCGGTTAGTCACCGACCGGCACCATCGGGTCCCTGGAGCCGGGACCCGACAAACCAGAACTGCCCCCCCCCCCCCGAGCCCCACGGGCCGCGCCGGCTGATCGGGTGCGCAGCGCCGAGCACAGCGGGGCCAGGTCCTGGCTGGGGGGGTGAACACGTGACATGCCCAGAACCAGCCCCCGCCGGGGGATCCCGGACAGACACCGACCGGACCCCCGCTCCGGTCCGGACGCAGAGCCCAGCACTGCTGACACCCCGCCCCCCATGTCCGGTCCGACCCCCCCGCACTGACCGGAGCAGCCCCCCGGGGTGGCCGCAGCCCCCAGGAGCAGCAGCAGCAGCAGCGTCGCCATCGCCGCCCGGTCCGTGTCCCGCCGCCCGGCATGAACCGGCCCCTTTCCCCCCGTCCCGGGCTCCCGCGGTCCCGTCCAATAGCCGCGCGCAGACCCGGCCGCGTCACCGGTCGCTGGGCAGAACCCGGCCGGGCAGGTTGTACCCGGGAAAGCGAAACTCAGCAGGGATGAGCCCAGAGGGGAACCCCGGGTAGCGCCCCGAGGGCCCCCCCCGGGCTGTGAATCCCGGGCAGCGCCCCGCCCCCACCCCGAGGCCCCGCCCCCTGGGCTGTGAATCCCGGGCAGTGCCCCGCCCCCACCCCCTGGGCCCACCCCATCTTTGCCTTTCCTAGCTGTCAGGGCGCTCTTGGGTCACAATTTCAAACTTTTCTCCACAACAACAAGGGCTGGAAACGTCCCTTTGACTAACGCCGGCCGAGAGTCTCCCCCGCTCACGTGACTCCAGGAGCTGGGGCTTTACGGAAATACCAAAGCTAGTGACACTCACACTGGAGTCACGAGAGGGGGCAGCCCTGTCAGTGGGATGCTGGCACCCGCCTGGGAACCGTCAGGGCCCGCCTCGGCCTTGCTACGGTCGCTGGGCGGGAGTTCGGCCCAGCTGAGAACTTGTCCCCAGGGCTTCAGTTACCAGAACAGCAATTAACTAACAAGAATTAATTCTCTGCCCATCGCAAGCTAGGGGGACCAGATTCCCGATTTTATAGGGACAGTCCTGATATTTGGAGCTTTTTCTTATATAGGCTCCTATTACCCCCCACTCCTCCCCCGCGTCCGGATCTTTCACACGTGCTGTCTGGTCACCCGATGCTAGCACCGCCTCTGGAGATTTTTGTTTAAATTTATTCTATTTATTCTAAGGCCAGACGGCACCGTTGGCTCATCTCGTCTGACCTCCTGCAGCACCCAGGCCAGAGAACGTCCAGGTACCTCGGTGTGGAGCCCAAGAACATGTCTGTCACGCTGGGAACTTCAGGCACTTTATTAATGTAATGAATTAAACACCACAGCCCCCCTGTGCGGTGAGTGACAACACAACAATCACCAGCGCGTCTAGAGCATCACTGCCCCCATTGCATGGGTGGGGAGAGGCACAGAGAGGAAAGGTGTCAGAGAAGCAGCCGTGTTAGTCTGTATCAGCAAAAAGAACAGGAGTACTTGTGACACCTTAGAGACTAACACATTTATTTGAGCATAAGCTTTCGTGGGCTAAAACCCACTTCATTCTATGCATCCGATGAAGTGGGCTGTAGCCCAGGAAAGCTTATGCTCAAATACATGTGTTAGTCTCTAAGGTGCCACACGGACTCCTGTTCTTTTTACAGAGAGAAAAGTGACAGATTTACTCTGTGACAACAGCAAAGATGGGAACAAAATCCAGGAGCCCAGGCTCGAAACTACTAGCCCCCACTCCCTTCCCAGAGCTGGGGAGAGAACCCAAGAGTCCCGGCTCCCAGCCCCCCCTGCTCTAACCCACCAGCCCCCACTCCCCTCCCAGAGCTGGGGAGAGAACCCAGGAGTCCTGGCTCCCAGCCCCCCCACTCTAACTAGGGTGACCAGACGTCCCGATTTTATCAGGACAGTCCCGATTTTAGGGGACTTGTCCTGCGTCCCGACCTTACATTGGTCGGGATGCACTTTGTCCCGATATCGGGGGGCCGCGGCAAGCCGGCGCCACTCACCTCTTCCTCCTGGGCCCTGGGGCAGCGCAGCTGAGCTCCCGGCGCGGCGGCACCAGCCCGCCAGCCAGCAGGAGCCTGCAGAGTTCAGCCCTGCCCCAGGCACACAGAGGCGGCAAGGAGGTCTCCGCTCCGCTGCGTGCTACAGTGGGGGGGGCGGGCTTGTAGACCCGGGCAGCGGGCGCCAGGCAGAGAGCCCCCCGTCAACCCGACCCGCGATTCAGATACCGGTGCAGCCCTGCCCCGCAGCCCCAGGCACACAGAGGCGGCAAGGAGGTCTCCGCTCCGCTGCGTGCTGCAGCGGGGCAGAGCTTGTAGACGCCGGCAGTGGCCGGGCAGAGAGCCCCCCCCATCCCCCTCAACCCGACCCACGCGAGCGACGCGACACGACGCGACCCTAGGAGCCAGAGGGAGGGACCTGCCTGCTGGATGCTTCCTGGGAGCCACTCCAGATAAGCACTGCTGGGACTCACCTGGCCCCCTGGCAGGTCCCTCTGGGGGGGCTCCTGGCCAAGCAGGTGTGAAACCTTACCTGGCGGCCAAAGGGGGGGACTCCCAGGGAGGGTTCGGGGCAAAGCTGCGGAGAAGGGAGCCGGGCGGGCTCGGGGAGGGGAAACCAGCACCAAGCCACTTACTTGCCTTTCTCTCTGTCTGCACTGCAACAGGTTTGGGTTTATCTTTATATTAAGGGGCAAATTCACATGCAAATTCTCATTGAATTCAATAGGTGTTCCATGCATATAATGACACCTGGAGATGGCCCATAATTTACACACGGACAGAGGCAGACATGGGGCTTTATTACACTGCTGAAGAAGAAAGTTTATCTAATATTTGTGCATATCTCAGACACTTGAATGTGTGCCCATGTCTGTTGCAATAGATGACAATCTAGATAGGTTGTAATCTCTGCTCCTTTGTTTTCTTTCAGTTTATTTCAACTATAACACTTCATTGTGCTCACACATGGAAAAATATTGTAAATTTGATTTACAGCCTTATTAATGCTCCCTGTTGGACTTTGGTAAACTGTCATGGGTATTTTTATGACCTTCATTACTGTGGTATCTGTGCACCTCACAATCATAGAACTGGAAGGGACCTCGAGAGGTCATCTAGTCCAGTCGCCTGAACTCAAGGCAGGACCCAGTATGATCTAGACCAGGGGTAGGCAACCTATGGCACGCGTGCCGAAGGCGGCACGCGAGCTGATTTTCAGTGGTACTCACACTGCCCAGGTCCTGGCCACCGGTCCGGGGGGCTCTGCATTTTAATTTAATTTTAAATGAAGCTTCTTAAACATTTTAAAAACCTTATTTACTTTACATACAATAATAGTGTGGAAGTAGAGAAAGAACTGACAGGAAGGGGATGCAATGTGTGGCAGTTCGTTAGCAAGAGTCAGGCTAACTGTAACCCTAATAACGCGAGATTTGTAGAAGCGAGGAATGTGTGAGGCGAGTGGGAAAGAACTGTGAGAGAAGTTGTTGCGACCTTGTGTAGATAATATGGAATGTAGACTAAGAGTCTACATTAGTGAGCAAAACAAGATATCAGGATGACCTATGTATAAACAAAATGCAGCTGTTGCTCATTATTGTCTGTAACAAAAGGTATAAATGCTTGCTGTAATTGTTTACCTGTTGAGAGACCTGTTTAGCTCTCTCCCTCTATGCAATTGATAGAGAGAAAATAAAGTATCTGACTTGCTGTACCCAAACAAAAAGTGAGAACTCTGTTATTCTCCAACAGGGGGACACGACTGGAGCAGTTTGCACACCACTGCCTGAGGCAGCTGATGGCAGAGCCAGGGATGAACGCACATCTCCCCGAGGACGTTCCCGAGATCCCACGGCAGCAGGGCCCTGTGATCACCAGTCTGCCCCGTACGACACCAGGCCAGAGAACTGCCCTACGTAATCCCTGGAGCAGATCTTACAGACAAGCAGCTAGTCCTGGTTCACAAACCGCCAGGGATGGACAGTCCCCCACGGCCCTGGGGCAGATGTTCCAGCGGTTAATCCCCCTCACTGTAAAACTCTGCTGCTTACGTCCAGCGCCTGCCCACCGGCTGTGCCCGCTCCCGGCAGCCCTGTGAATCTCGGCAGAGACGTGCAGCTGTTATTGCTGGCAGGAGAATTCTCCAGCCCCAATGAACCCCCAGCCCCAGGCTGGGCTGGGCCCGACACAGCAGGGGGGCTCGTACCCGGCCCACACTTCTCAAAAGGGCCCCTGGCTTTGGGTGACACCTCGACCCTCCTGGGGTGCGTGAACCAGAGCCGGCCCTAAGGCCCCTGGGGCTCTGCACGGCCGCCCTTCCGCCTCACTGCCCCCTGCAGACACCAGGGGACACGGTACAGCTGGGCCCTGGTTCCCCAGGCCTCAGCCGCTCCCCAGCCCCTCCTGTTCTCACCCCCAGCAGCCACTGCCCCCAGGAGGCACCAACAGACCCCCAGAGCGACAGCCAGGCCCATGGTTCCTGCCCTGGGGAGGGGTCTTACCCTCTGACCTCGGGGAAGGAGCGGGCGAGCCGGCCGGCAGCCCCTGCAAACAGCCTGTGGACTTTGCTCACTGCACGCCCAGACAGTGCCAGGACCGAGGCCTGACCGGAGCAGGTAGCAGCCGTGTGCCAGGTGCGGTTCCCTGCGGGGCGTGATCTGTGTGCTGTGTGCCCAGCTAATCCTGGCACCTGACCGGCCAGCGTCCCCGTGCGCCCCCCGCTCAGGGCTCAGTCACCAACCAGCAGCCACCTGCCTCCCTGCGGCAGGAGGACACTGGGAGCAGCCAGCGTCGATGAGCGCTGACCCGGTGCTCTGCACAAGGCCATAGACCCCGCAGTGCAGGGAGAGTCCCCGAGCCAGACATGCCGCGGGAGAAAGTCCTGATTTCCTCGTGCTGCAACCCCAGCCAGACAGCCTCAGTCCCACCCGGTCAAGGGGAATCCTCCAATCAGGGGCAGCGGCTGTGGCAGTTGGAAGAGTGATGGTCACTGATTGGCTGGAGGCCTGATCACCATCTGTGATGAGGTGAGTGGGTGCTGTAACCCCAGGCAGAGGAGGCCCCTTGTACCCAGGCTGGGGGTTGCTTTGTTAGCAACACTGGACAAACCCCCAAGGGCCCATCCAGCCCAAGATCCAAATCAGACCAATGGGCTCATCTAGCCTGGTACCTTGGCACCAGCCCTTGCAGAAGAACACCATGCTTTCCTGTCTAGAGAAGTCTGCAGCCATAAAACATGGTGCCCATAGTTATGCAACAAATCTACTTTGCCACTAAAGTCTATACTAGGATTTTTTAAAATGATACAGTATAATGGGTTATCCTGTGGAACTCCCTGCCACATGATATAAAATACAAGAGCTAAGAAGGATATCAAACAAGTTGGGACATTTCTATCCAATAGTGCAACGTCTGAGCACCTCACAATCCTTTTATCCTCATGCCCCCTTGGCAACAGGGAAAGGCTATTATCCTGATGGGGAAACTGAGGCCTAGAGAGACCAGGGTCACCCAGGAAGTGTGTGGCAGAGCCAGGTCTCCCAGGCTAGCACCCTAACCACTGGAACACCACAGGCATACTCAGAACAACTAGCCGTACACTGGGATTCAAAGATATAAATCCCCTAGCCTCAGAGCACAGGCCAGTGAGTAACCGAGGGGGTGGAGGTGTGAGGGGCACAGACTGATTCAGGGGGGACTGGTTGGTCTTTGGCTTGACTGGCTGGTATCCACCACCCCGGGCCCCCAACGCTCTGGATCCACGTTGCTGAGGGAAATAAATGATCAATGCACAGGTCAACTTTCCCTCGACAGCTGGCAGCTGCCAGGTCTGGTGCCCGTCACTGGGGGATGTTGGGGCAGTTCTAGGGACCAGCCCTCGGTGTGGCTCAGAGTCTCCTCCGGAGCCCTGACGTCTGGGGAGCAAACAGCCGAGCCAACCACGGTTCCAGGGTCTGTATTTTATTAGCTCAATAGCGGAGCAAAAGCATCAAACAAAACACACGAATCAAAGATGGAAAAACATGAAATCATTCAGTAAGTTACTTACTGTGCTCAGGCAGATTCACTGAACCACCCCACACACATTCACAACCCCTGCTAAGGCTACGTAGCACTCCGGGAAGGCGGCGGATCTGGGTCGCTAGCAGCACCGCAGGCACAGCGCATCCCCAAGGCCAAGCCGGAAGTTTCGGTTCCAGCCCAAGAGCTGATAGCGGGAGGGTCCGATCGCTCCCTGGTGACGAGAACATCGGCAGCAGAGCTGTCGGCGCCATTAAGGCGCCTGCCCGAATTATGGCCGATTCGGTAACAGCCGATCTCTTCCCCACGTCTCACAGAGTCACATTCCAATACGCCCGGTTACACTGAACGCTCAGACAATGAACGTAGTGAAAACAACAGGACTTCGCAGGGTTAAAGGGACAGGTGCTAACCCCTGAAGTACCTGCATGTGTGATCTTTCCAGTAGCGAGGCTGTGTGACCTAGGGCTGGTGTAGGTGTCTGAGCAGCTATTCTATAGGCGCTGTGCTCATATAGATTCTGTGGGTCACACACACACACACACGCACGCACGCACGCACGCACGCGCCAGAACGCTAAGCCAGAGGCGTCTGCACCTACTACTGAGAACTAGAAAACACCCACAGAGGCGGATGCATATAGAGTGGAACGAAGAAGTGGGTTGTAGCCCACAAAAGCTTATGCTCTAAGAAATTTGTTAGTCTCTAAGGTGCCACAAGTACTCCTGTTCTTTTTGCGGATACAGACTAACACGGCTGCTACTCTGAAACTTGTAGGTGTCAGATTGTCGACACCCCACGTGCTGGATATTACCCCTCAGAGGCCAGCTGGGGGTGAATGAGGCACAGGGCACGGTGTCAGCCATGGCAACATGGTACAGCCACAGGCCAGCAGCCAGTGCAGGCCAGGCCGGACTGACAAGTGACGGCCAAACCTCAGGCTCCCGTGGCCAATCAGAACGGGGCACTCGCTTTCTGAGGTCACCGGCATCACCCAATGGGGTCTGATTAGGACCCCTTTATGCAAATAAAGGACTTCCTCATTCCTGTAATTTTGGGCTCAGAAAGCCCTCGGATCCAAAAATAGATTCAGGTCTGTAGGTCTGTAGGTACCTGAGACACTGGAGGTGCTGGGTTAGCCCCAGACAATATTTGACCCAGCCTGCAAAAGTCCTGGCCTTATTTTAAACGATTTAAAAAAATACAAAGCCAGCAACAAGTTGGAACTGAAAAGAAAAAAAACCCAGTTCTGCATTCCCGGAGCCAGGGCCGGAGAAGGATGGGTCCTTCCGCTGTTCCTGCTTCACAGAGAGACGCTCACGTATTACACGTGTGCTGAGATTCTGAGACTCAGCGGCTCAGCTTTGTGCAGAATTTGGGGGGTTTGGTGGGGGAGGGGGGGTTTGACACACAACATTCAGGGCAAAGCTTGGACCTGAGCTCCAACAGAGCACGGAGTCTTTTCCTCTGAAAATCACCATTTTGGGATTTGCTTTTTCCAAGCAGGCCCATTTGCCTCTCAGATGGGGGTGGAGTAGCCCATAATTCCCCGCTGCGGCGCTCCCCCACCCCCGTCTTTGCCTGCTCACTGGGCTCTGTGCCGGTTCCTGTTGCAGGACAAGGGGAACTGCCCATCCCTGATGCAGGCAGCGCGGCCCCCGCACAGACGGGACACTGGAGTCAGAGGTGCCGACTCCGTGGGTGCTCCGGGGCTGGAGCACCCACGGGGAAAAACTGGTGGGTGCCAAACTCCCTGCCCCAGCTTACCTCCGCCTCCGCTCTGCCTCCTCCCCTGAGCGCGCCACATGCCCGCTTTTTCCCCCTAACTCCCAGCGCTTGCGTCGCAAAACAGCTGTTTTGTGCTGCTGGGAGGGAGGGGGGAGGAAGGGGGAACGCAGCGCACTCAGGGGAGGAGGCAGGGCCAGGGCAGGGATTTGGGGAGGGGTCCAATAGGGGCAGGGAGGGGGCGGAGTTATGGCGGGGACTTTGGGGAAGGGGTTGGAATGGGGGCAGGGTGGGGAAGGGGTGAAGTTGGGATGGGGGGGAACGAGCTCCCACCGGCGCCGGAGAAAGTTGGCACCTATGACTGGAGTGAGTCGGCCCCTTGGGAGAGAAGTTGAGGCAAAGTCCCGGCTGCAGAAGCAGAGACGCAAACGCTGCAATCAGAGAGTCTAAGACCCAACACCCACAGGAGGAAACTGCTCTAACGACCAAGTGGGAATGTCCCCTGGGGCAGGGGGGAGTCAGAGGACAGAGATCGCCCAGCCAGCGGGGTCAGCGTCACTCTGCCCCTAGCTCCGGGGGTCTGTTCCCGATGACGAGCTGGAGGCAGAATCTTCCCCGCTCTTTGCTGAGGAGAGAGAAGAAAATCGTTCAGAGGCAGCGTTTAGCTGTGGGGAGCCCAGCTAGGGAAGGGGGACGGGAATTCAGCTCTGGGCGTCCCCCACACTGCACCCCCCATGCACCCCCCACTAACTCCTCTCTATGGCGCGACCTGCCCCAGGCTGGGAATGGACACGGGTTCGAACCCCAAACGCAGCATGTGACCCCGGTCATACCCACCCCCGACAGACACCGCCGGGCTCCGGCTTTTCCCTCACACTCGGAAGCTCCCGGACGGCTGGTCTGGCCTGCAACGGGCCCTTGGAGTGACGACTGTGACTCACGCAGCCCAGCCCCATCAGTGCCTGCATCCCTTCTCCCCTCATGGGGACCCCCTGCACCCATAATGCACTGGGGCGCTGGGCCCTGTACCCTGGATTTACTCACTGGCTGCTGGAGCGTAGCCGGGATTCATGGGGCCTGAAACACAAGCAGAGAATGAGGGTCAGTGCAGGGTAACCCCTCCCCCACGGTGATCCCTCCCCCCCTCTCCCAGACACAGGGCTCCCCACGACCCCAACTGCACCTCGCCCAGGCCAGCCCCACCCCAGTGCCCCCCCCCAGCAGGGCACACGGCGCCCAGCCAACAACAGAGCCCACTCTGCCCCTAGCAGGGCCGGGCTATGGTGACTGGCCCTGCCCCATGGCCCTGCCCCATCTCTCCTTGGGGGCAGCGCTAGGAGCCATTCCCCCCTGGGCTAGCTGGCTGCCCCACTCCCCAGACCTCCCCACATCCCGACTCCATGGGACCGGCTCTTACCTGCTGATTTTCTCCTCCACAGGATGACGCCGGCCCCTACAGCTCCAGCCAGAACCAGCACGGCCAGGACGATGGCAGCCAGGACCCCGGGGTGCAGGGGGCCCTTCTTCCCAGGGGCTGTGGGATGGAGAAGGGCCCAGGTCACCGAGGGGAGCAGCCGCTGGGGCATCCTCCTGGAGCAGCCACAGGTCTTTGCCTTGAACGTCTCCCCGAGGGCGTCTGCAGAGACCTGGCCCCAGGGGAGGGGAAAGGCTGAGCCGGGAAGGGGACGGAGATGGGGCACAGGGGGGGGGGTGCTCTGCCGGGAACTGCCAGACACACACGCCACACAGCAACCAGGCCCTTCCCTCGTAACGACATCAGCCTGTGGAACTCACTGTCACTGGATGGCACCACGGCCAGAAACTTAATGAGATTTGCTGAGGGATCGGCCATTTTTGTGGGTCACACGAATACCCAGAGCTAGACGAATTCGCTCTGATGATGGGCAGGGATATTGACCTTCCTGTGGCCCAGCCTCACCCCATCTCTGTAATTCCCATGGGGCTGTGCCCCCAACCCCTGGGCCCTGCCATTCACCCCCCCTTACCCCAGACGAGCACGGGCTCCTCCAGGCTGCTGTGCTCCACCCGGCAGGCGTAGCGATGCCCGTCCTGCTGCGGGGAGATCTCCAGGGACGACTGCGTGTAGTAGGTGCCGTCGGCGTTGGGCAGGATCCCGCTGGAGCCCATCTCCGCCAGGATGTCTTCTCTGTCCCGCACCCAGGAGACGTGGATGGGACGCGGGTAAAAGCCCCTGACGTGGCAGGAGAGGGTGATGGAGCTGTCTGGGGCGTCTCTGCGGGAAACCGAGACCTTGGGGGGCACTGGGGGGGACAGACAGTGCGTGAGCCACATGCCCGGGGCTGGGACCATGTAACAGGCAGAAGACAAAGACCCGCAGTGTGTCGAGGACTCAAGTGTGTGTGAGACCTGGTCTGCACCCGTTTACACTGATTTGTAAACGGAGCTAGTTAATTTGGTGTAAATCCCCTCTGCAAACTCATCTGAAGTGCTCTAATCCTTGCTCAAATTGGTGTAGCTGAATTGGGTAGTTACCAGCACAGGCCTGCGCCCGGGTCTCCTTCGCTGTGTGCTGTTCTGCGCCTTAAGATGGGTACGTCCAGGCAGGTGGTCACTGAGCCATCATAAGAACAGCCAGACTGGGTCAGACCAAGGGTCCATCTAGCCCAGTATCCTGTCTGCCGACAGCGGCCAGTGCCAGGTGCCCCAGAGGGAACGAACAGAACAGGGAATCATCAAGTGATCCAGCTCCTGTCGCCCATTCCCAGCTTCCGGAAGCTGTTTGGCGGCGCTTAGGACTTTAGGGCGGGAGGGATGTGGCGTGCTCCGGAGAGGAGGTGGAGCGGGGACAGGAAGAGGCGGGCCTGGACCGGAGCGGGGACAGGAAGAGGCGGGCCTGGAGTGGAGCGGGGACAGGAAGAGGCGGGCCTGGAGTGAAGCGGGGACAGGAAGAGGCGGGCCTGGAGTGAAGCGGGGACAGGAAGAGGCGGGCCTGGAGTGGAGCGGGGACAGGAAGAGGCGGGCCTGGAGCATTCCCGGCAAAATCCAAGCCTGTTCTCCAGGGAAGCTGCCGCTGCAAAGGTGCTTCCTAGCGTCCTGCTCTGTGCCTGTGCGGGGTAAGCCAGGGGCACAGTACTGTACAGTATCTAATGCCTTTTGTCTGCCCCCAAAAATGTCCTTGGAACCTAACCCCCCACATTTACCTTAAATCTTATGGGACAATTGGATTTGTTTCACTTAAAGTTGCATTTTTCAGGAACAGAACTACAACGTTAAGTGAGGAGTTATGGTAGCAACCTGTAGCTCTCGTCGAGCGCTTGATCTTAAAGCGCTTTACAAAGGAGGTCAGAGTCATTAGCCCCATTGTACACATGAGGAAACTGAGGCACAGAGCGTGGGAGTGATTCACCTAGCAGGCCAGTGGCAGAGCTGGGGCTAGAACTCAGGTGTCCTGAGTCCCAGCCCACTGCACTATCCACTAGGCCACACCACCCTTTCTGGACATACCCAACTCCCACTGGGGTCCCTGTGTCCCATCACCCACGCCCCATGACAGATCCCCACTGCTCACTCACCCTGCTGCTCCAGCACCGCCTGCCCCTGCTGCACCAGGCTCCGCAGGGTCCCCAGGCACTCGTGTTGCAGGAACTGCTGGACGTACTGAGTGTAGCTCTTGCCGGTCTCCCAGCGCTGCTTCTGGGCAAAGGCCGGCTGCACGGCTGCGACCCACGTCCCCGTCTGGGCATCAAAGCTGATGAAGTCCCTCCCGTCGTAGGCGTACTGGTACCTCAGGTCGCGGGGGGGCTGGCCGCTCAGGGCACAGCCCACCTGAACCTGCTCAGTGTGAACCCCTGGAGGGGACGGAGAGAGAGCTCAGACCCTGCACTGAGAGCTGGGAAATGTGTCTGTACGTGGGTGGGGTCAGAGGACACTCAGCCGGACGGCGGTTTAGCATCTCTGACTGTGTGGCGGCCTCATGCTGAGCTAGGGAACAATCCCAGAGGACGCCGAGGAGCAGGAGGGGTCAGAGCAGACCCACGGGAAGGACTGAGGGGTTGGGATCCTGCCGGACAGTTACTGAGCTCCTGGCGTCTCTCCTCCAGTGAACATGAGAGTTGCCATACGGGGTGAGACCAAGGTCTGACAGTGACCAACACCAGAGATTAGGGAGATTGCACAGAAAGGGCAATTCTGGAGTGATCCACCCCTGTCTTCCCCTCCTGGCTTCTGGCAGTTGGAGGTTTAGGGTTGCCCCAGGCATGGGGTTGTGTCCCTGATCATCCTGGCTAATAGCCATTGATGAACCTACCCTCCAGGAACTTGTCTAGTTCTTTTTTGAACCCAGTTATACTTTTGGTCTTCACAACATGCCCCGGCAATGAGTTCCACAGGGTAACTGTGTGTTGTGTGAAGAAATACTTTCTCATGTTTGTATTAGACCTGCTGCCTATTAATTTCATCAGACGACCCCTGGTTTTTTATTGGGGGAAAGGATAAAGAACTCTTTTCTATTTACTTTCTCCACACCAGTCACGATTTTATAGACCTCTATCATATCCCCCCTTAGTCATCTCTTTTCTAAGCTCAACGCCCCTAATCTTTCTAGTCTCTCCTCAAATGGAAGCTGTTCCATACCCATGATCATCTTTGTTGGCCTTTTCCGAACCTTTTCCAGTTCCATTTTACCCTTTTGGAGATGGGACGACCAGACCTGCACGCAGTAGTCAAGGTGTGGGCGCACCATGGAATTATATAGAGGCTTTAAGATATTTTCTGTCTTATTTTCTACCCCTTTCCTAATGACTCCCGACATTCTAGTAGCCTTGGGAAAGGCTGTTTCCACAGAATTGTTATTTTTGTGAGAAAATTTCAATTTGGCCAGAAAACATGGATTTTCTGATGGGGAAATTGAAAGGGAAGATCCCGGGGCTGCCCAGCTCCCTGCCTGGGATTCTTCTGAGATGGAATTTCTGAAAAATTTCCTTCCTGTGGAAACCTCCCATTTCCGACTTCCCTTCCGATCGGGAATGAAAACACTTCTGGGAATGTGAAATTTTCTGTGGGAAGAAAACTCCATTTTCCAGCCAGCTTTGGTTTGGGCAGCACCTAGCACAAGGCAGCCCCAATCTCAAAAATGATCTATTGGAATAGGTTCAGAAAAGGGCAACACAAATGATTAAGGGTATGAAGCAGCTTCCATATGAAGAGAGATTAATAACACTGAGACTTTTCAGCTTGGTAAAGAGACGACTAAGGGGGGGATATGATAGAGATCTATAAAGTCATGACTGGTGTGGAGAAAGTAAATAAGGGGTCACCAAATGAAAATAATAGGCAGCAGGTTTAAAACAAAGAAAAGGAAGTAAGCTGGGAATGGATCACTTGATGATTCCCTGTTAGGTTCACTCCCTCTGGGGCACCTGGCATTGGCCACTGTGGGCAGACAGGACACTGGGCTGGATGGACCTTTGGTCTGACCCAGTGTGGCCGTTCTTATGTTCTTATGATCCTCAGTGGGAGTGATTCTGAGCGGGCAGCTCTCCCATGTCCATTAATAACGATAACTCAGACACTCACCGCCCGTCTGGTTGTGCAGCTGCATCCACCAACTGGTCTCAACTTTTGAGCCCTTCTCGTGCCTCAAGAACTCCTGGGTCTTTTCCTTGAGATATTCAGCGCCCACGGCCTGCTCTGCCCACGTCTGGGTGGGTCTGACCTCTCGCGTGTCGCTGCTGTAGTACGCGATCTGAACGTCATCCAGCTTGGAGATCATGAAGTAGTGATGGGTCCCCTCTTCCTGGGTGACGGCTGTGACCAGCACGGCCAGGCTGTGGCGCCCTAAAGCAACAGGAGGGAGGTTGAGTTAACCACAGACTTCTTCCTTTGCCCAAGGGACACCAGGGTCACCCAGTGGGGACCAGCAGAGACCTCCCACCCCCAGCCACGTCCCCCTGCCCTCAGCCCCATCCTGGCGAGGAACAAGCTGGGATCTGTCAGTGACTCACCCGGCGCGGAGCCGAGGGGGAATCAGGAAGAACGATCTCTCAGCCCGCGCCTCTGAAAGCCGACGGCTTGTTTAGGGGGGGTCAGACACTGGTGGGAGGTAGGAGGGTTAACTGAGCCCTGAAGGACTCTCCCTCATGGGCAAATGCCCCGAGGATGGGAGGGGTGGATGGGTAAACTGCCTACAGCGGAACCTGGGCTGTTTGTGGCCTGTCTGCCTGTCTGCGGTGTCCATGTGGGGCGTTTGTGTGTGATGTCTGCTTCTGTGTACGTGAGTGGGGGGGCATGTGTGTGCAAGGCCCTTCATTGTCAGTTTTTACTGATTTTTACTGAAAGATTCCCGGGCTTTCCAGAAGCTGTTATTTGGTGTTTACTGATTTTTCACCCCAATTTTGGCTCAATGGGGTACACAGAAATGTTGACTATAGGGTGACCAGATGATAACTTCAAAATATCGGGACCACCGCAGGGGGAGCGCCTTTTCAATTGTTACACTCACCGCGTCCGGGTCTTCGGCGGCACTCCGGCGGCAGGTCCTTCAGTCACTGATGGTCTTCGGTGGCATTTCGGCGGCGGGTAATAAATCTTGCCACCAAAGAAAGAAGGACCTGCCGCCGAAATGCCGCCAAAGACACAGATGTGCCGGGAGAGTGTAACAATTGAAAAGGTGCTCCCCCTGCCTCTCACCGCTGCTTTAACAAAAAAAATAAAAATCAAATAAAAATGGGCCGCTGCGCCCGAAACAAAATATCAGGACAAATGGCATCCCGACCGACGTGGGACAAACTGCTCAATATCGGGACAGTCCCGATTTTATCGGGACGTCTGGTCACCCTAGTTGACTATGGTATGAAAATCCAACCTGTGCCGTGACAGCAGGTTGATGTGTTTGTGCTAATAATAAATTAGTCTAAGTGTCAGCGCGAGGCTGCCTGTTAACATAGTCAATGGAGAGGAAGCTACAAACGCACACACACATGGGTACACATTCGTTACTGTGCAGATCATGAAATAAACAGCAGCATTAAACTCCTTTCACTTTCAATACTCAGACTTTTCCCTCTTGTTGCTTTTTTCCTGTCCTCCCCTCCCACAGTACGAACCTCAATATTGACCCAGAAAACTGGGCAGTTAATATCTGGTGCTGGTTTTCATCCATTTTTTAAATGTTTGTAATAAACACTGATCAATTTCAAGTAAAATGTAAACAAAATAACATCTGAAAACAAAGGGCCTAGGGTAAGGTGACCATATTTCCCAAAGGGAAAACGGGACACTGTGTGGAAAACGGGCTGGGGCTGGCATCGCCGGAGCCCTGCCTGCTCCCCACCCGAGCCCTGACTCCCCCTCCGCGCGGGGCTGGCATCGCTACTCGCCCCCCCCCGCATGTTCCTCTGCACCCCACTTTTTGTTCAAGTTGGCAAGAGCAAACAGGACAAACGCCCACTTTTGCCAAAAAAGTCATTACTGCCGGGACAGGGCTTACAAAAGGGACTGTCCCGGGATATGGTCACCCTAGCCTTGTGGGGGCTGGGTGTACGCATGCGCCCACGGCCCTTCCCAGGAACTAAATAGGCCAGTCCTGCAGGGATATGGGGCTCTCAGGGGGCCAGCCAAGCTGCCCCCCTCTTTTTGTGCCAGAGGCAGGAGACAATCACATGTCTCTCGCTGTGCAGGGGAGCAGCTCCCAGAGATTCTGCTCCTTTGCTCCTGGAAACATAAGTAACTTTCTTTTGTTTCCACCTCAGCTGAGCCTGGTGCAGCCAGCCGGGTTACTGCACAGCAGTGCCGGAGCCGGGGTACCAGGGGTAACCGGAGCTCACCCGCTTCTCATTGGTGACAGGGAGTTTTGCTGAGGTGAGGTGACCCACTGCTGTATTTACCCCGACACCACTGCCCGCGAGGGTCACTGGGCTGGTCCCCCTCTGCTCCCGTAGCACGAGCCGGCTCCTCTCCCTGCGCTCACTCACCCTGGTTTGACATCACCCCTAGGGGTGGGGGGCGGCTCTTGGGCTGGCGTGATGGGGATTTCTGGCAGAGCCCCCAAAGGAGGATGGGGGGATGCGGCTCAGGCCCATGGAGGAGACGGAGCCACGGGGCTGGACAGTTGTAGATTTCAAGGCCAGAAGGGACCATTCATGTTCTGGACTAGGGCAGTGCCTAGGAGCCTCCATCCTGGCCCAGGACCCGGCTGCACGGGTGCTGTACAAACGCAGAACAACCCAAGGAGCTCACCCCCCCTCTGCGCTGCTGTATGGCCACCCCATGGGGTGCCCCCCCGCCACCCCCCCGCCCAGCTGGTAACTAGCTGTTCTAGTGCCTGGGGCCAGCAAGCATCTTTGTTACCCCTACCCGTTTTTTTCATCATATTTCCACCCCGTTTTCCACCCCTGCAGCTTTGCTCCCTGGGCGGCTGTCCCCCTCACCCCGCCCTGGTTACAGCCGTTCAAGCTGTGGGTGTGTAAACTGCTCCAGTCGTGCCCAGGGCCGCTGTAACCACTAGGTGAACTAGGCGGCCGCCTAGGGCACAGGGGCAGGTACCTGTCAGTCTCCAGTGCTCGGGCCAAACCAGCAGCCTCTTCACCTCAGAGTCTCCCCTGCTTGCCCGGGGCCACTCCTCCTCTGGTTCCCGGCCCTGCCGCGCGGCGCAGGAGAAGGACGGCTGTAGGTGGGAAACAGCAGCAGCAGCAGTGCGGCCTCTCCTGCCCCATGGCGGCTACGCTCCCCGCCTGCCCCTGCTGCTGTGGAGGCTGCTGCCGCCCTGGGCTCGGGCCGCCCGGCTCCCTCCGAGTGGCGCCTGGTTCCTGCTGCCCTCGGCCGGCAGGTGCAGGGCCCCAGCCGAGCCCGGCCCCTTGCGTCTCCTCCGCGGTGGCGGCCCCTGCCCGCGTCCTCCCGGGCAGCCGCGGTGGCAGCGGCCGGGGAGCCTGAGAGGAGGAGCGGCCCCCGGGCAAGCAGGGGAGACTCCGAGGTGAAGAGGCTGCTGGCGCGGCCGGAGCACTGGAGACTGACAGGTACCTGCCCCTGCCCCATCCCGGCACCACCTGCCCCCCAGCCCAGTGAGTGTTACCTGCCCCACCAGCCTCAGCGCCCTGCCCCATACTGTCAGCCACCCCAAGCTCACTGTTACATCAGCACCCCTTGGCAAAGGGCCCCCTGATCTTCACAAACAGCTGTCACCGCAGGCCTGACAAACTCACTGCACCCCACACGTGTCTTACAGGGCACTGACCCACAGAGAGGAACGTGGAAGGGATCTACACAAGGCTGGTAACTTGTCAAGAGTGAGACTCTTTGTGAGATGTGTGCATGGGTAATACTGAAGGAATAATGTATTTACCTTAAAAGTGCTTTATAGACCTGGAGTCGAAATGAGTCACCAGGGGATAATGATTGGTCACCTGCCTAACCTGGCTCAATTGTTTAGCTTTGCACAATAGTAAGACTTTGACTGGGACACCATCAGAGGCAATGGCAAACAATTGAAACGCCTTAAAGGTAAAAAAGAAACATTACAACAGCCGTTACCCATTCTGACAAGCTGTTTATAATGCTCAGTTTACTAGTTTTCGGAGGTTGTCGAGGGGAGGGGAGGGGAGAAGGAGGGGGAGGGGGGGCACAAGGTGGCCTAGGGCCCAAAATGTCTTTGCACTGACCCTGGTCGTGCCCACCCCCCATCATTCATGGAATGTGTCGTGCCCGCCCCCCCCCCCATTACTGGTAATCAGCATTAATCCATCTATCGGTGCTGCTGCTGGCGGCGTCGCTGCCTTCAGAGCTGGGCGGCCGGAGAGTGGAGGCTGCTGGCCGGGGCGTTTGTGGCAGCAGCGGCGGCGGTGCGGGAGGACTAATTATTTAATCCCCCCCCCCCCAATTCCCGCTCTGTTTTTATCCTGCGTTGCTACCATGGCAGCGGGTCCTGCGGGACCCCCGGGATCCCAGTTTGCTCATGTCCCCCCCAAGAATCTCTTGCGCCCCCAGTTTGCGCCTCCCCGTGTCAGAGGGAGCTGCCTGGCCTGTTACGGTGACACCCCCAGCTGGGGTCACCCTGCACCCCCAGTCTCCCTCGTACTCACCGCCCGCCGCGGCTGGAGCCAGGAGCCCCCCGCAGAGCGCCAGGAGCAGCCCCCAGGCCATGGGTCCTGGGCGGGGGGGGGGGGGGGGGCAATAGGCGCCTGTATAAGACAAAGCCCCGAATATCCGGACGTGGGGTCACCCTCCGCACGCGGGGTCTCAGCCCAGGGGAGACAGGGGAGCCGGGCAGCCTGGCAAATGGACCTGCTGTGTCACTTTCACTTTCCAAAGTGTCGCAGCTGCCTGTGACCATCCAATCAGGACGCAGGCAGAGGCGGTTCGTCATCGGTATCCGGGCAGACCGGGCTGTGTGAAGTTACTGCACACAAACATCCCATGGCTGCGGGCCCATGGGGCTCCCCCAGCCTGCCCCGTGCCCGGGGTGCGAAGGGCCGGGGCAGCGCTGCGGGCGGGGCTGGGCAGGGGCTGCGTGGGGGCTGCAGAGCCTGGCGGAGCCCGGGGACCTGGGCGGGGAGGGGCTGGACCCGCTCTGGGGCAGGGCACCGGGCGCGGGTACCATGGGGCAGGGGCACAAAGGGGGTAAAGGGGCCAGGAGCGAATCCTGGCTGGGAAGGAGAAGAAGGTTTCGGACCCTCTGAGGGGCGAGGCTGGATCAGCCCCCATAGGACCTGGGGGGGCACAAACCATCCCTCCATTGCTTGAGAGCCTGGGAGGGAGGAGGAGAAGCGGCGCCCACGCCGCGGCCACTCGGAGTCTCCCCCTCCCTCCCAGGCTCTCAAACCTGGGAGGGAGGGGGAGATCCCGAGCGGCCGCGGCGCGGGCGCTGCTTCTCCCCCTCCCTCCCTCCTAGGCTTGAGAGCCTGGGGGGGGGAGGCAGGGCTGGGGATTGGGGGAAGGGGCGGAGTTGAGGTGGGGCTGGGGGTGGGGTAATTAAAAAACGGGGGGGGGGGACCCCTTTATGCAAATAAAGGACCTCCTCATTCCCGTAATTTTGGGCTCAGAAAGCCCTCGGATCCAAAAATATATGCAGTCCGCAGGTCTGTAGGTACCTGAGACAATGGTGGTCCTGGGTCAGCCCCAGACAATATTTGACCTTGTCTGCAAAAGTCCTGGCCTTATTTAAAATGATTTAAAAAAAAGGCAAAGCCAGCAACAAGTTGGAACTGAAAAGGAAAACCCCCCAGTTCTGCATTCCCGGAGCCAGGGCCGGAGAAGGATGGGTCCTTCCGCTGTTCCTGCTTCACAGAGAGACGCTCACGTATTACACGTGTGCTGAGAGTCTGAGACTCAACGCTCAGCTTTGTGCAGAATTTGGGGGGTTGGTGGGGGAGGGGAGGTTTGACACACCACATTCAGGGCAAATCTCGGACCTGAGCTCGACCAGAGCACGGAGTCTTTTCCTCTGAAAATCACCATTTTGGGATTTGCTTTTTCCAAGCAGGGCCCATTTGCCTCTCAGATGGGGGTGGAGTAGCCCATAATTCCCCGCTGCGGGGCTCCCCCGCCCCCGTCTTTGCCTGCTCACTGGGCTCTGTGCCGGTTCCTGCTGCTGGACAAGGGGAACTGCCCATCCCTGATGCAGGCAGCGCGGCCCCCGCAGAGACGAGACACTGGAGTGAGTCGGCCCCTTGGGAGAGAAGTTGAGGCAAAGTCCCGGCTGCAGAAGCAGAGACGCAAACGCTGCAATCAGAGAGCCTGAGGCCCAACACCCCCAGGAGGAAACTGCTCTAACGACCAGGGCAGGAATCTCCCCCGGGGCAGGGGGGAGTCAGAGGACAGAGATCGCCCAGCCAGCGGGGTCAGCGTCACTCTGCCCCTAGCACTGGGGTCCCACGCTCCGGGGGTCTGTTCCCAGTGACGAGCTGGAGGCAGAATCTTCTCTGATCTATGATATGGAGAGAGAAGAAAATCGTTCCGAGGTGGTGTTAGCTCTGGGGATCCCAGCTAGGGAAGGGGGAGGGGAATTCAGCTCTGGGCGTCCCCCACACCGCACCCCACGCTAACTCCTCTCTATGGAGCGACCTCCCCCAGGCTGGGAATGGACACGGGTTCGAACCCCAAACGCAGTGTGTGACCCCAGTCGTACCCACCCCCGACAGACACCGCCGGGCTCCAACTTTTCCCTCACACTCGGAAGCTCCCGGACGGCTGGTCTGGCCTGCAACGGGCCCTTGGAGTGACGACTGTGACTCACGCCGCCCAGCCCCATCAGTGCCTGAATCCCTTCTCCCCTCATGGGGACCCCCTGCACCCATAATGCACTGGGGCGCTGGGCCCTGTACCCTGGATTTACTCACTGGCTGCTGGAGCGTAGCCGGGATTCATGGGGCAGAATGAAACACAAGCAGAGAATGAGGGTCAGTGCAGGGGAGCAGGGTCACCGCTCCCCCACGGTGATCCCTCCCCCCCTCCCCCAGACACAGGGCTCCCCGTGACCCTGACTGCACCTCACCCAGGCCAGACCCACCCCAGTGCCCCCCCCCAGCAGGGCACACGGTGCCCAGCCAACGACAGAGCCAACTGTGCCCCCAGCTGTGCCAGGTTACAGTGATCAGCCCTGCCCCATGGCCCTGCCCCACCTCTCCTTGGGGGGCAGTGGGAGGAGCCATTCCCCCTTGGGCTGGCTGGGCCGCCCCACTCCCCAGACCTCCCCACATCCCGGCTCCACGGGGACTGGCTCTTACCTGCTGATTTTCTCCTCCACAGGATGACGCCAGCCCCTACAGCTCCAGCCAGAACCAGCACGGCCAGGACGATGGCGGCCAGGACCCCGGGATGCAGGGGGCCCTTCTTCCCAGGGGCTGTGGGATGGAGAAGGGCCCAGGTCACCGAGGGGCGCAGCCACTGGGGCATCCTCCTGGGGCAGCCACAGGCCTTTGCCTTGAACGTCTCCCCGAGGGCGTCTGCAGAGACCTGGCCCCAGGGAAGGGGAAAGGCTGAGCCGGGAGGGGGACGGGGATGGGACACAGAGGGTGGGTGCTCTGCCGGGCACTGCCAGACACACACGCCACACAGCAACCAGGCCCTTCCCTCATAACATCATCAGCCTGTGGAACTCACTGTCACTGCATGATGCCATGGCCAGAAACTTAATGAGATTCTCTGAGGGATCGGCCATTTCTGTGGGTCACACGAATACCCAGAGCTAGACGAATTCGCTCTGACAATGGGCAGGGATATTGACTTTCCAGTGGCCCAGCCTCACCCCATCTCTGTAATTCCCATGGGGCTGTGCCCCCAACCCCTGGGCCCTGCCATTCACCCCCCTTACCCCAGACGAGCATGGGCTCCGGCGGGCTGCTGTGCTCCACCTGGCAGGCGTAGCGGTGCCCGTCCTCCTGCTGCGGGGAGATCTCCAGGGACGACTGCGTGTAGTAGGTGCCGTCGGCGTTGGGCAGGATCCCGCTGGAGCCCGTCTCCACCAGGATGTCTTCTCCGTCCCGCACCCAGGAGACGTGGATGGGACGCGGGTAAAAGCCCCTGGCGCGGCAGGAGAGGGTGACGGAGCCGTTGGGGGTATCTCTGTGGGAAACTGAGACTTCGGGGGACACTGGGGGGAGACACAGCATGTAAGCCACATGCCAGGGACTGGGACCATATAATAGACAGAAGACAAAGGCCCCCCATTTGTCGATTACTCACGTGTGTGTGAGACCTGGTCAGCACCCGTTTACACTGATTTGTAAATGGAGCTAGTTAATCTGGTGTAAATCCACTTGTGACGCTGTATGGAATTGTGAGACACTTTATATTATTAATAATACCAATATTATTGTAAGCAGAGTCAGGATGAGCTCTACCCTGACATCTGGTGGTGAATTGTGGCGAGTTGTGGAAAAGAACTTCAGGGGCTGATCTTGTTTGCATAGGTACACCCACCCTGCCTAGCCTGAGCCCACGGCATCCCAAATGGTCACTTTGACTGCTGTGGGATCCCCAGTTTCTCTGTTATTGGGGCAGGAAGAATAAAGTGTTGTTACCCTGATTATGTGACTCAAGGGCAGTAGAACTGTACTTGGCATTTTATGATGGAGAGACTCGCCATCAACTAAGTAGCACTTGCTAGACAAGGAACATGGGTTCCAAAACCCAGTGACTTGAGAGAGGCTGGGGACAGGCATTTGTACTTGATGGTATGGGCCCCCTTTGAGGGCCTAAAACACCAATTGCACCTCTTCCTTTCTCCACTGGGGAATATCAGTGCTAATCTTGATTCTATTAGGAGTCTAGTTACAGGCTGCTGAGCTGAATTCACCTCGGGCCAATGGTGCACCAGCACTGAGACTCCCCTACTACAAGCTGAATTCACTAAAGAGCTGAAATCACTGAGTGCTGTGTTAAGTAGTGGGGAGCCTGAAAAGATATATGGCTGGTGGAGCGGAGCAGTTGGCGGGACAGCTGGAGTGGCTCACGGGACGGTTGGTGGAGAAGAGCGGCTGGTGGAGTGGCTCACGGTGAGGGCTGCAGCAGAACCCCATGGAGAGGCGGGACAGTTGGCCTTGGACCATGTAAGGTGCCCCTTAACACCCCTGCGGTCCCCTCATTTCCACCCAGGATGGGAGGTAAAACTCTGCAGATAAACTTTTAAACTCTGGGGCTGCACTGACCAGGGACAGAGACTTTTGGGGTATTGGACTTTTGGGACTTTGGGTGATTTTTTGGATTGCTGGACTTAAGACCCTGAGGGGAAAAGGATACTGCCAAACTTACTTGGCGGGGGAGGGTGTGTGTTTTGCTCATGGTTTGTGTTATGAATCCTGTTTGTGGTGTTTCCCCAACATAATGCCGCATTGTTTCCCTCCTTTATTTAAAGGCTTTTGCTACACTCAGACTCCGTGCTTGTGAGAGGAGAAGTATTGCCTCTTAGAGGCGCCTGGGGGATGGTATGTAATTGTCCCAGGTCACTGGGTGGGGGCTCAAGCCAGTTTTGCATTGTGTTATTGAAAGGGAACTCCTAGATACTGAACCCGGCCTGTGTTGCTGCCAACTCAGACGGGCAGAAGGATTACATTATAAAATTGCAATAAATCATGCCAGATATGCCATGTAAGGTGTTAGAACATAAGAACATAAGAAAGGCCGTACTGGGTCAGACCAAAGGTCCATCTAGCCCAGTATCTGTCTACCGACAGTGGCCAATGCCAGGTGCCCCAGAGGGAGTGAACCTAACAGGCAATGATCAAGTGATCTCTCTCCTGCCATCCATCTCCATCCTCTGACGAACAGAGGCTAGGGACACCATTCTTACCCATCCTGGCTAATAGCCATTTATGGACTTAGCCACCATGAATTTATCCAGTCCCCTTTTAAACATTGTTATAGTCCTAGCCTTCACAACCTCCTCAGGTAAGGAGTTCCACAAGTTGACTGTGCGCTGCGTGAAGAAGAACTTCCTTTTATTTGTTTTAAACCTGCTGCCTATTAATTTCATTTGGTGACCCCTAGTTCTTGTATTATGGGAATAAGTAAATAACTTTTCCTTATCCACTTTCTCCACATCACTCATGATTTTATATACCTCTATCATGTCCCCCCTTAGTCTTCTCTTTTCCAAACTGAAGAGTCCTAGCCTCTTTAATCTTTCCTCATATGGGACCCTCTCTAAACCCTTAATCATTTTAGTTGCTCTTTTCTGAACCTTTTCTAGTGCTAGAATATCTTTTTTGAGGTGAGGAGACCACATCTGTACACAGTACTCGAGATGTGGGCGTACCATGGATTTATATAAGGGCAATAATATATTCTCAGTCTTATTCTCTATCCCCTTTTTAATGATTCCTAACATCCTGTTTGCTTTTTTGACCGCCTCTGCACACTGCGTGGACATCTTTAGAGAACTATCCACGATGACGCCAAGATCTTTTTCCTGACTCGTTGTAGCTAAATTAGCCCCCATCATGTTGTATGTATAGTTGGGGTTATTTTTTCCAATGTGCATTACTTTACATTTATCCACATTAAATTTCATTTGCCATTTTGCTGCCCAATCACTTAGTTTTGGGAGATCTTTTTGAAGTTCTTCACAATCTGCTTTGGTCTTAACTATCTTGAGTAGTTTAGTATCATCTGCAAACTTTGCCACCTCACTGTTTACCCCTTTCTCCAGATCATTTATGAATAAATTGAATAGGATTGGTCCTAGGACTGACCCTTGGGGAACACCACTAGTTACCCCTCTCCATTCTGAGAATTTACCATTAATTCCTACCCTTTGTTCCCTGTCCTTTAACCAGTTCTCAATCCATGAAAGGACCTTCCCTTTTATCCCATGACAGCTTAATTTACGTAAGAGCCTTTGGTGAGGGACCTTGTCAAAGGCTTTCTGGAAATCTAAGTACACTATGTCCACCGGATCCCCCTTGTCCACATGTTTGTTGACCCCTTCAAAGAACTCTAATAGATTAGTAAGACACGATTTCCCTTTACAGAAACCATGTTGACTATTGCTCAAGAGTTTATGTTTTTCTATGTGTCTGACAATTTTGTTCTTTACTATTGTTTCAACTAATTTGCCCGGTACTGACGTTAGACTTACCGGTCTGTAATTGCCGGGATCACCCCTAGAGCCCTTTTTAAATATTGGCGTTACATTAGCTAACTTCCAGTCATTGGGTACCGAAGCCGATTTAAAGGACAGGTTACAAACCTTAGTTAATAGTTCCGCAACTTCACATTTGAGTTCTTTCAGAACTCTTGGGTGAATGCCATCTGGTCCCGGTGACTTGTTAATGTTGAGTTTATCAATTAATTCCAAAACCTCCTCTAGTGATACTTCAATCTGTGACAGTTCCTCAGATTTGTCACCTACAAAAGCCAGCTCAGGTTTGGGAATCTCCCTAACATCCTCAGCCGTGAAGACTGAAGCAAAGAATCCATTTAGTTTCTCCGCAATGACTTTATCATCTTTAAGCGCTCCTTTTGTATTTTCATCGTCAAGGGGCCCCACTGGTTGTTTAGCAGGCTTCCTGCTTCTGATGTACTTAAAAAACATTTTGTTATTACCTTTGGAGTTTTTGGCTAGCCGTTCTTCAAACTCCTCTTTGGCTTTTCTTATTACACTCTTGCACTTAAGTTGGCAGTGTTTGTGCTCCTTTCTATTTGCCTCACTAGGATTTGACTTCCACTTTTTAAAGGAAGTCTTTTTATCTCTCACTGCTTCTTTTACATGGTTGTTAAGCCACGGTGGCTCTTTTTGAGTTCTTTTACTGTGTTTCTTAATTTGGGGTATACATTGAAGTTGAGCCTCTATTATGGTGTCTTTAAAAAGGGCCCACGCAACTTGCAGGGATTTCACTTTAGTCACTGTACCTTTTAACTTTTGTCTAACTAACTTCCTCATTTTTGTATAGTTCCCCCTTTTGAAATTAAAGGCCACAGTGTTGGGCAGTTGAGGTGTTCTTCCCACCACAGGGATGTTGAATGCTATTGTATTATGGTCACTATTTCCAAGCGGTCCCGCTATAGTTACCTCTTGGACCAGCTCCTGCGCTCCACTCAGGATTAAATCTAGAGTCGCCTCTCCCCTTGTGGGTTCCCGTACCAGCTGCTCCATGAAGCAGTCATTTAAAGTATCGAGAAATTTTATCTCTGCATTTCGTCCTGAAGTGAAATGTTCCCAGTCAATATGGGGATAATTGAAATCCCCCACTATTATTGGGTTCTTAATTTTGATAGCCTCTCTAATTTCCCTTAGCATTTCATCATCACTATTACTGTCCTGGTCAGGTGGTCGATAATAGATCCCTAATGTTATATTTTTACTAGAGCATGAAATTTCTATCCATAGAGACTCTATGGAACCTGTGGATTCGCTTAAGATTTTTACTTCATTTGAATCTACACTTTCTTTAACATATAGTGCCACTCCTCCCCCTGCACGGCCTGTTCTGTCCTTCCGATATATTTTGTACCCCGGAATGATTGTGTCCCATTGATTGCTCTCAGTCCACCAGGTTTCTGTGATGCCTATTATATCTATATCCTCCTTTATCACAAGGCACTCTAGTTCACCCATCTTATTATTTAGACTTCTGGCATTTGTGTACAAGCACTTTAAAAACTTGTCCCTGTTTATTAGCCTGCCTTTTTCTGATGTGCCAGATTCTTTTTTATGTGACTGTTTATCATCTGATCCGGCCCTTACATTATACTTTTCAGTCCTCTGCTCCTGACTATAACCTGGAGATTCTCTATCATCAGACTCTCCCCTAAGAGAAGTCTGTGTCCGATCCACACGCTCCTCTGCAGCAGTCGGCTTTCCCCCATCTCCTAGTTTAAAAACTGCTCTACCACCTTTTTAATGTTTAGTGCCAGCAGTCTGGTTCCACTTTGGTTTAGGTGGAGCCCATCTCTCCTGTATAGGCTCCTCCCATCCCAGAAGTTTCCCCAGTTCCTAATGAACGTGAACCCCTCCTCTCTACACCATCGTCTCATCCACGCATTGAGACTCTGAAGCTCTGCCTGCCTACCTGGCCCTGCGCGTGGAACTGGGAGCATTTCTGAAAATGCCACCATAGAGGTCCTGGATTTCAGTCTCTTCCCTAGCAGCCTAAATTTGGCTTCCAGGACATCTCTCCTACCCTTCCCTATGTCATTGGTACCTACATGTACCACGACCACCGGCTCCTCCCCAGCACTACACATAAGTCTATCTAGATGCCTCGAGAGATCCTCAACCTTCGCACCAGGCAGGCAAGTCACCATACGGTTCTCCCGGTCATCACAGACCCAGCTATCTACATTTCTAATAATCGAATCTCCCATTACTAACACCTGCCTTTTCCTAGAAACTGGAGTTCCCTCCCCCGGAGAGGCAACCTCAGTGCGAGAGGCAACCCCAGAACCATCTGGAAGGAGGGTCCCAACTACGGGAAAGTTTCCCTCTGCTCCCATTGACTGCTCTACTTCTCTGGGCCCTTCTTCCTCCTTAACAGCACAGGTGCTGTCTAAGCGGAGGTGGGACAATTCTACAGTGTCCCAGAAAGCCTCATCAACATACCTCTCTGCCTCTCTCAGCTCCTCCAGTTCCGCCACCCTGGCCTCCAAAGTCCGTACATGGTCTCTGAGGGCCAGGAGCTCCTTGCACCGACTGCACACATACGCCACCCGCCCACAGGGCAGGTAATCATACATGCAACAGTCGGCGCAATAAACTGG
This sequence comes from Emys orbicularis, assembly GCF_028017835.1. Lineage (NCBI taxonomy): Eukaryota > Metazoa > Chordata > Testudines > Emydidae > Emys > Emys orbicularis. Next base: position 696,165 of record NC_088695.1, on the reverse strand, counting down.
ATAGCCCCCACTCTGCTGCTGGGCTTCTGCCTGCATTGTATCCTAGTTAGTGAAAGGGTGGTTTACAGAAGGGAGTTTTGGAATGTGGTTATTGACAATGTTATGATTTGCGGAGGATTATAATCTTGTTTATATGTTTGTATCATCTTTGTATTGTGAGTTATAGATTTGTATGGTTTCAAAACCTGGTATATCAAAATTTGTGCTGTGTTTCTGGGTGACGCCCCCAGACAGATTGGCATCAGCACTAAGCCTGCTAGATGGCCCACCAAGGGACATCAGCTGTACAATGAACCCATTGAAAAAATCCAGGGACTGCACCGTATGAATCAGCGGGACATGTCGGGGCTGCCTATGGACACAACACTGCTAGGAACCTGATATATGGACTCTGAAGTCCTAGGTGTGTATCTGATTGCTTTACTGTTCAACAACTTTCTTTTCTTTTCTTTTCTTTTCTTTTCTTTTCTTTTCTTTTCTTTTCTAATTAACCTTTAGTTTTTGACACTAAAGGACTGGCTGGCAGCGTGGGATTTTGGGTAAGATCCAACCTAATAGTGACCTGGTAATGTGGCTGGCCCTTTGGGGTCAGAAGAACATTTTGTATAGTGAGCAGAGTCTTTAAATAACTTCTCGCTTTACTGGACCTAGGTGCTGATTGGGAGCCTGTAACGATGCTGCCTCTGGTGGGACACGACTGAGAGTATCAAATCAGGACAAATTGCTTAGAGCAGGGCAGTTACAGCCCAAAGCTGGAATTCCTTCACCAAACCAACCAGACTAAGAGGACATTGGTCTCACCCCACTGGCTAACCACCAGTCACACAAGCAATTCCCTTAGACACTCCAGTTTCCCAGTATCCCCACCAGTACCACTTGTTATGGGGACGAATGGTTATGAAAACCAATATCCCAGTAAAAGAAAAAAGGTTCTCCTGATCCCAAAGGACCAAGCCCCAGACCCAGGTCAATATACAAATCAGATCTTACCCACAAATCACGGTTTTGCCAATCCTTTAGAATCTAAAGGTTTATTCATAAAAGGAAAAAGATGTAGATGAGAGCTAGAATTGGTTAAATAGAATCAATTCCATACACTCATGGCAAAGTTCTTGGTTCAGGCTTGTAGCAGTGATGGAATAAACTGCAGGTTCAAATCAAGTCTCTGGAACATCCCCAGCTGGGATGGGTCATTCAGTCCTTTGTTCAGAGCTTCAGTTTGTAGCAAAGTCCCTCCAGAGGTAAGAAGCAGGATTGAAGACAAGATGGAGATGCTGCTGCTGCCTTTTCTAGTCCTTTTGCCATGTGGCTTGTGCTTCCTTTGTTCCAACCACAAGCCACCCAGCACATGGCATGGAAAAGTTCTGTCCATAGGCCTGTCCCTGCCTTGCTGAGTCACCAGGTGTATTTGCCTTTTCTCAATGGGTCAGTTGTGTAACTGATGGTCCTTAATAGGCCACCAAGCAGGCTAGGCAGAGCTGATGCCAAATTGTCTGGGGTGTCACCCAGAAGCATAGCACAAGTTTGAAATACAGACAGTATAAAGCCAATACTTATAACTTTCAATACAAAAATGATACATGCACCCAGATAGCATCATCATTACCAGCCAATCATAACCTTGGTTGCACCAATGATCTGTGACGTTATTGACATGAACGGTTAGAACAAGAGAATAGGAATGCAATAAAGGGGGCTGTGTGATTTCTTTTTTCAGCTTCTTAATAACCAGTGTGGGGACTCAGAAGCACAGTTTATTGAATCTAACTTCAGTGTTAATGGCCAGTTTGGGGAGAATCTGCTCTTCTTTTTGCAGCCTGTCCTGAGCTTGGCATTTTCAGTGAGGACTGCCCTAGACACCCAGCTCACACCCCTCTGCAGACTCACTCAAACTGCTCACATTGGTGGTAGCTGAACTGGGTAGTTACCAGAAAAGGCCTGGGCCTGGGTCTCCTTCGCTGCGTGCGATCCCGTGCTATAACACGGCTACGCCCAGACAGGTTGTCACTGGGCCACCCAAACACGCGTGTGCGATTTAGGGGCTAAGGGCCAGATTTCCATATGCCCCTCGGTGCCTAACCCCGGTGATCTCATGGGGAGTCAGGCGCCTCCGTTCCGAAATCCAGCTGGCCCCTGTCTGCATCGTCAGGCGCTTAAATCTCTTTGTCACACGGCCCTGAGTCCCTGTCCCCATCCATGTCTCTGGCCCTCGACTGTGGAGGTGCCAGCGCTGGGCACAAAACCTTAAACAAGTTTTTATTTGTGTAATGACAGCGTCATCCCCCTCCCCCGCCCCGCTTCCTTCACACTCACAAGGGGCTGGGCCTTTTCCAGACCGAACTTAGGAAAATGAATCAACTCACAGCCCAGAGCTGGAACGTTTCAGCCTGAAAAGGGAAGATTGAGGGAGCTGGAAGCCAACGGGAAAGGCCCTGCAGAACGGAGACGCCCAGGCAGCCAGAACTGACTAATAACCCGTCTGCACCAATAACAACCCGTAGCTCTTGTCATTGGTCGATCTCAAAGCGGATTACAAAGGAGGTTGGTGTCATTATCCCCATTGTACAGATGGGGAAATGGAGGCACCGAGAGGGGGAGTGACTGACCCAAGGTCACCCTGCAGGCCAGTGTCAGAGCTGGGAATAGAACCCAGATGCACTGACCTGTGACTCCGGACACTATCCACTAGGTCACACTGCCCCTTCCAGACATGCCCAAGTCCCATTGGTGTCCCTGTGCCCCGTCCCCCCAACCCATTGCTCCCCACTGCTCACTCACCCTGCTGCTCCAGGACCTTTCTCCCCCGATGCACCAGGTTCCGCAGGGTCCCCAGGCACTCGGACTGTAGGAAATGCTGGATGTACTGAGTCCAAATCTTGTCCCCCGTCTCCCAGCGCTGCTTCATGAGAACAGCCAGCGGGACAGCCGCGACCCACGTCCCCGTCTGGTTGTCAAAGCTAATGAAGTCCCTCCCGTCGTAGGCGTACTGGAACCTCGGGTCCATGGGGGCCTGGTCACTCAGGGCACAGCCTGTGTGAACCTGAGTAGTGTGAATCCCTGTGCGGGAGGGAGAGAGCTGAGACCCTGCATTGAAATCAGGGAAATGTGTCTGGGAGGGGCAGAGGGGGCTCGGACGGACGGTGACACCAGGGCTGTCATAACTATAAAGGGAAGGGTAACAGCCCTCCTGTGTACAACACTATAAAATCCCTCCTGGCCAGAGACTCCAAAATCCTTTTACCTGTAAAGGGTTAAGAAGCTCAGATAACCTGGCTGACACCTGACCCAAAGGACCACTAAGGGGACAAGATACTTTCAAATCTTGGTGGGGGGAAGGCTTTTGTTTGTGCTCTTTGTTTTGGGGGTTGTTCACTCTTGGGACTAAGAGGGACCAGACATCAATCCAGGCTCTCCAAATCTTCTGAACAAGTCTCTCATATTTCAAACTTGTAAGTAACAGCTAGGCAAGGCGTGTTAGTTTTATCTTTGTTTTCTCAACTTGTAAATGTATCTTTTGCTAGAGTGTTTATCTCTGTTTGCTGTAGCTTTGAACTTAAGGCTAGAGGGGGTTCCTCTGGGCTCTTTGAATCTGATTACCCTGTAAAGTTATTTTCCATCCTGATTTTACAGAGATGATTTTTACCTTTCTTTCTTTAATTAAAAGCCTTCTTTTTAAGAACCTGATTGATTTTTCCTTATTTTAAGATACAAGGGGTTTTGGATCAGTGTTCACCAGGGAATTGGTGGAGAGTCTCTCAAGGCTACCCAGGGAAGGGAGTTAGCACATTTGGGTGGTGGCAGCAAACACAGATCTAAGCTGGTAGTTAAGCTTAGAAGTTTTCATGCAGGTCCATACATCTGTACCCTAAAGTTCAGAGTGGGGCAGGAGCCTTGACAAGGGCACTGAGAGATGAGAAATGTGGCTGTGGGGGGGTGGGGTCAGAGGACACTCGGCCGGTAGGTGACACTGGCACTTTACCGTCTCTGACCGTGCGTCTGGCCTCATGCAGAACTAGGGAACAATCCCAGAGGACGCTGAGGAGCTGGAGGGGTCAGAGCAGACCCACGGGAAGGACTGAGGGTTTGGGATCCTGCCAGACAGTTACTGAGCTCCTGGAGTCTCTCCAGCGGTGAACATGAGAGTTGCCATCCAGGGGTGAGACCAAGGTCTGACAGTGACCAACACCAGAGATTCAGGGTGTTAGGATATAGATATTCAGGCCTGTCTGTAAAGGCCTATACTTTAAGAATTTAGGTGTATTCTTATCACTTAGCTAGTTATAGAGGTATAAAAGAGAGAATCAAAATCACTCTCTGTCTGTGTAAGGGACAGTCTGAGGCTCTGTTCTTAGGCTAAGTAAGGCCTTTGGTCAAGCAGCAATTTTGTTGGGTGTAAACCAATTAAGGTGGTGGGATATAATTGGTTAGCTAATCATGTTACAATATGTTAGGATTGGTTAGGTAAATTTCAGTAAAGTAATTGGTTAAGGTCTAGCTAAGCAGAACTCAAGTTTTACTATATAGGCTGCAGTCAATCAGGAAGTAAGGGGGAAAATGGGAACAGGGATTGGGGGTGGGGGAATTGGGATCATGTTTTGTTAAGGGGGGAATGGGAACAGGAACAGGGACACAGGCAAGGCAAGGCTCTGTGGTGTCAGAGCTGGGAAGGGGGACACTCAGGAAGGAAATTGGAATCATTGCTTGCTGGAAGTTCACCCCAATAAACATCGAATTGTTTGCGCCTTTGGACTTCGGGTATTGTTGCTCTCTGTTCATGCGAGAAGGACCAGGGAAGTGAGAGGGTGAAGGAATAAGCCCTTTAACACAGGGGGAGTGCACAGAACAGGGCAATTCTGGAGTGATCCACCCCTGTCTTCCCCTCCCGGCTTCTGGCAGGCAGAGGCTCAGGGTCACCCCAGGCATGGGGCTCCATCCCTGGCCATCTTGGCTAATAGCCACTGATGAACCTACCCTCCAGGAACTTGTCTAGTTCTTTTTTGAACCCAGTTATAGTTTTGGCTTTAGAACATCCCCTGGCAACAAGTTTCTCAGGGTGACTGTGTGTTGTGTGAAAAAGTACTTCCTCTTGTTTGTATTAGACCTGCTGCCTGTTAATTTCATCAGGTGACCCCTGGTTTATTATTGTGGGAAAGGGTAAAGACCACGTCTCTATTCACTTTCTCCACCCCAGTCATCATTTTATAGACTCTATCATATCCCCCCTTAGTCGTCCTTTTCTAAACCGAACAGCCCTAATCTTTTTTCTCTCTCTTCATATGGAAGCCGTTCCATACCCGTGATCATCTTTGTTACCCTTTTCTCTGAGCCTTTTCCAGTTCCACTCTGACCTTTTTGAGATCGATGACCAGCTCTGCACACAGTATTCAAGATGTGGGCACACCATGAATTTATATAGAGGCATTATGACATTTTCTGTCTGACTGTCTATCCCTTTCCTAATGGTTCCTGACTTTCTGTTAGCCTTGGGAAAGGCTGTTTCTGCAGAATTATAATTTTTCATGAGAAAATTTCAGTTTGGCCAGAAAACATTGATTTTCTGTTGGAGAAATTGAAAGGGAAGATCCCGGGGCTGCCCGGCTCCCTGCCTGGGATTCTCCCGAGATGGAATTTCTGAAAAATTTCCTTCCCATGGAAACCTCCCATTTCCGACTTCCCTTCCGATTGGGAATGAAAACACTCCCGGGAATAACAAATTTTCTGTGGGAAGAAAACTCCATTTTCCAGCCAGCTCTGGTTTGGGCAGCACCTGGCCCAGCGAGGCCCTGATCCCCAGTGGGAGTGATTCTGAGCGGGCAGCTCTCGCGTGTCCATTAATAACAACAACTCTCAGACACTCACCGCCCGTCTGGTTGTGCTGCTGCATCCACCTCTTGGTAAGGACTTTACAGTCCTCCTCATGCCCCCAGAACTCCCGGGTCTTTTCCTGGAGATACTCAGTGCCCAGGGCCTGTTCTGCCCACTCCTGGGTGGCTCTGACCTCTCGCGTGTCACTGCTGTAGTGCGCGATCTGAACGTCATCCACGCTGGTGATCATGATGAAGTGATGAGTCCCATCTTCGTGGGTGACTCCTGTGACTAGCAGGGCCAGGCTGTGGTGCCCTAAAGCAACAGGAGCGAGGTTGAGTTAACCACAGACTTCTTCCTTTGCCCAGGGGACACCAGGGTCACCCAATGGGGCCCATCAGAGACCTTCCACCCCCAGCCACGTCCCCCTGCCCTCAGCCCCATCCTGGGCGAGAGACAAGCTGGGATCTGTCAGTGACTCACCCGGCGTGGAGCCGAGGGGGAATCAGGAAGGACGAGGTCTCAGCCTGCGCCTCTGAAAGCCCACGGCTTGTTTAGGGGGGTCAGACATTGGTGGGGGGTTCATTGCCCCCTTAAGACCTCCCTCCCCGCCCGCCGAATGGGCAAATGCTTACATCAGAACCGGGGGTGTTTGTGGCCTGTGTACCTGTCTGTGTTGTGTGTGTAGGCTGTGTATGTGTGTGATGTCTCCCCTTGTGTACGTGTGGGGATGGAGGGGCATGTGTGTGCAAGGCTCTTCGTTGTCCGTTTTTACTGATTTTTACCAATAAATTCCCGGGTTTGACAAAAGCCGTTATTTGGTGTTTACTCATTTTCAACCCAATTTTGGCTCACTCAGGCACAGGGAAATACTGATTGTGGTAAGAAAATCCAACCCGTGGCAGCAGGTCGATGTGTCTGTGTGAATAATAAATTAGTCTAAGTGTCAATGCGAGGCTGCCTGTTAACGTGAGGCAACGGAGAGGAAGTTGCACACACCCACACACGTGTACATACAGTTACTGTGCAGTCCATGAAATAAACCACAGCATTAGATTCCTTTCACTTTAAACACTCAGACTTTTCTCTCTTTGTTGCTTTTTTTCCTGCCCTCCCATCTCCCAGGTGTAACCCCAAGTTTTCTTTCCACCTTAGCTGAGCCTGGTCCCCCCTCACCCTCCATCCGGGCTACTGCACAGCACTGCCAGAGCCGGGGTACCAGGGGTAACCGGAGCTCACCCGCTTCTTATGAGGGAACATGGAGTTTCGCTGAGGTGAGGTGACCCACTGCTGTATTTACCATGACACCACTGCCCACAAGGGTCGCTGTGCTGGTCCCCCTCTGCACCATGGGTCGGGGGGTGTGTGTCTTGGGCTGGCATGTTGGGGACTTCTGGCAGGCCCCCAAAGAAGGACAGGGGTTGTGGGGGGCTCACGCCCATGGAGGAGAATGGAGCCGAGGGGCTGGAGGGTTAAGGAGCAGAGCCCTTGGCAGCAGGCCTTGCAGAAAGTTCTCGCTGGCAGGTCATTCCCCCCACCCCAGTGTTTCCAGCTGATTTTCCCTGGTCTGCCTCCCCCCAACCCCCCCAGGTGCTGCTAGTGCGGCTAGTGCCTGACCCCCTTCACCCCGGCTCTACTCACCATCAGCCATTGCTGCCCCCAGCACAGCCCCAGGGCAACACCCAGGGCCATGGCTCCTGCGCTAGATCAGGGTTTTTCCCCACTCTGGAGAGGAACAACCCTGCCAGCCCCTGGGAATCTGCAGCCCTCCCCCCACCACACACACACTGTCACTTTCCCAAGTGTTGCCCATCACAAGCCCAGCAGGCCAATCAGAATGCGGGAAGGGAACTTGCTGGCAGTATCCAGGCAGAACCGGGTCTGGGATACTCAACGGGTAGTGATCAATGGTTCCATGTCTAGTTGGCAGCCGGTTTCAAGCGGAGTGCCCCAAGGGTCGGTCCTGGGGCTGGTTTTGTTCAATATCTTCATTAATGATCTGGAGGATGGCGTGGACTGCACCCTCAGCAAGTTTGCAGATGACACTAAACTGAGAGGAGAGGTAGATACGCTGGAGGGTAGGGATAGGATACAGAGGGACCTAGACAAATTAGAGGATTGGGCCAAAAAAAAAATGATGAGGTTCAAAAAGGACAAGTGCAGAGTCCTGCACTTAGGACGGAAGAATCCCATTCACTGTTACAGACTAGGGACCGACTGGCTAAACAGCAGTTCTGCAGAAAAGGACCTAGGGGTTACCGTGGACGAGAAGCTGGATATGAGTCAACAGTGTGCCCTTGTTGCCAAGAAGGCTAACGGCATTTTGGGCTGTATAAGTAGGGGCATTGCCAGCAGATCGAGGAACATGATCGTTCCCCTCTATTCGACACTGGTTAGGCCTCATCTGGAGTGCTGTGTCCAGTTTTGGGCCCCACACTACAAGAAGGATGTGGACAAACAGGAAAGAGTCCAGCGGAGGGCAACAAAAATGATTAGGGGGCTGGAGCACATGACTTATGAGGAGAGGCTGAGGGAACTGGGATTGTTTAGTCTGCAGAAGAGAAGAATGAGGGGGGATTTGATAGCTGTTTTCAACTACCTAAAGGGGGGTTCCAAAGAGGATGGATCTAGACTGTTCTCAGTGGTACCAGATGACAGAACAAGGAGCAATGGTCTTAAGTTGCAGTGGGGGAGGTCTAGGTTGGATATTAGGAAAAACTTTTTCACTAGGAGGGTGGTGAAGCACTGGAAAATGTTACCTAGGGAGGTGGTGGAATCTCCTTCCTTAGAGGTTTTTAAGGTCAGGCTTGACAAAGCCCTGTCTGGGATGATTTAGTTGGGGATTGGTGCTGCTTTGAGCAGGGGGTGGGACTAGATGACCTCCTGAGGTCCCTTCCAACCCTGATATTCTGTGATTCTATGGTTCTATGACATTATCAGGGCTGCAAACGCTGCAAACCACAGCATGAGCGACTTCCGCAGCATCCCCTAGGCAGCTGATGGCAGAGCCAGGGAATGAGCCCATATCTCCCCGAGGACGTTCCCGAGATCCCACGGCAGCAGGGCCCTGTGATCACCAGTCTGCCCCATACGATACCAGGCCAGAGAACTGCCCTATGTAATCCCTGGAGCAGATCTTACAGTCAATCAGCCAGTCCTGGTTCACAAACTGCCAGGGATGGAGAATCCCCCATGCCTCTGGGGCAGATGTTCCAGCGGTTAATTCCCCTTGGGCCCATGTGCCCTCTCCCGGCAGCCCCGTGAATCTTGGCAGAGAAGTGCAGCTGTTATTGCTGGCGGGAGAATTCTCCAGCCCCTCCAAACCCCAAGTCCCAGGCTGGGCTGGGCCCGGCACAGCAGGGGGGCTCGTACCCAGCCCACACTTCTCAAAAGGGCCACTGGCTTTGAGTGATACTCGACCCTCCCGGGTGCGTGAACCAGAGCCAGCCCTAGGGCCCCTGGGGCTCTGCCTGGCCGCACTTCCGCCTCACTCTGCCCCCTGCAGACACCAGGGGACACGGTGCAGCTGGGCCCTGGGTCCCCAGGCCTCAGCCCCTCCCCAGCCTCTCTCGTACTCACCCCCAGCAGCCATTGCCCCCAGGAGGCACCAACAGGCCCCCAGAGCGACAGCCAGGCCCATGGTTCCTGCCCTTGGGAGGGGTCTCACCCTCTGGCCTCGGGGAAGGAGCAGGCGAGCCGGCCAGCAGCCCCTGCAAACAGCCTGTGGACTTTGCTCACTGCACACCCATGCAGTGTCAGGTGCAGCTTCTTGCGGGGCATGTCCTGTGTGCACAGCTAATCCTGGCACCTGACCGGCCAGCGTCCCCGTGCGCCCTATCAGGGCTTCCCTCGCCCTCCCTTGGTTCTTGTCACGCAGACAGAAAGCAGAAGGGCAGCGTTCAGAGTGCAGGCGATGGGATGTTTATTGGGGTTAAGAGGCAAGCATAACCACAGGTCTGCATGCCAGAAGATGTTTTTCCTTCCTTTCCCTTAACCTCTTCCTTCTTAGTAGGCCCTGCCCCTTCTCCGAGGCCCCTCACCCGCTCACTCCATCCCCCTCCCTCCATCGCTTGCTCTCCCCCACCCTCGCTCACTCACTCATTTTCACCGTGCTGGGGCAGGGGGTTGGGGTATGGGAGGGGTGAGGGGTGCGGCTGGGGGCACAGGCTCTGGGGTGGGGCCGAGGATGAGGGGTTTGGGGTGCTGTGATGAAGTGGGACTGTTCTTAATGTTTCCTCTGAATACTGTGTGGTTGCCTCAGTTTCCCCTATGCATTTCTTAAGTCTCTAGGTGGTGGGGAAACGCCAGTGTGCATAAATCACTGACACTCTGTCTCCCTGGCAACAAATGGCCAGGGCCCCTTCCCCCCCTGCAAGGGAATAGCTAAAAGTGTTGGAGAACAAAGAGATCAGGTGACCTCCTAGCCCGGGGAAGAGACAAAGCCCAGAGAAGGAGGGGCTGGACGGGAGGTTGGAGCTGGCTGGAGACAGGAAGTGAGGGCAGACGGGGTTGTCTGGCTCGCGGGACCCCAGAATGGACCCGGCTGAGGGGTCCTGTTCTCTGTACCTACAAGCTCTGTGTTAGACCGTGTTCCTGTCATCTAATAAACCTCTGTTTTACTGGCTGGCCAAGAGTCACGTCTGACTGCGAAGTGGGGGGTGCAGCCCAGAGCATCATCCCCGGAGCTGAGCCCGGAGCATCACCCCTCGGGGTGAGCCCAGAGCATCATCCCCCGGAGCTGAGCCCAGAGCATCATCCCCGGAGCTGAGCCCGGAGCATCATCCCCCGGGGTAAGCCCGGAGCATCATCCCCCAGAGCTGATCCCGGAGCATCATCCCCAGAGCTGAGCCCGGAGCATCATCCCCCGGGGTGAGCCCGGAGCATCATCCCGAGAGCTGAGCCCAGGGCATCATCCCCGGAGCTGAGCCCAGAGCGTCATCCCCGGAGCTGAGCCCGGAGCATCATCCCCCGGGGTGAGCCCGGAGCATCATCCCCGGAGCTGAGCCCGGAGCATCATCCCCGGAGCTGAGCCCAGAGCATCATCCCCGGAGTTGAGCCCGGAGCATCATCCCCCGGAGCTGAGCCCGGAGCATCATCCCCGGAGCTGAGCCCGGAGCATCATCCCCCGGAGCTGAGCCCGGAGCATCATCCCCGGAGCTGAGCCCGGAGCATCACCCCCCGGAGCTGAGCCCAGAGCGTCATCCCCGGAGCTGAGCCCGGAGCATCATTCCTGGAGCTGAGCCTGGAGCATCATCCCCCAGGGTGAGCCCAGAGCGTCATCCCCGGAGTTGAGCCCGGAGCATCATCCCCGGAGCTGAGCCTGGGCTGCGGTGGGCGGCGAGAGGAGCTCAGCTCCGGGGGACGATGCTTGGGCTCTCCAGCGGCCGTCCAGCCTGGGTGTGAGGAGCCGGGGAGGGAGGGAGGGAAGTGGGGCTCGGGATGCAGGGAGGGGGGAGGGGTCCTGCTGCTGCTCCGAGTCTCCCCAGGGTGGGGCGGCGTTTCCCCGCCCGAGGGGGCTGTGCAGGGCACCGCCGGGCTGGGTAGGGGGCGCGGACCCCGGCTCGCGCGCTGACAGGGCGCGTGGCTGGGCAGCCTGAGCTGCCAGGGAGCTGACGCTGCCCCCTCCTGCCCCCGGACCCAGCCCACCGCGCACCTCCCCCGCCTCAGCCCCGCGCTGCCTGCCCTGGGTGGGGAGAGGCAGAGCCCAGCTCTGAGCGGGGCAGCGGGGGATACTGCCCCTTCGGGGGACCCCCGCAGCTCGGGCACCTGGGGGTCAGTGTCTGTCCTCTCGGCTCTGCCTGCACGGGGCTGGGGAAGCAGCTGTCAGTGCCTGCCCCTCTCAGCCCTTGCACTCCCCATCCCGCTCGCAACCTCTTCCCTTGTACCTCCCCACATCGCTCCTTCACCGAACCCCTTCCCCTTGTACGCTCCCTTCACCCTCACCTCTCCCCTTGTACCCTCGCCCAGCCCTCTCCTCCCGCACCTCCCCCTTCCCCTGCACCTCTTCTCCCGCAACCCTCCTGATACCCCCTCTCCTCCTCCACCCTCCTCCGCGAGTACATCACACCTGGCTTCTCTGCCAGTGTAGCACCCCCACACCCGCTCCTCTGCCTGAACCCTCTTTACTAGATCCCCATCCCTTGCCGGGTACAAGGTTTGAGGGTTAGTCCTTATGCCTTCCATGTGCATTTGGAGCAGTAAAGTTAGTGTAAACGGGGATTGCTGTGGTGAAAGAGGAGGTCACATTTTGGGGGGGGGAGCCCAGGGCTGGGGCAGCAGGGGGTGCGGGTGGGGGGGAAGAGAGAGCCCAGGGCTGGGGGGGGGGGGCAGCCAAAATTTTTTTTGCTTGGGGCGGCAAGAAACCTAGAGCTGGCCCTGTTCACGGCTTCAGCCAGCCACAAGCTGGGGTCAGGAGAGGATTCCTTCCCCCCAGAAAAATGTGTTCTGTGGTCTGTTTGTTTTATCTCCTCCCTCTACAGCATCAGGGACGGCCACAGCTGGAGATGGGACCTTGGGCAGGGAGGGGCAGGGTGGTGAGGGGGCACCCAGCATTCTTCTGCTTACGTGCGTGGCTGGCTGGTCCTTGCACCCATTGATGGACCTGTCCTCCATGAACTTATCTGTTTCTTTTTAGAACCCAGTTATACTTTGTGCCTTCTCAACATCCCCTAGCAATGAGTTCCACAGGTTGACTGGGCGTTGTGTAAAGAACTACTGCCTTTAGTTTGTTTTAAACCTGCTGCCTGTTAATTTCATTGGATGACCCTGGTTCTTGTGGTATGCAAAGAGGTAAATAACACTTCCCTATTCACTTTCCCCACACCAGTCATGTTTTTACAGACCTCTGTCATATCCCCCTGTGATGGTCCTTGCTCGGGGGTTGGTTGGTCAGGTAGTGTTGGGTAGTGGTCAGGGCTTAGGCCCATGACTTGCAGGGCGGGTTGTTGGTAGGGAAGCCCAGGCCCTCCCACTCCACCAGGCTCTGACCCACGGCCCTTTGAGGGCTATCAGTGATGTGACAGCCAGGGGATGCATAAGGCTGTTCTCCCTAGGCCACATCCTACCACCCCCCTGCAATTGTCCCACAGTCGCTGTCTGGGTCTGGGTGGTGTGAGGGGTGTCTGCTCACCACCAGGCATCTTATGGCGGCGTGGGGTAGCTCTCTTGCTTTCTCAGACGGCCAGGCCACCATCTCCTCCCGTAGGACGACCTCCTGGGCCACATCCTGCCACCCCCCTGTGATTGTCCCACAGTCACCATCAGGGTCTAGGTGATGTGATGGGTGTCTGTCAGCAACAGGCACCTTCCCGCATATGTCTGCAGCAGGGCAGCTCTCGTCCTTTCACCGGCGGCCAGGCCACCATCTCCTCCCATAGGACGACCTCCTGGGCCAGCTCCACCCTAGGGCTTTGCCCCACTGGGGCAGTCCACAGTACAGGGGAATGAACAAAACTCAGAGTCCAGATGAGCGGGAGAGGGGGACGTGTCCCTCTCAGGCTGTGTCTGTGGCAGGCCCTCCCTTCCCTCAGCGGTCATGGGCAGAGATTCTGCCTTTACCTCCGCTCTCCTGGAGCTGCAGGTCACAGGCTGCTCTCTTCCCTGGGCTGCCCCCAAACCAGCCGCTGCCCTGCCTTTGAACGCCTCCTGCAGCTGGCGCATTTCCTGCAGCTGTGGTGGGGCAGGGCTGGCTGTGCCCAGAGCAGCTCCTTAACCCCTGGCTGCCCACTGTGGGGTTTGTACACCCCATCGCATCCCCAGTGGTCGTCTCTTGTCTAAGGTGAACAGTCCCAGCCTTTTGAATCTCTCCTCATAAGGCAGCCGTTCCATACGCCTCATCATTTCTCTTGTCCTTCTCTGCTGCTTTTCTAGTTCTAATATATATTTTTTAAGATGGGGCAACCAGAATTGCACTCAGTATTCAAGGTGTGGGTGCACCATGGATTTATAGAGGCATTGTGATATTTTCTGTCCGATTATCCCTTTCCTAATGGCTCCTTTGGGGAGGGACCTTGTCAAAGGCTTTCTGAAAGGCCAAGTACACTCTAGCCACTGGATCCCCCTTGTCCACACGTTCATTGACCCCCACAAATAATTCTACTAGATTGGTGATTTCCCTTTACAAAAGCCTGCTGACTCGTCCCCCAAATACTGTGTTCATGGATGTGTCTGATCCTTCTGGTCTTTACGACAGTTTCAACCAATTTCCTGGTACCGAAGTTCGGCTCCCCGGCCTGTCATTGCCAGGATCACCTCTGCAGCCTTTATAAAGAATCTGCATTACGTTCACTACCCGCCAGTTATCTGCTCCAGAGGCTGAGAGAAGTGACAGGTCACAAGCCATATTTAATAGTTCTGCAATTTCATAGCGGAGTTCCTGCCGAACTCCTGGCGGAGTCCCACTGATACCAGAGAAACTCCATCTTGTGTCCCTGGCGTCCATCTTAAATAAGCCAGAGTCCCTCCCCCATTAAATGGCGGGTATAGGGCACCCAGCACTCCAGACCAAATTGGCGGGAAAAGGGGGTAAAAGGACGTAACGCTATGAGGTAAATCAAATGTTGCTAACGGGCACGGGGGAGAATTGGCGGGAAAAGGGGGTAAACAGATGTAACACTGTGAGGTAAATCGAATGGGGGCTAACGGGCACGGGGGAGAATTGGCGGGAAAAGGGGGAAAACGGACGTAACGCTGAAGTAAATCGAATGTGGGCTAACGGGCACGGGGGAGAATTGGCAGGAAAAGGGGGAAAACAGACGTAACGCTGTGAGGTAAATCGAAGGTGGATTAATGGGCACGGGGGAGAATTGGTGGGAAAGAGGGTAAACAGACGTAACGCTATGAGGTAAATCGAATGTGGGCTAACGGGCACGGGGGAGAATTGGCGGGAAAAAGGGGTAAACGGACATAACGCTGTGAGGTAAATCGAATGTGGGCTAACAGGCACGGGGGAGAATTGGCGGGAAAAGGGGTGTTGGTGTCACTAGGCATAACCCTAGGTAACTCGGGAGGGTGGAAGACCACGAGTGTCGATGAAGCCTTCTTGCTCTAGGCCTAAATGAACCACAGTCCCTCCATGTTTAAACTCTAATCGACCTCAAAAGCCAGATGCAGAAATTAGAATGTGTAACAGCCAGTTATCAGTTGCAACACCGCTCATACCGGTCCCAAGCGGTAATAATAAGGCCTGCATGTTTCTGGCTAAAGGGAAAATAACAGTTCAAAGGGAAAGGAACAAGATAACAATTCAAAGAAGAGTTACTAACAAGCTAGCCTTATAGCCACCAAGATGACTTAACTGCTACAAGGAAAGGGGTGGGGGGGAACAGGGAAGAGCTTAGCTACAAAATGTATAAAAAGAGAAAAGCTGCTTATGATGGTGTGCTTGATTTGAGACGTGCCAGTCTCCCTGCACCGCTTTGAGATCTCAAACTTTGATTGCTTCTCCACCCTGGTGTGTTTATTGGCGTGACGCACACCGGGCAACAAACCCTGCTGTTGCTTTCCTCGGGTACTCTGTGCCGGCAACAGGGGGTAAATGGACGTAACGCTGTGAGGTAAATCGAATGTGGCTAACGGGCACGGGGGAGAATTGGCAGGAAAAGGGGGTAAAAGGACGTAATGCTGTGAGGTAAATCGAATGTGGGCTAACGGGCACGGGGGAGAATTGGCGGGAAAAGGGGGTAAACGGACGTAACGCTGTGAGGTAAATCGAATGTGGCTAACGGGCATGGGGGAGAATTGGCGGGAAAAGGGGGTATAGGGACGTAACGCTTTGAGGTAAATCGAATGTCGGCTAATGGGCCCGGGGGAGATTTGGCGGGAAAAGGGGGTAAACGGACGTAACGCTGTGAGGTAAATCAAATGTGGCTAACGAGCATGGGGGAGAATTGGCGGGAAAAGGGGGTAAACGGCCGTAACGCTGTGAGGTAAATCGAATGTGGGCTAACGGGCATGGGGGAGAATTGGCGGGAAAAGGGGGTATAGGGACGTAACGCTGTGAGGTAAATCGAATGTGGGCTAACGGGCCCGGGGGAGAATTGGCAGGAAGAAGAAGGTGGTAAACAACGATGACTGACAGATAACGGACATAACGGTCCCACGGCATGATTGACAGGGCAGCGGGAGCAGAAGGCAGAGGGGGGCCGAAGGAGAGGAGGGGGGGACGGAGGTGAAGAAGACGTGCTGGGAGGGGAAGAGACGGACGCAGCAGAGGAGAGAGGGAGGGAAAAGAGGAGCAGATACCGGCAGGCAGCTGTGTGTGTCAGGGACAGGGACAGCACCGGGCAGTGTCTGGGTGGGCCTGGGGGATAACATGGATGTAGCTACGTGTGTGATTGCGAGAGGGATTTATGGGTGTAAAGCCGAATGAATCGCTGCCCCTTGCTGTCACCTCCCTGTGAGCGCCTGGTCCCCGGCCGCAGGGAGCAGCCACGTGGCGTCATTACAAACTCTCCGGCAGGGCTGTGTGAGGGGCTGTAGGGCTCCAGGTCTGGACTGTGACTGTGCCGGGGCTGTTATTACTGGTGTCAAGAAAAGGGGCCTGGCTTTGGAAAGAATCCGGCTTGTGACAGTCATTGATCGGAAGGCTGGATCCGCGTCCTCCATGTATTTCCTCAGCCACCCCAGAGACCCCCACACTGAAGGAAGAACAGATTGAGGGGGCAATCAATGGGCTATGTGGGGGGCACCCCAAAACCAGTTTTTTTGGGTAACACCCTCTGGTTCTGGTGGCTGATTACTGTTTAATTGATCAATTTGTTCCAAACCCTCCTCTACCGACACCTCAGTCTGGGACAGCTCCTCAGATCTGCCACCTAAACAGAACGGCTCAGGTGTGAGAATCTCCCTCACATCCTCAGCTGTGAAAATCAATGCAGAGAATTCATTCAGCTTCTCCACAATGGCCTTGTCGTCCTTGAGTGCTCCTTTTGCACTTCGATCATCCCTTGGCCCTACTGGTTGGTTGCCTTGCTTCCTGCCTCTTATGTACTTAAAAAAACAATTTGCTGTTAGGTTTTGTGCCTTTTGCTAGTTGCTCTTCAAATTCTTTTTCGGCCTGCCTCGTTACACTTTTACACTTGACTAGCCCGCAGTTATGCTCCATTCTGATTTCCTCAGTTGGATTTGACGACCAGTTTTTAAAAGATGCTTTTTTACTTCTAACAGCCTATTTTACTCTGCTGGTTAGCCAAGCTGGTATTTTTTTGGTCCTCTAATATTTTTTTTATTTGGGGTACACATTTAGTTTATGCTTCGATGATGATGATTTTTAAAGGATTCCATGCAGCTTGCAGGCGTTTCACTCTTGTGACTGTTCCTTTTTCTTTCCGTTTAACTAGCTTCCTCGTGTTTGTGTCGTTCCCCTTTTTGAAGTTAAATGGTGGGTGGTTGTGGAGAAATACCACAGGCTCCCCCCCACCCCCCCACACTAAATACCACACCCTAGCGCTGGTGCGGGGCTGGAACCCTGGATCCCAGCAAAGGGGAACTGTACAATCGGCAGTTCCCAAACAGGGCCAGAGGTATCCTTGTCCTGCTGAGAACTGCTCCCAGGTGCACACAGCTTTATCCCCACCCTGCTGTCTATGGACACAATTTATCCCTGGTGTAAATTCAGGTGGCTGGTGCAGGGCAGCAGGGAACACCAGGCCAGACGGGTGTATGGGTCTGACACAGAGAGGCCAGGGACAGGCCAATGGGTCTGATCCAGCGTGGCAGGGACAGGCCCCAGGTCACACAGGGCAGCTGTGTCCTCTTGGGTTCTGCAGGAGCCATGGGATGAAATTAACAAAGGGAGCCTCAGGTTGGGGGTCTGTGAGCCGGGATTCCCCTACCCAAGGGAAGGGCCAGGGTTTGGGGGCAGAACCCCTCCCCAGGGGAAGGGCTGGGAGCCCTGGTGCTGAGGTGAACTCTCTGTTATCTGGGGAGATCCCGTCCCAGGGGATGGGCAGTAGCCCTTGGGACTGGTGCAGCTTTGGCCCAGGGGAGCCCCCAGGACCAGCACTGACCCCCCAACACTCCCCAGTCATTTAAACCCCCTCTCCCAGAACCCCCCAGGCATGGGCACATGGTGGCTGTGCAGGAGCGGCGCCAGGGTTTTTGCCGCCCTAGGCGGGGGTCTTTCCGCGCTCCCGGTCGTCGTCGGCAATTCTGCGGCTGGGGGTCCTTCCGCACTCCCGGTCTTCGGGGCACTTCGGCGGCGGGTCCCGGAGCGAGTGAAGGACCTGCCGCAGAATTGCCGCCGAAGACCCGGAGCGCAGAAGGACCCCCTGCCCCCGAATTGCCACCGAGGGCGGCAAAATGCCGCCCCCTCAAACCCTGGTGCCCTAGGCGACCGCCTAGGTCACCTAAATGGAAGCACCAGCCCTGTGGCTGTGAGGCGGATACACACAGACACTTTGCACAGCATTCCCACACTGCGGCTCTTTTACTGACCAGACAAAGCCCAGAGAGGACAGAGCAGATAGATTTCAGAGTAGCAGCCGTGTTAGTCTGTATCCGCAAAAAGAACAGGAGTACGTGTGGCACCTTAGAGACTAACAAATTTATTTGAGCATAAGCTTTCGTGGGCTACAGCCCACTTCTTCGGATGCATAGAATGGAACATATAGTGAGGAGATATAAATACACATACAGAGAACATGAAAAGGTGGGAGTTGCCCTACCCACTCTAAGAGGCTAATTAATTAAGATGAGCTATTATCAGCAGGAGAAAAAAACTTTTTTAGTGATAATCAAGCTAGCCCATTTTAGACAGTTTGACAAGAAGGTGTGAAGATACTTAACATGGGGAAATAGATTCAATGTGTGCAATGGCTCAGCCATTCCCAGTCTCTATTCAAGCCTAAATTGATGTTATCTAGTTTGCATATTAATTCAGGTTCAGCAGTTTCTCGTTGGAGTCTGTTTTTGAAGCTTTTCTGTTGCAAAATTGCCACCTTTAAGTCTGTTACTGAGTGTCCAGAGAGGTTGAAGTGTTCTCCTACTAGTTTTTAAATGTTATGATTCCTGATATCAGATTTGTGTCCATTTATTCTTTTGCGTAGAGACTGTCCGGTTTGGCCAATGTACATGGCAGAGGGGCATTGCTGGCACATGATGGCATATATCACATTGGTAGATGTGCAGGTGAACGAGCCCCTGATGGCATGGTTGAAGTGATTAGGTCCTATGATGATGTCACCTGAATAGATATGTGGACAGAGTTGGCAACGGGCTTTGTTGCAAGGATAGGTTCCTGGGTCAGTGTTTCTGTGGTGTGGTGTGTGGTTGCTGGTGAGTATTTGCTTCAGGTTAGGGGGCTGTCTGCAAGCGAGGACTGGTCTGTCTCCCAAGATCTGTGAGAGTGAGGGATCATCCTTTAGGATAGGTTGTAGATCTTTGATGATGCGCTGGAGAGGTTTTAGTTGGGGGCTGAAGGTGCCGGCTAGTGGTGTTCTGTTACTTTCTTTGTTGGGCCTGTCTTGTAGGAGGTGACTTCTGGGTACTCGTCTGGCTCTGTCAATCTGTTTTTTCACTTCAGCAGGTGGGTATTGTAGTTTTAAGAATGTTTGACAGAGATCTTGTAGGTGTTTGTCTCTATCTGAGGGGTTGGAGCAAATGCGGTTGTATCTTAGAGCTTGGCTGTAGACAATGGATCGTGTGGTGTGTCCTGGATGGAAGCTGGAGGCATGTAGGTAAGTATAGCGGTCAGTAGGTTTCCGGTATAGGGTGGTGTTTATGTGACCATCACTTATTAGCACTGTAGTGTCCAGGAAGTGGATCTCTTGTGTGGAGTGGTCCAGGCTGAGGTTGATGGTGGGATGGAAATTGTTGAAATCAAGGTGCCACAAGTATTCCTGTTCTTAGAGCCAGGGCTGGCTCTAGGTTTTTTGCCGCCCCAAGCAAAAAAAATGTTGGCTGCCCCCACCCCAGCCCTGGGCTTCCCCCCGCACCCCCCTGCTGCCCCAGCCCTGGGCTCTCCCCCCCACCTGCACCCCCTGCCACCCCAGTAATGGGCCTCCCCCAACCCGCACCCCCCTGCCACCCCAGCCCTGGGCTCTCCCCCCCACACCTGCACCCCCTGCCACCCCAGCCCTGGGCTCTCCCCCACACACACCCCATGCTGCCCCAGTTCTGGGCTCCCCATTCCCCCCCACCAGTGCCCCCCCATCCACACACCCCCTGCCGCCCCAGCCCTGGGCTCTGCACCCCCCACCTGCACCCTCCTTCCACCCCAGCCCTGGGTCACTGGTAGCTCGCTCCCAGGGCAGGTCATTCAGCAGGAATTTTGGATGTGCACAGAACACAGACAGGATTGGTTCCCATATGGTTACAGAACTGCAGTAAAGTGGAACAATTTTCAACTTGTGTGATTGGAGGAGATCTGGATGCATATTATAAGACTGTCCTCCATAAATGAGGAAAAGGTGAGGTGCCTTTATTATTCTTTTGTTCCTCTCTTTGTTTCTATGGGGAATTTGCCAATGCAATATCACTGTCTTCCTTTTAAACAAACAAACAAACAAACAAACAAAAGGCAATGGCTGTTGAAAATAGCAATTCCACTCCTAATAACCACTGGGAAGCATTTCTTGCTCAATTTATTCTACTTTTTCTACAGCAAGTTACAGTGGATCAGTATATTTGATTTGGGAGAAATGAAGTAACAGCTGCCCAAACTGAGCTTGAGCACTCCTGAATTTTGAGGGTGTTCAAATCTGGAAGGCAGGTGCTAGACTCCCTTTCTGAATATTAGCTACATCTGGAGAGGAAAAGTCAATTTCTGCTTCCATGGCTCAGAAGTGGAAATCCTCCTACGTGCCTGGTACTGTATCTAAAGCTGCCCAGGTCCAGAGCCTCCCCTCCCTTACTTTTCATTTTAAATTCTAGTGGGATCCACGTACCTCCCTTGCTAGGCTTCAGATAGAGAGGGGCACCGTCCATTTAGTCCACCCAATTCCTTCTTTGGGGGCTGCAAGGTGGGGTCACACCAGTATCCCTAATCCAGTCTGGGGCTGTCTTCTGAATGGGATATCTGGGGCAAAGCCTTCTACTCCTTGGGCTGGGCACACTTGTTCCCCATTCCCAGGGCCCTCCTGCTTTAGCAGCCAGCTCTCCACTGGCTCCTCCGCTGCACAGACACGGGCTCAGAGCCCCCGTCGGCCATTCCCTCAGCCGTGCCAGCGGGGGACAGGGCCGCGTCCGTCAGCGGGTCCCGCTGCACAGACACGGGCTCAGAGCCCCCGTCGGCCATTCCCTCAGCCGTGCCAGAGGGGGACAGGGCCGCGTCCGTCAGCGGGTCCCGCTGCACAGACACGGGCTCAGAGCCCCCGTCGGCCATTCCCTCAACCGTGCCAGAGGGGGACAGGGCCGCGTCCGTCAGCGGGTCCCGCTGCACAGACACGGGCTCAGAGCCCCCGTCGGCCATTCCCTCAGCCGTGCCAGAGGGGGACAGGGCCGCGTCCGTCAGCGGGTCCCGCTGCACAGACACGGGCTCAGAGCCCCCGTCGGCCATTCCCTCAGCCGTGCCAGCGGGGGACAGGGCCGCGTCCGTCAGCGGGTCCCGCTGCACAGACACGGGCTCAGAGCCCCCGTCGGCCATTCCCTCAGCCGTGCCAGCGGGGGACAGGGCCGCGTCCGTCAGCGGGTCCCGCTGCACAGACACGGGCTCAGAGCCCCCGTCGGCCATTCCCTCAGCCGTGCCAGCGGGGGACAGGGCCGCGTCCGTCAGCGGGTCCCGCTGCACAGACACGGGCTCAGAGCCCCCGTCGGCCATTCCCTCAGCCGTGCCAGAGGGGGACAGGGCCGCGTCCGTCAGCGGGTCCCGCTGCACAGACACGGGCTCAGAGCCCCCGTCGGCCATTCCCTCAGCCGTGCCAGAGGGGGACAGGGCCGCGTCCGTCAGCGGGTCCCGCTGCACAGACACGGGCTCAGAGCCCCCGTCGGCCATTCCCTCAGCCGTGCCAGAGGGGGACAGGGCCGCGTCCGTCAGCGGGTCCCGCTGCACAGACACGGGCTCAGAGCCGGCTCTGACACTGGGAGACTCAGCAGCTCAGCTCTGAGCAGCTTGTGGGGTGGGCGAGTTTGACCCACATAATCCGGGCGAAAGCTCCGAGCTGAACTCAGAGCACAGAGACGGGTCCTCCTGCCAGTCACAAGCTGGGGGTCGGTGTGCCAGGCCGGCCCATCTGCCCCACGGAGGGGAGTGGGATCCCACAGTGCCCCACTTGCCCCAGCCTCTGCCTGCTCGTCTGACTCTGCCGGCTCCTGCGACTGGAAAAGGGGAACTGCCCCGTGACTGGCACTGGCGAGACGGGAGACAGGATTGTGTCAGACCCTTTGGAAGAGATGCTGAGCAAAGCCCTGGCTGGAGAAGGGCCCAGTGATCAGTGACTTGGAAAGAACAAGCTGCAGGAGAGAACGCATACAATACAACGGTGTAAGGCCCAACACCCTCTAACAGCCACGCCAGAATCGCCCCAGAGCAGAAGGGAGGCAGTGGACAGAGATCACTGAGACAGCAGGGTCAACGGCTGGGCAGGGTCCCCCCGACGCCGGGGTCCCACGCTCCGGGTGTCTGCCCCATGACGAGCTGGAGGCAGAATCTTCTCTGGTCTATGCTGTGGAGAGAGAAGAAAATCGTTCCGAGGCGGCTTTAGCTGTGGGGGATCCCAGCTAGGGAAGGGGGATGGGAATTCAGCTCTGGGCTTCCCCCGCCGTGCCCCCCATGGACCCCAAACTGTGCTCTGCACAGAAACCCCCCAGTCCTGACAGAGGGACAATGGACAGGCCTCCAGGAGAGAGCGTAACACCCCTACACACTGCCTCCCTGAGCCCCAGGTACCAGCCTGCACTCCCGTCCCCAGAGCCACGCTAAGGGGCCCCAGTGCATGCTGGGACGCTGGATGAGCTGTGCTCTCAGGGGTGGCCTTTGGATGCTGTTCCGGCCCTTTGGGGTTCCCTGGGTTTGGGCGAAGGCAGCGCGTGTGTCAGAGAATCCGGGGGAGCCGGGGAAGGGCGACGGCTGGGGACGGCCTCACAGATTCCCACAGGCCGAGGAATTGTCAGACCCAGAGTAACCTGCGATCGGGGCCCATCTCCAGTCACTGCTGGGCTCCCTTCTCCCCTCACAGGGAACCCCCCGCACCCATAATGCACTGGGGCATCTGGGCCCCATACCCAGGATTTACTCACTGGCTGCCGGAACATAGGGGCCTGAAACACAAGCAGAGAATGAGGGTCAGTGCAGGGAAGCAGGGTAACCCCTTCCCTGTGGAGACCCCGACCCCCCTCCCCTGGACTCAGGGCTCCCCACGACCCCAATTGCACCTCGCCTGGGCCAGCCCCACCCCAGTGCCCCCCCCATCAGGGCACACAGCGCCCAGCCAGCGACAGAGCCCACTCTACCCCCAACTGGACCGGGCTATGGTGATTGGCCATGCCCCATGGCCATGCCCCATCTCTCCTTGGGGAGCAGTGGGAGAAGCCATTCCCCCTTGGGCTGGCTGGGCCGCCCCACTCCCCAGACCTCCCCACATCCCGGCTCCATGGGACCGGCTCTTACCTGCTGATTTTCTCCTCCACAGGATGACGCTGGCCCCTACGGTTCCACCAGCCAGAACCAGCGCGGCCAGGACAATGGCGGCCAGGACCCCGGGATGCAGGGGGCCCTTCTTCCCAGGGGCTGTGGGATGGAGAAGGGCCCAGGTCACGAAGGGGAGCAGCCGCTGGGGCATCCTCCTGGGGAAGCCACAGGCCTTTGCCTTGAATGTCTCCCCGAGGGTGTCTGCAGAGACCTGACCCCAGGGGAGGGGAAACCCAAGTGTGATGAGGTGGAGATGCTTCCCACTGAGCCAGAGGGGGAGGAGCCAACCACTAAATCAGGGTGGGTTGGGTTTAGGCTTGCCCTGCCCCTGGAAGTCAAGGGAAGGGGCAGGAAAATTAAAGTCTGAGCCCTGGAGCTCAGTTGGGAGAAAGCGTCTGGAGGAGGCAGACGCCTCCCGCCTGCTCCTGGAGTTAGGGCCGGAGGAGAACCCTTGAGCTGCTGCCGCTGCTGGATACCTACCCCGGGGAGACACACACGGACCCAGGTGCACCCTAAGGGGGGAGGTAGGAAGTGGCCCAGGGGCAGCTGACTCCAGTCCGTCTGTAGCGCTGCCGGAAGCATGGTCACCATGTTGTGGCTGGATTCCCCACCACTATTAGGGCCCTGGGCTGGGACAGTGGAGTTGGGTGGGCCCACATCCCTCTACCCCCCTTCGATGGGGTCCCTCACTTCTGTTGAGGCCAGAGGGATGATCCCACGCTCAGTTATGCCTATGACCAGTTGGCCCGCATCGATGGAGCCGTGACAGACCTCCAGAGAATGGCCCATTGGCCCCAATTTGAGCTCACAGTTGATCGGCTCTACCGTGCTGACCGAGACCCAGAAACCCACGAGGTTCAGACCCCGTTGGTTGTTCCATGCTGCCATTGGAGGGATGTTTTGAAGCTTGCCCATGAGTCCATGACATCCCCATGCCTGGCCACTTGGGGCAGGAAAAGACCTTGGCCTGAGTCCTATTTCGCTTCTTCTGGTTGACGGCCCATCGTTAGGTAAGGGACGACTGTCGCTCATGCCCCGAGTGCCATCTGGCTGCTGGATTGAGGGTGGCAAAAGTGCCCTTGGTCCCCTTGCCCATAGTAGGGGGTCCCCTTCAAGCGAATCGCGATGGACCTGGTGGGACCCCTCCTGAAGAGTAATGCCGGGTTCTGCTATAGCCTCGTGCTAATGGACTGTACAATCCGCTTCCCCGAGGCCATTCCACCACGAAATACCAGCGCCCGCACCAGCACAGCGCCGGGACTGGTGAAGATCTTCGCTGGCGCTGGGCTTCCCCGGGAACTTCTCACTGATCAAGGCACCAACTTCCCCTCCCGGCTGTTCCGCCAGGTGCCTACGCTGCTGGGCACTGAGAAGCTGCAGGCGTCCGTGGATCACCCGCAGACGGACGGGCTCGTCGACCGCTTCAACAGAACCTTAAAGGGCCGGCTGAGGAAGTTCCCTCCACGAGAGCTACGACAGTGGGACCAGCTCATCCCGCTGCTGTTGTTAGCCACCCGAGAGGTACCCCGGTCGTCCACCGAATTCTCCCCCTTTGAGCTCCTGTCCGGCCGACAACCCCGCGAGGTGTTGGATCTAATGAGAGAGCCTGGGAACACACCCCGTTGTCCTCGTGCAATATGTCCTACGTTTACAGGACTGACTCACTCGGGCCGGGACCCTCGCGAAGGAAAATCTGACGATGGCCCAAGGGACCCAGGAGCGGCTACAACCAGGGGGCTTGGGACCGTACCATCGAGCCCGGCGACCGAGCGCCCCTTCTCCCCTCGGAGGAGTACAAACGCCTTGCCAGATGGCAGGGCCCGTATGAAGTGGTCTGGTCGGTAGGGCCGGTAATGTACGAGATCCACCAGCCAGACCCCAAAAAGAAAAAGCGGATTTACCACATGAACATTTTGAAGCCCTGGCATACATGTGAAGGACTGCTGATCGCTCCTTGTCCTTCCGAGCCAGACTTAGGTCCCCAAATCTCTGATATGGCTGAGACCAAGGAGCCCCAGCTGGGTGACACCCGCTCACCAGAACAGAAACAGGTGCCTGCCGAAAGCTTCTCTATGACTTTCACCGCACTCCCAGGCCAGACCGGAGCTGTGCAGTGCACCATCCAGGCGAACCCCGGGGGTGTCTGGGAGACCACCTGCCCGCTCCTGCGACAGACCCGGGAGATCATCGAGAAGGAAGTCCAAGCAATGGTGGAGCTGGGAGTCACTGAACGGTCGCGGAGCGAGTGGCCCAGTCCTATCGTGCTTGTTCCGAAGCCGTGCTGGACTCTCCGATTCTGCACAGACTTCCGGAGGGTAAATGCGACCTCAAAGTTCGACGTGTACCCAATGCCCAGGATCGATGAGCTCCTCGACACTTGACCTTATGAAAAGGTGCTGGCAGATCCCCTTGGACCTGAGCTCCAGGGAGAAGACTGTGTATGCCACTCCGACCGGGCTATATCATTTCACCCAGATGTTCTCCAGCGTCCATGGAGCCCTGGCGACCTTCCAGCCCCTGACGGACCGCCTCCTGAACCCCGACATGGAGTACGCTGTGGCCTGCTTGGACGATGACGTGATCTACAGCCGCCTCTGGGAAGATCATTTAAATCAGGTGGCCGCCGTCCTTCAGACCCCACGGCACGTCGGACTCACTGCCAACCCAGAAACATGCCGGATCGGATGGCAAAGACTCTGTACCTGGGATAGACGCTCAGCCCAGGGCTGGTATGCTACCAGGTGCTACCGACGGTTTGTGCCCCCCGCTTGCGTCAATCGCGTGCCCCTCACGGCACTCCCTGACCAAGAACAGCCTCCGCCGGGTGTGTTGGTTGGCTGA
This sequence comes from Emys orbicularis, assembly GCF_028017835.1. Taxonomy (NCBI): domain Eukaryota; kingdom Metazoa; phylum Chordata; order Testudines; family Emydidae; genus Emys; species Emys orbicularis. The sequence continues at coordinate 669,953 of NC_088695.1, read as the reverse complement.
GTGTGAAGACGCCTTCCAAACCCTCAAGGAAAGCCCGTGTCAGGACCCCGTGTTGTTCACACCTGACTTCAACCGCGAGTGTCTGGTCCAAACAGTCGCTTCAGAGGTGGGGCTTGAGGCAGTCCTTTCCCAGGAGATGGATGGAGAAGTGATTCCTATCCTCTACCTCAGCTGAAAGCTTTTCTCCCAGGAATACAAGTACTCGGTCATAGAGAAGGAGGCCCTCATTGGCAAGTGGGCCATCGACGTGCTCTGATATTATCTTCTTGGGGTCCCCTTCGTGCTGATCATCGACCACGCCCCCCTCAAGTGGCTAACCCCCACGAAGAACTCCAACGCCAGGCTAATGCGGGGGTACCTCACCCTCCAGCAATGTGCCTGTACAGTCAGACACCGGGCAGGTGAGGAGAATGCCACTGCCGACTTCTTATCTTGCTTAGGGGGGAGCCAAGAGGCCAGCTCTGAAGACGGGGAGCTGGACTTGAGGAGGGGTGTGTGATAGGCGGAGTGGCCTCCCCCTGAACCAGAGGGGGAGGAGCCACCTGCTAAACCAGGGTGGGCGGAGCCAGAGCGGGCTTGCCCCGCCCACCCGAAGTCGAGGGATGGACGGGACGTATAAAGGCTGAACCCACCAGCTCAGTTGGGAGAAAGCGGCTGGAGGAGACAGACGCCTCCCGCCTGCTCCCGGAGGCAGAGCCTGAGGAGAACCCTGGCTGCGCTGAAGACTGACCAGAGCTGCTGCCGTCGCCGCCTGACCTGGACCCTGCGGAGTTGCTGGGGCCACCACTGCACACCTACCCCGGGGAGTCAGAGGACACCCATGGACCGAGGCACACCCCGAGAGGAAGCTAGGAAGTGGCCCAGGGACAGGCGACTCCAGTCCGGTGGTCGGCATGTTGCAGCCAGACCCCTGCGGACGCAGTGGCAGTACGCCCCGCCACTATTAAGGCCCTGGGCTGGGACGTGGTGGAGTTGGGTGGGTCCGTGACCCCCCACGCCAGGGTGGCAGCCTCCCCACTTAGGCCAAGAAGCCTGCGTTTGTCTGCCATCTACCTGAGCCAAGTCGTCAGGCAATAGACTGCCTACTGCTCTCCCCGCCTCAGAGGCCAGAGACACACCCCGACCGGAGCCCCGAGGCTGACCACTGCTCTGCCCTGACTGCAGACCAGAGCCCCCTATTTGCTCTGCCTAAGGGCCAGGGCTCACAGACAGCTCGTTTGGTCTGCCCCGCCTGAGGGCTAGAGCCTTAGACCATTAACCCCACGGCTAATTCCCCGGCTGTGGGCGGAGCCCCATGACGTGGTGAGGTAGGGTGGCCTCCCGCTGACCCCGAGGGGGAGGAGCCACCGCTAACCCCCTACACTGAGCAGGGAGGTAGGTGGGGATGGGGCACAGAGGGTGGATGCTCTGCCGGGCACTGCCAGCCACAAAGCAACCAGCCCCTTCCCTCGTAACAGAGTCAGCCTGTGGAACTCACTGTCACTGGATGACGCCATGGCCAGAAACTTAATGAAATTCACTGAGGGATCGGCCATTTCTGTAGGCCACACAAATATCCAGAGCTAGAAGAGTTCGCTCTGACGATGGCGGGGGATATTGACCCTCCTGCCACAGGGCTGCCTCCATCTAAAAGGGTGTCATAAGGAGGAGGGAGAAAACTTGTTCACCTTAGCCTCTGAGGATAGAACAAGCAATGGGCTTAAACTGCAGCGAGGGAGGTCTAGGTTGGACATTAGGAAAAAGTTCCTAACTGTCAGGGTGGTTAAACACTGGAATAAATTGCCTAGGGAGGTTGTGGAATCTCCATCTCGGGAGATATTTAAGAATAGGTTAGATAAATGTCTATCAGGGATGGTCTAGACAGTATTTGGTCCTGCCATGCGGGCAGGGGACTGGACTCGATGACCTCTCGAGGTCCCTTCCAGTCCTAGAATCTATGAATCTATTAATCTCTGTAATTCCCATAGGGCTGTTCCCCCACCCCCAGGCCCTGCCATTCACCCCTCCATACCCCAGACGAGCATGGGCTCCCCCAGGCTGCTGTGTTTCACTCGGCAGGCGTAGTAGCGGTGCCCGTCCTGCTGCGGGGAGATCTCCAGGGACGACTGAGTGTAGTAGGTGCCATCAGTGTTGGGCAGGATCCCGCTGGAGTCCGTCTCCGCCAGGATGTCTTCTCCATCCCGCACCCAGGAGACATGGATGGGACGCGGGTAAAAGCCCCTGGCGCGGCAGGAGAGGGTGACGGAGCTGTCGGGGGCGTCTCTGCGGGAAACCGAGACCTCAGGGGGCACTGGGGGGGGAGACAGTGTGTGAGTCTCATGCCAGGAATTGGGACCATGTAACAGACAGGCGAAAAGGTCCAGCACCGTATCAACTACTCACGTGTGTGTGAGACCCGGTCTGCATCTGTTTACACTGATTTGTAAATGGAGCCTGTTAATCTGGTGTAAATCCCTTCTGGAGCCTTACTGCAGATTTCCAAACGCCCCTCGGTGCCTGACCCCGGTGATTTCATGGGGAGCCAGGCGCCTCTGTTCAGAAATCCCAGCTGGCCCGTCTGCACTGTCAGGCGCTTAAACCCCTTTGTCACACGGCCCTGAGTCCCTGTCCATGTCTCTGCCCTTGACTGCGGAGGTGCCAGCGCTGGGCAGAACCCCCTCAAAACAAGTTTTTTCTTTGTATAGCGACAACATGCATCCCCCGCCCCTGCCCCCCTCAGCCCCGTCTCCTTCACACTCACAAACGTGGCGTTTTGCAGCTCAAACATGCCAAAAAAAAAAAAAAAATCAACTCACAGCCCAGAGCTGGGATGTTTCAGACCAAAAGGGAAGTTTGAGGCAGCTGACAGGAAAGGCCCCGCAGAACGGAGACGCCCAGGCAGCCAGAACCGACTAATAACCACCCATAGCTCTCATCGGTCAATCTCAAAGGGCTTTACAAAGGAGGTTGGTGTCATTATCCCCATTGCATATGTGGGGAAACTGAGGCACAGACCAGGAGGGTGACTAGGCCAAGGTCACCCAGCAGCGCAGTAGCACAGCTGGGGCTAGAACCCAGGTGTCTTGAGTCCCAGCCCAGTGCGCTATCCACTAGGCCACACTGCCCCTTCTGGACATACCCAACTCCCACTGGTGTCCCTGTGCCCCGTCACCCACACCCCATGACAGATCCCCGCTGTTCACTCACCCTGCTGCTCCAGGACCCCCATTGCCCGCTGCACCAGGCGCCGCAGGGTCTCCAGACACTCATACTGCAGGTACCTCTGGACATACTGAGTCCAAGTCTTGACCGTCTCCCAGCGCTGCTTCTGGAGGAAGGCCGGCTGCACGGCTGCGACCCACGTCCCCGTCTGGTTGTCAAAGCTGATGAAGTCCCTCCCGTCGAAGGCGTACTGGAACCTCGGGTCCACGGGGGCCTGGTCGCTCAGGGCACAGCCCACGTGAGCCTGTGCAGTGTGAATCCCTGCGGGGGAGAGAGAGACAGCTCAGACCCTGCACTGAGAGCTGGGAAATGTGTCTGTGGGGGGTGGGGTCAGAGGGGAGCTCGGCTGGTCAGTGACACTGGTGCTTTACCGTCTCTTACCATATGGCTGGCCTTATGCTGAGCTAGGAAACAATCCCAGAGGACGCTGAGAAGCAGGAGGGGTCAGAGCAGACCCACGGCAAGGACGGAGGGGTTGGAGTCCTGCCAGACAGTTACTGAGCTCCTGGAGTCTCTCCCACGGTGAACATCCCATACTGGGCGAGACCAAGGTCTGACAGCGGCCAACACCAGAGATTCAGGGGGAGTGCACAGAACAGGGCAATTCTGGAGTGATCCACCCCGTCTTCCCCTCCTGGCTTCTGGTAGGCGGAGGCTCAGGGTCACCCCAGGCATGGGGCTCCATCCCTGGCCATCTTGGCTAATAGCCATTGATGAACCTACCCTCCAGGAACTTGTCTAGTTCTTTTTTGAACCCAGTTATAGTTTTGTCCTTCACAACATCCCCTGGCAATGAGTTCCACAGGGCGATTGTGCGTTGTGTGAAAAAATACTTCCACGTGTCTGTATTAGACCTGCTGCCTATTCATTTCATCAGGTGACCTCTGGTTTTTTGTTGTGGGAAAGTGTAAAGAACTCTTCTCTATTCACTTTCTCCACCCCAGTCATCATTTTATAGACTCTGTGATATCCCCCCTTAGTCGTCTCTTTCTAAACTGAACAGCCCTAATTGTTTTAGTCTCTCCTCATACGTAAGCTGTTTCATACCCGTGATCATCTTTGTTACCCTTCTCTGAACCTTTCCCAGTTCCACTCTGACCTTTTGGAGATGGGGAGACCAGACCTGCACGCAGTATTCAAGGTGTGGGCGCACCATGGATTTATATAATGGCATTATGATATTTTCTGTCTGATTATTTGTCCCTTTCCTAATGGTTCCTGACTTTCTGTTAGCCTTGGGAAAGGCTGTTTCCACAAAACTAATTTTGATGAGAAAATTTCAATTTGGCCAGAAAACATTGATTTTCTGTTGAGGAAATTGAAATGGAAGATCCCGGGGCTGCCCGGCTCCCTGCCCGGGATTCTCCCGAGAGAGAATTTCTCAAGTTTCCTTCCCACGGAAACCTCCCATTTCCGACTTCCCTTCCGATCGGGAATGAAACCACTTCTGGAAATAACACATTTTCTGTGGGAAGTAAACTCCATTGTCCAGTCAGCTCTGGTTTGGACAGCACCTGGCCCAGCGAGGCCCCGATCCCCAGTGGGAGTGATTCTGAGCGGGCAGCTCTCGCGTGTCCATTAATAAGAAGAACTCTCTCTTACGCATGTGGGGTGTGCAAGACACTCACCGCCTGTCTGGTTGTACAGCTGCATCCACCTCCTGATACCTCCTTTAGAGTCCTTGTCATATGTCCAGAACTTCTGAGTCTTTTCCTGGAGATACTCAGTGCCCAGGGCCTGTGCTGCCCACTCCTGGGTGGCTCTGAGCTCTCGCGTGTCACTGCTGTAGTACGTGATCTGAACGTCATCCAGCTTGGTGACAATGATGAAGTGATGGGTCCCGTCTTCGTGGGTGACGGCTGTGACAAGCACGGCCAGGCTGTGGCGTCCTAAAGCAACAGGAGCGAGGTTGAGTTAACCAGCAGCTTCCTCCCTTGCTCAGGGGACACCAGGGTCACCCAGTGGGGCCCAGCAGAAACCTCCCACCCCCAGCCCTGTCCCCCTGCCCTCAGCCCCATCCTGGGTGAGGGACAAGCTGGGGTCTGTCAGTAACTCACACTGCGCGGAGCCGAGGGGGAATCAGGAAGGACGAGCTCTCAGCCTGCGCCTCTGAAAGCCCACGGCTTGTTTGGTGGAAGGGGCAGACATTGGTGGGGGCGTAGCTCCCCCCAAACAACTGCCCCCCCCCCGGCAAATGCCCTCAGGCTGGGCGCGGTGGATGTGCAAAGTGCCTATAGCGGAATCTGGGGTGTTTGTGGCCTGTGTGCATTTCTGTGGTGTTTGGTGAGCATGTGGGGTGTGTGCGTGTGTGGTCTGCATGTGCATACACGTGTGTGCTGGGGGTGTTTGCATGTGGGTGTGTAAGGCGCTTTGTTTTCAGTTTTAACTGACTTTTTACTGAATAATTCCCGGGTTTGACAGAAGCCGTTATTTGGTGTTTACTGATTTTTCACCCCAATTTTGTGTCACTCAAGCACAGGGAAATACTGATTGTGGTAAGAAAATCCAGCCCGTGACAGCCGGTCGATGTGTTTGTGTGAATAATAAATTAGTCTAAGTGCCTGTTAATGTAAGGCAATGGAGAGGAAGTCACACACACACACACACGTACGTACGTAGGTACAGTACATATCGTTAAATGCAGTTGCTGAAATAAACCACAACATTAAACTGCTTTCACTTTCAATACTCAGACTTTCACTCTTTGTTGCTTTTTTTCTGCCCTCCCCTCCCCCAGGGCAAACCCTGAGATTGACCCAGAAAACGGGGCAGTTAGTAGCTAGTGCTGGCTTTCACCCACTTTTTAAAAGTTTTGTAATTAGCACTGATAAATTCCCAGGAAAATGTAAACAAAATAAAATCTGAAAACAAAGGACCTGGGGCGTGTGGGTGTGCAGAGGCGACGCATTGGGGGCAGGGCACAGGGTTACGTGCCCCTCAGATTTCTGCCAGGGTTTATGTGCCCGGCCCTGAACCCCACTGCATAGCCCCAGAACCTTTACATTGTGCCCCCCCCCCACTATCAACTGTTATGTGTCATGGCTGGTGGGGTTCACACACCCCTTCCTAGGAACTCAACAGGCCAGTCCTGCAGGGAGGTGGGGTTCTCAGGGGGCCAATCAAGCAGTCCCCCCTTTCTGTGCCAGAGGCAGGGAACAACAAGCCCCCACCCTGCAGGGAAAGCAGGCCCCAGAGTTTCCCTGAGGGGGTCTGCCACGCAGCATGGCCTGGGGCGGTGAGATGGCTGGTGCAGACAGGCTGCAGGAGTGGGCAGGACTGGCCTTTGCTCCTGGAAACGTTCGTTGCTTCTTTTGTTTGCACTTTACCTGAGCCCGGTGCCCCCAGCCGGGCTACTGCATAGCGGTGCCAGAGCCGGGGTACCGGGGGTAACCGGAGCTCACCTCCTTCTCATTGGTGACAGGGAGTTTCGCTGAGGTTAGGTGCCCCACTGCTGTATTTACCCCGACACCACTGCCCGCGAGGGTCGCTGGGCCGGTCCCCCTCTGCTCCCGTAGCGCGGGCCGACTCCTCTCCCTGTGTCAGTCACCCTGGTTTGACATCACCCCTAGGGGTGGGGGGCGGCTCTTGGGCTGGCGTGTGGGGATTTCTGGCAGAGCCCCCAAAGGAGGATGGGGGGACGCGGCTCAGGCCCATGGAGGAGACGGAGCCGAGGGGCTGGACAGTTGTAGATTTCAAGGCCAGAAGGGACCATTCATGATCTGGACTAGGGCAGCGCCTAGGAGCCTCCATCCTGGCCCAGGACCCGGCTGCGCGGGTGCTGTACAAACGCAGAACAACCCAAGGAGCTCACCCCCCCCTGTGCTGCTGTATGGCCGCCCCATGGGGTGCCCCCCCGCCACTCCCACGCCCAGCTGGTAACTAGCTGTTCTAGTGCCCGGGGCCAGCAAGCATCTTTGTTACCCCTACCCGGTTTTTTCATCATATTTCCACCCCATTTTCCACCCCTGCAGCTTTGCTCCCTGGGCGGCTGTCCCCCTCGCCCCGCCCTGGTTACAGCCGTTCAAGCCGTGGGTGTGTAAACTGCTCCAGTCGCCCCCCCCCCATCATTCATGGAATGTGTCACGCCCGCCCCCCCCCCCATTACTGGTAATCGGCATTAATCAGTCTATCGGCGCTGCTGCTGGCGGCGGCGCTGCCTTCAGGGCTGGGTGGCCGGAGAGCGGTGCTGCTGGACGGGGCGTTGGTGGCGGCCACGGGGCAGAAGGACTAGTTATTTAATCCTGTCCTGCCCCGCCCTGCAATTCCCGCTGTTTTTATCCTGCGCCCGCTATCACGGCAGCGGGTCCTGCGGGACCCCCGGGATCCCAGTTTGTTCAGCCCCCCCCCCCCCCCCCGAGAACCTCTTGCGCCCCCGGAGGGTCGCGCCCCCCCCACCCCCCCGTGTCAGAGGGAGCTGCCCGGCCTGTTACAGTGACACCCCCCGCTGGGGTCACCCTGCCCCCCCAGCCCCCCACGTACTCACCGCCCGCCGCGGCTGGAGCCAGGAGCCCCCCGCAGAGCGCCAGGAGCAGCCCCCAGGCCATGGTCCTGTCACAGCTGCCTGTGGCCATCCAATCAGGACGCAGGCAGAGGTGGTTCGTCATCGATATCCGGGCAGACCGGGCTGTGCGAGGCGCAGAGCGCAGACAGCAGAGTCCCACCCCGTGCCCGGGGCCGGATTAACCTTTGTGGGCGCGGCAGTGGCACTAAACATATTTGTGGGCCCCCATGGGGGCAGTGGAGCCTGGCGCGGGGAGGTCAGTCCCCGGAGCGAGGGGCCAGCCAGCGGCAATGGGGCAGGGCAGGGGCGGCCCCGCTCCACCCAGAGCAGGGCCCTCGTTACAAACCGGCAGTTGCCAGACGCACAGTGGCCTGCCCGGCCCTGTGCTGCCAGCGTGTCCCTTCCCCTCGGGGGTGGGCCCACACCACACCACACAGCCCCCCCGCCCAACACCCCCCGACTCCCTATGGCCAGAGCCCTCCCGGACCCACCCACAAATGCCCAGCGCCCTGCACAACACCACCCTGCCCACAGCCCCACCACAACTGCCCAGCACCCCCCACACAACCCCCACTCCCTAGTGCCCCAACACACACAGATCCTCCCCGCCCCCTCACAGCCCAGCACCCCCCACACAACCCCCACTCCCTAGTGCCCCAACACACACAGATCCTCCCCGCCCCCTCACAGCCCAGCAGCCCCCACACAACCCCCACTCCCTAGTGCCCCAACACACACAGATCCTCCCCGCTCCCTCACAGCCCAGCACCCCCCACAGAACCCCCACTCCCTAGTGCCCCAACACACACAGATCCTCCCCGCCCCCTCACAGCCCAGCACCCCCCCACACAACCCCCACTCCCTAGTGCCCCAACACACACACCTTCCCCGCCCCCTCACAGCCCAGCACCCCCCACAGAACCCCCACTCCCTAGTGCCCCAACACACACAGATCCTCCCCGCCCCCTCACAGCCCAGCACCCCCCACACAACCCCCACTCCCTAGTGCCCCAACACACACACCTTCCCCGCCCCCTCACAGCCCAGCACCCCCCACAGAACCCCCACTCCCTAGTGCCCCAACACACACACCTTCCCCGCCCCCTCACAGCCCAGCACCCCCCACAGAACCCCCACTCCCTAGTGCCCCAACACACACAGATCCTCCCCGCCCCCTCACAGCCCAGCACCCCCCACAGAACCCCCACTCCCTAGTGCCCCAACACACACAGATCCTCCCCGCCCCCTCACAGCCCAGCACCCCCCACAGAACCCCCACTCCCTAGTGCCCCAACACATACACCTTCCCCATCCCCTCACAGCCCAGCACCCCCCACAAAACCCCCACTCCCTAGTGCCGCAACACACACAGATCCTCCCCGTCCCCTCACAGCCCAGCACCCCCCACAGAACCCCCACTCCCTAGTGCCCCAACACACACAGATCCTCCCCGCCCCCTCACAGCCCAGCACCCCCCACAGAACCCCCACTCCCTAGTGCCCCAACACACACAGATCCTCCCCGCCCCCTCACAGCCCAGCACCCCCCACAGAACCCCCACTCCCTAGTGCCCCAACACACACAGATCCTCCCCGCCCCCTCACAGCCCAGCACCCCCCACAGAACCCCCACTCCCTAGTGCCCCAACACACACAGATCCTCCCCGCCCCCTCACAGCCCAGCACCCCCCACAGAACCCCCACTCCCTAGTGCCCCAACACATACACCTTCCCCATCCCCTCACAGCCCAGCACCCCCCACAAAACCCCCACTCCCTAGTGCCGCAACACACACAGATCCTCCCCGTCCCCTCACAGCCCAGCACCCCCCACAGAACCCCCACTCCCTAGTGCCCCAACACACACAGATCCTCCCCGCCCCCTCACAGCCCAGCACCCCCCACAGAACCCCCACTCCCTAGTGCCCCAACACACACAGATCCTCCCCGCCCCCTCACAGCCCAGCACCCCCCACAGAACCCCCACTCCCTAGTGCCCCAACACACACAGATCCTCCCCGCCCCCTCACAGCCCAGCACCCCCCACAGAACCCCCACTCCCTAGTGCCCCAACACACACACCTTCCCCATCCCCTCACAGCCCAGCACCCCCCACAAAACCCCCACTCCCTAGTGCCCCAACACACACAGATCCTCCCCGCCCCCTCACAGCCCAGCAGCCCCCATGCGCCCCACAGACCCACTCCCCCACGTCCTGCCTCCCGGCCGCACTGACCGGCACGGCTGGGAGGCGACTGTGTGTGCCAGGCTGGTTCCGGGGGCCCCCCACATTGTCTTCCTGCCCCCCCCCACCCCCCCAGCTAAGACTGGCTGGGCTTCTGCCCCAGTCCCAGGCGGCTCAGCTCCGGGGAGACAGGTGGGGTCCCACAGGTGGTGGAACGCAGAGACTGCCCGGAGCTGGAGCTGCACTGGGGTCCAGCCAGGGGGCAAAGAGGAGCAGGGGGCGGAGGGGCCAGGGGGCGTAGAGGAGCCCTCAGCCAGCTGGCGGGAAGGCTGAGAGGAGCAAGTGGTGGGCGGGGGGAGTCAGTGGGGTCTCGGGGCACAGTGCAAGCGGAGCAGGCCGGGGCCCCTTATGAGCATGGGCCCGGCTCCATGGAGCCACCGGCGCCATTGTAAAGCCGGCACTGCCGTGCCCGGGGGCGTGCGAAGGGCCGGGGCAGCGCTGCGGGCTGGGCGGGGGCTGCAGGGCCTGGGGGAGCCCGGGGGGCTGGGCGGGGAGGGGCTGGACCCGCTCTGGGGCAGGGCACTGGGCGCAGGTACCATGGGGCACGGGCACAAAGGGGGCGAAGGGGCCAGGAGCGAATCCCGGCTGGGAAGGAGGAGGTTTCGGACCCTGCGAGGGGCAAGGCTGGAGCAGCCCCCATAGGAGCTGGGGGGGGCACAAACCATCCCTCCATTGCCAGAGCCAGCTGGCGACTGGACTGCGGGACTGTCTGGCGGGCGATGGGGATGGTGGGTACAGGCTCAGCGGCTCGCCGGCTCTTGTCCCGCTTACAGGTTATGTTCCTAACGCTCATGCTTCAGGGCCTCAGCCAGCCACTGGCAGGGGTCAGGAAGGGATCCCCTCCCCCACCCGCAACAAAATAATGTGTTGTGGGGTTTGTTTGTGTTTTCTCTCCTCCCTCTGCAGCGGCAGAGCCGGCCCCAGCTGGAGATGGGACCTGGGCGGGGGTGCCGGGCACTGAGGGGCACCCAGCATTATCTCACCCACGCTGTAATAAAAAAATACAAAATGTAAAAAACCAGTGCCCCTCTGGAGCAACACAAGGGGTGAGGTGCACAGAGAAGCAATGTTAAAAACACTGAACCTTAAGATGGCTCTGTGTAATCAAACTGTCACTTTAATAGGGGTACATAAAACCTCTGTAGGCACAAAAAAACCAGTTACACCTTATGTAAAAATTAAACTGGCTAAAATAATGTTATAAAAGTTAAACTATGAAAGGAATGTGCGTTTTCCCCAGGACATGTGCAGTGTATATTGGAGAAGGGGTAAAAGAAATGCAAACAAACATGCTACATAATTAAAATCTTATTAGGGCTCCAAAAGGAGCCACACTAGGTTGGGGTTTCTTTTTCAGATCGCCGTGTGTTTTAAAAGCAGGAGTGCAAAGTGAAAAGGAATCAGAACTCGGGTGGAAGTTGATTGTGTCCCTTTCAAGACAGAGTCTCTGAGCTGCTGAGGGCTTTGAATCCAAAAGCAAGCCAGAAAGCGTCTGTGTCGATGCAAATTACCTCACTGATCAATTTTTTTTAAAAAACTGCCCATAAATGGCAGCCCAAAGGAGCTGCAGATAAAGGACAGACCTGGTCAGCAAACCAACTACCTGAACCCAAAAGGCTCAAATTATAACCCTCCAAAAAAACAACAACAACAAAAGTCAAACCTAAAAAAAAAAAAAAAAGGTTAACCCTAAGTAAAAAAAAACAAAAAAACTTGTGTGTGTGTGTGTGTGTGTGTGTACACGCAGTGCTAAAATCTAAAAACAGGTACAAAAGGGCTCTGCTTATATGCATGACACTCCGACCTTTTAATTCATCAAACCCCCCAAAATATAATTCATAATATAGCAAAATACTTTTAATAAATGTAATGTTAATATTAAACATTGAAATAAATGTGATGTTAACAAGTACCCCTGTAACAATGTATAGTGGGTATAATTAAAAAAAACAAAAAACAAAAACTAAAAAAAAAACCACTTTAAGGTCATATGGTAATGATGCTTCTCAGCTATTACCTGTAAAAAAACGAAAGCTTAGCACAGCAGAAAAACGATTACAAACTTGGTCTGCTGTATAAAAACAACAACGGAGGTACACCACCTCATACATTTAATAACTGAACAGTGGGATAATTTCCCCTAAACCCTTAAAAAGTAAAAACCATTAAAACCTGGCCTGCCTATAAAACAAAAAACACAATAAAGTCTGGGGGTAATTCCTCTGTTTTGCCTGCAATCCGCAAAAATATTTGTAAAAAAAAAAAATGTTTTAAACAATAATCTGCCACCCCAAAAGGGGTAAAAAAATGTTATTTTTGTCTTTCAAAACTTCAAAAAAAGCTGGTACTAGCTAAAAAGCAACCCAGAATACCATAAATCTACTGTCACGACAAAAATTGTGTTTTATGTTTTGTCTTGTGTTGTTTGTCTTGTTGCTAGCATTGTTATATATTATGTTACAAAAAAACTGCATTAAGCAAAAAAATTAATAAGCATTTAAACTGTATTTACAAATAAAAATGTTGCAAAAGGGCAAAGGTCAAAAAACACCAAGCTGTTAACAAAAAAATCCACAAAGACCCACAAAGGCAGCCTAGTGGGAAACAGGGAACCAAGTCATGTACCTTAAAATAAAAACAAACAAACCACTCACTAAAATCAAAATAAATAGGCCCTTACTCCATGGTGGACTGCCTTAGCCCATTGGTACACCGCACTGAAAAAGATGGACCCATTTCAGTTTTCTATGTTTCACAAATTAAACTGTTTACATAAATAATGATGTTTAAATTCTTTGCAAAAAAGAGCTCCCTGGAACCTGAGCACGAGGCGCTGCGTAACCACCACAATTTTAATCCACAAAAAATAAGACGCCAGTGTAAGGTTTGGCTTTACCTGCTTCTGGGAACGTTCAGTGCCCAAATAATTAGAGCGATCATGGGAGAAAATGCAGCCCTCCTCATAAGCCAATATTTAAGAAGTAATTCACTCCCCACCAGCCAATCATGGATTCCTACCCGTGATCCAGTGATCCTCATGAAATGGTATAATAAAAACACTAGCCAACTCTTAAAACCCTTAGGAAATACCAGTGTATATGCCTGGGAAGGGAAAATGGGACTTAAAGTTCACCTTATAAACACCACAAAAATACCAACCCACTAAAAAATAAGGGTTAAAATAAAAGGACCCTATGGGAATACCACCTGGAGTTCCAGCTACCCACGATTACCATATCAATAAAATAAGCCTATTAAGACAGGAACAACACTAACAGTTATTGTGGGGTACTACCCAATACCCCGTAGTGAATGGAACCTCTGGTTCCCGGCACATGCACCAGAACCTGGCCCAGGAACTATGCATTCGAAAGAGGTACCCCAATTAAAATAAAAAAGCAGAATTGTTTGTAACCCCAAGTGATCCAGTAAAAGTTTTGTTAAACCCACTATTAGTAAAAATAAAAATTGGTATAAATTAAACTCAGCTAAACGTGTCTAAATTGGAACCTAAATGTTCACCCAACTCCCTTCCTATTATAACGGCCTAAATAAAAACACATCAACACCCCAATGGCCGAGCAAAACAAAATGTAGTAAACACCATCTTAAAAAAATTGGTATTAAAACAAAAATGATAAATACTATCAACCAAAAGGTAATTAAAAATAAGTTAAGTTCCTTGTCACAGCTGCAAAATAGTCTCATTCACAAGCAGGCAGATACTACTATAAACTTGGTACAAATCAATCTAAAAAACCTACAAGCCACATGGAATATGTGGCGGTCGCTAAACACCACCTCCTGGCCGCTGTATAAACCACAAATAACATTCAAAAATAAAACTGCCTTGGCCATAGGCTGTATTGAGATACAAATTCTTATTAAACACGAAATGTTTTGGGTGATATCTGGGAATGTTTGGGTATTAACGCATCGTTTAAAACAACAAAAACGGTCCTTGTTCAATACCTACAAACATAAATGAATGCAGTATGCTCCCAGCATGATTCAGCCTAATTTGTTATTAGGTAAAATTATAGTTAAAATTGCTCACCAACAGTCTATAAACACAAAAGTATTAAAAGTGAGCCCGCTCCCAAAATTGACGATGGGATCCTTTTGGCTACACCAGGTTATGGGCCAGTGGGCTGGGAAAGAGAAGAAATTATTGGACACCCGAGGGTGTACGGCATGGAGCCCTCAGAAATGCGTGTGCTTGTCCCTACCCCAAACCATGTAGCAAAAATACCTCATTGGGAACACGGGAGTGGGACAAATTAGAAAATGCAACGCATGTTTTGCACAACGGACAATGTGTAGGTGTTACATCCTGGGAAACAGTATTTGGGGAAAATGCAAGTCTCAGCCACCCCCCCAGTGGATGAATGTAGATGCAATGCCAATGTATTATATACTAGCAATCACACGTACTATTTACCAAAAATAAAAAAAGCACAGAGCATTGTAACCGCTACTCCGGTTAATTTCTCTGTTACCCTTGCCCTGGATTGGCACAATCTAACTAATCACTTATTGTCAAAAACCAAGATGACTCCGTTTTTACAACAAACACAAAAAAATATAAAAAAGCATCATTCAAACATTATGTGCAAATGGAGACATGCTAAAAATTGCTAGGTTTAAAAAACAACTGACAGCCTATCACTGGTATGACGTTTTTACAGGCTGGTCCCCGACCTATAAGAGCAGATCGTTTACTAGATTTCAGAGTGGTAGCCGTGTTCGCCTCATCAGAAAAAAGAACGAGGAGTCTTGTGGCATCTTAGAGACTAACAAATTTGAGCGTAAGCTTTCATGGGCTAAAACCCACTTCATAGAATCATAGAATATCAGGGTTGGAAGGGACTTCAGGAAGTATCTAGTCCAACCCCCTGCTCATGGCAGGACCAATTCCCAACTAAATCATCCCAGCCAGGGCTTTGTCAAGCCTGACCTTAAAAGCCTCTAAGGAAGGAGATTTCACCACCTCCCTAGCTAACCCATTCCAGTGCTTCACCACCCTCCTAGTGAAATAGTGTTTCCTAATATCCAACCTAGATCTCCCCCACTGCAACTTGAGACCATTGCTTCTTGTTCTGTCATCTGCCACCACTGAGAACAGCCGAGCTCCATCCTCTTTGGAACCCCCCTCAGGTAGTTGAAAGCAGCTATCAAATCCCCCCTCACTCTTCTCTTCTGCAGACTAAACAATCCCAGTTCCCTCAGCCTCTCCTCATAAGTCATGTGCTCCAGACCCCTAATCATTTTTGTTGCCCTCCACTGAACTCTTTCATCAGATGCACGCAGTGGAAAATACAGTAGAAAGAGATATATACAGAGAACATTACTAGTTGTGTTAACATTGTCCTCTGTTTGCTTGCTAGGAATGTGTTGTATGTGCGGTTAAACAAAACAAAATGTTTATTAAATTACAACCACAAGCTCAAATTGCCTCTCAGTATATTGCTATGAAACAGTTGTATAAAATATGACCCACTCAAGAATTGTTCTTGAGGGGGTCAAAGGGGGACATGTAATAGTAAAATTTTATGTTTGTATTTTGTATAATTTAAAATAAATTATAATATAGCATCTATTAAACATATTAATGTATAATTTCACCATATCCTGCCAGCCACCCTTTTTAAGTAGCAGAAAAAGATGGACTCATGGGCCATTGGTAGAGATGCATCAGCCGGAATCTGTGTCTGAAGCTGATTTCAAGGCAGTAACAGACCTTTAGGGTCACCACTTTGTTGTAAGTTTAGCATTTTAAAATAAGTAAAAGAATGTGGTGATTGTTTTTCTTTTGCATTGCAACTTGATGTTCCTGTTTAAAATGTTCTGTGTAAATCAATCCTGTTGTGTGTGAATAAAAAATATGTGTATTAAAAAATAAGTGCAAAGGCCATCACCGAACCAAATGTTCTAAAAAAAACCCCCCAAAACAAACACAAAGCGCCAAAAAATTACAACACGCCACTATTAAAACTGCATCCAGGCTGATCGCTAGCCAGAGCCACTGCTGGCCAGGCCTGGTGCACCTGGCTGGAACCAGAGCTGCTGGAGTCAGGGTGCAGCCACTGCTGGGGGGGCAGAAGGGACCGGCCCAGGGAGAGGAGGCATGGGGGGGGATTCAGGGCTGGGCTCCCCCAGTGCACTACCCCACCCCCACACTGCTCTGCTCAGGGGAACCCCAACACCCCCCCACGGCACACAGGACCCGGGCCCTGTCTCCCTGGGGTGCGGGGCTCTGGCTCAACATGGGGGGGATCCCTCAGATTCCAGGGAAGGATGGGGGCTCACAGGGGGCTGGGGCAGAGGGAGGGTCATTCAGTCTCAGCCCCCCCCCCCAAGCTGCCCCTTGCATCCCCCCCACACCCTGGCACTCACCCCGGGCGCCTCCTGCCCCCAGCAGCCCCGCCAGCAGCGCAGAGATGCTGCCCCCATCCCCCACTACCCCCGTTACCCCCAGCAGGGGACAGGGGGCGGCTAGCCTGGGGGGCGCAGGGCAGGGGCCGGCTGCGTCACAGCGAAGGGGCTACAGGCTGCACGTGGGTCCAGCCAGCCACGACCAGGGTCCTTCCCTCCCATCGCCCACCCCAGGGCCACCAGGCCCAGCATGGACCCAGGGCTCTGAACCAGGCCATAACCCCCCGCCCCCAGTGCCAGACTCGCCCATGGCGGGTGCAGGGTTAAACGCCCAGCAGACTGGCACCCTCGCCGCCCAGCTCCTGCGACCGGGCACCACGGGAGCAGAGACCACTGCTGGGCCGGAGGGCTGAGAGCAATTTGTAACCGGGGAGAGGGGTCAGGATGGGGCCCCCGCGAGGCAGCCAGCTCCGCCAGGGGGCCATCGCAGACAGAGCCCCATGGGTCCAGCCGGCCCGGTACTCCCCCTCCCCCATCAGCCCCACCCCGCCTGGATCAGACCCACACCCCCATCCAGACCAGCAAACACCTCTGCCCCCAGCTCTGGGAGGGGAGTGGGGGCTGGTGGGTTAGAGCAGGGGGGCTGGGAGCCAGGACTCTTGGGTTCTCTCCCGGCTCTGGGAGGGGAGGGGAGGGGGGCTGGTGGGTCACAACAGGGTGGGCTGGGAGCCAGGACTCCTGGGTTCTCTCACGGCGCTGGGAGGGGAGTGGGGGCGGGTGGGTTAGAGCAGGGGGGGCTGGGAGTCAGGACTCCTGGGTTCTCTCCCAGCTCTGGGAGGGGAGTGGGGACTGGTGGTTAGAGCAGGGGGGGGCTGGGAGCCCGGACTCCTGGGTTCTCTCCCAGCTCTGGGAGGGGAGTGGGGACTGGTGGTTAGAGCAGGGGGGGCTGGGAGCCTGGACTCCTGGGTTCTCTCCCGGCTCTGGGAGCGGAGTGGGGTGCAGGGGGTTTGCTCTGAGGCAGCAGGGATGGAGGGGGCAGGGGGCCCTGGTGGGCAGCTAAGCCCCTTGGTCGGAACTCGTGCCGCATCCTCCTTCCCCACAGGCGGGGGCAGCACCGGGGCAGGGATAGTTACGTATTTCCCACACTGCTTCCAGGGCATGAACTGCAGCTTTACCGTGACTCCCAGAGCCCCACGGGCTGGGACAGAGCGGGGGGGGCAGCCCCCTCCTCACACGTGTAGTGCACGAGGCTGCTCAGTGCCGGAGCCCCCCAAGCCCTGGGGTGCCAGCAGCGCCCGCGGCACCGCGCCCAGCCCCGGAGGTCCCAGTAACACTCAGACACGCGGCTCAGGGGAGGGGTATTTACTGGGGTGGGGGCAGATCCCCCCGGCCCAGAGGCAGCTGCAGTCCCAGGGGAGCGATAGCGGCTCCAGTTCGGGCCCCTGAGGCAGCCCAGTGGAGAGTCTGGGCCCGTCAGCCGCGTGCCGGGGGCTCCTGCTCCAGCCCGGACTCCAGCCCAGCCAATCGGTGTCTGTGGGTTTCCGGGCTGGGTTCGGGGAGTGTCTCCCCCTGGGCCCCCGGCTCCGGGTCTCTGCTGCTCCCCAAGTCCCAGGCAGACCTGCCCTGGCCGGGACGTCCGGCACTCGCAGCCTGTTCCCCGCCCGGCTCCGGCACCGTTCCTGGGCTTCTCTCCAGCTGTCCCATGGGCGGCTCCCGGCCCCCAACCGGAGCCCAGCCCCCCAGCTCAGCCCCTGCCCCGTGGCCGGCAAGCAGGAAGGGGACGGGCCGTGGGAAGGGGGCTGCTTGGCAGACCCAGCCCGTCTGATCCCCCAGGGCTCCGCACGCCCGGCTGGGAGCCGGAACCGCACCGCTCGCAGGACGATCCAGCCCGCCGAGCTCTCCGGGAGCCGCACAGGCCCAGCGAGCTGCGCGGGGAGTTTATCCCCCGAGCCGGCGCGAGAGCCGCAGGGCCTGGGCAGCCGGAGCCTCTCGCGGCTGGGGAGCTGCTGTGTCTGGGGAGGAGTCGTGCGCACGGTGCCACGTGCAGGGTCTCTGCTGCGGGCGACTCCTGGCAGGCAGGCAGGGCTGTGGGTGGTGGGTCACCGGGCGGCTGGCCCGTCACACAGGTGTGGTCCGACGCTGGCCAGCGGGGTCCGGGCTGACAGGGGCTGTGGGTGGTGGGTTCATAGAGTCACAGATCCCAAGGCCAAAAGGGATCACTGCGATCATCGGGTCTGATCCCCTGCACAGCAGGGGCCGGAGACCTGCCCCAATAATCCCCAGAGCAGATCCTGGAGAGAACCAGCCAATTGTGAGTTAAACACGCCGGGGTGGAGAATCCACCCGGACCCTTGGAAAATAGCTCCAGGGGTTCATTCCCCTCACTGGTAAAACCTGGCGCCCCGTCTCCAGCCCGGCTGAGCAGCACCCGGCGTCTCACACCGGCGGGGTCCGACGCGGGCCAGCGGGGTCCGGGCTGGCAGGGGCTGTGGGGTCACTGGGCGCCTGGCCTGTCACACAGGCGGGGTCCGACACGGGCCAGCGGGGTCCGGGCTGGCAGGGGCTGTGGGGTCACCGGGCGCCCGGCCCGTCACACCGGTGTGGTCTGACGCGGGCCAGTGGGCTCCGGGCTGGCAGGGGCTGTGGGTGGTGGGTCACTGGGCGCCCGGCCTGTCACACCAGTGTGGTCTGATGCTGGCCAGCGGGCTCCGGGCCGGGGGCGGGATCCTCTCCTGGGGAGACAGAGGAAGGTTTATTCCATGTTCCTGATTTCACGGTGTGACCCCCCTTCTCCTCCCCCCTCTTGGGGTTTCCCAGGTCCCGGAGCTCCAGACTGAGTCTCTGGGGGCCCTGGGGGCCCTGCCCAATGGACGGCAGCTCCGGCGGCTGCTAACCCCAAGCCCAGCCCCAGGCCTGGCGTCGGGTGGGCACAGAGGGACTGGTCACCCCTGCTGGGTGCTAGGGAGGCGGCTGCGTGGGGTGTGTGACCTGGACTGGCAGCCCGGGGGCAGGGCCAGCCAGCGAGGGACCCCCACCCCGGTGTACCCACAATGCACTGGGGCAGGGCAGTCCCAGGGGCAGGGATCGGGCCCGGTGTCCCCGGGGTCACTCACTGGCAGTCGGGGCGAAGCTGCTTCTGCCGGAGTCTGAAATGGAGCAGAGAGCGAGCGCGTCACGACTGGGCACGGGGGGGGGGCTGAACTGGTTGGGGTCCCCCCACCCCTCCAGCAATTCCTGCCCCACCTGAACACCCCCATCCCAGTGACCCCCATCTCCACCTCCCCCGGCCAGCCAAGGATCCCCCCCAGCAATCCCTGCCCCACCTGAACACCCCCCTTCCCTGTGACCCCCATCTCCACCCCCCAGCCAGACAAGGATCCCCCCCAGCAATCCCTGCCTCACCTGAACACCCCCATCCCAGTGACCCCCATCTCCACCCCCCAGCCAGACAAGGATCCCCCCCAGCAATCCCTGCCCCACCTGAACACCCCCTTCCCAGTGACCCCATCTCCACCCCCCAGCTAGACAAGGATCCCCCCTTCCAGCAATCCCTGCCCCACCTGAACACCCCCTTCCCAGTGACCCCCATCTCCACCCCCCAGCCAGACAAGGATCCCCCCTTCCAGCAATCCCTGCCCCACCTGAACACCCCCCTTCCCTGTGACCCCCATCTCCACCCCCCAGCCAGACAAGGATCCCCCCCAGCAATCCCTGCCTCACCTGAACACCCCCTTCCCAGTGACCCCCATCTCCACCTCCCCCGGCCAGACAAGGATCTCCCCCAGCAATCCCTGCCCCTCTGAACACCCCACTTCCCTGTGACCCCATCTCCACCCCCCAGCCAGACAAGGACACCCCCAGCAATCCCTGCCCCTCTGAACACCCCACTTCCCAGTGACCCCTTCTCCACACACACCCCCAGCCAGACAAGGACACCCCCACCCCGTGGTGATTCTGACCCCACCTACCCAAGCCCAGCTCATCACCTGTCTCTGCCAAGGCACGAACCTGCCCCACCCCACCCCACGGCCCCGTGCCCTGGGGCTGCCCCACCCTCCCAGAGGAGATTGTCACCCTCTCTCTGCCCCTCCCCGGGCTCTGCCCCCAGCCCTGCCTTATGGGGATTCCCCCACCCCCCGTCGCTCCCTTACCCGGGCGCTTTCTCCTCCACACCACGACGCCAGCCAATGCGGCGCCGGCCCCAGTCAGCGCAGCGAGGCCAAGGAAGGCCAGGATCCCGGGGGCCAGGCCCCCCATCTTCCCGGGCGCTGCGGGGATGAGGAGAGATGGTCACTGGGGTGAATGGGGGATTTACCGGGCGTCTGACTCAGGGCCCTTCCCGCTCTGTGTCACTGCCCAGGAGGGCCGAGTTACCCCCCGCCCCGGGCAGGGTCCGGGTCACGCTGGGACCAGCCGGCTTGGCCTGGGATCCCCACCCGGGGCTGGCAGGGCCCTGAGCTGGCACCGGGAGAGCCAGGATGGGCCGTTAGCCCCAGGCAGCCCCGGCTTGTCCCTAAAGCAGGAAACCTCCCCGCAGAGTCCGACTGCAGCCGGCCCCGCCGCACACAGCGACCACGGGAGCCGGGGGCTGAACTCACAGGCCCCGTCGGGGGGAGCTGGGCCGCGGGGCTGCCCCAAGGGTGCTTGGGGGTCAGCACAGCAACGGGGTCACTGGGGACAGGCTGGGGCAGAGCCCAGTGGGGAACCCGGGACAGTCCCTGAGGGCTGTACTGGACCCAGTCCCTGCTGCTCCGGTCGTGTGTGTTACAGGGACACCGGGAGAGCCCCTCGGCCGTGTGACGGGTTCCTTCTCCCGCCACTGAAAGGCGCCGATGGGAACCGCTTGGACCGTTTCCATCCTACAGCGTCACCTCTGCGAAACGGGGCCAGGGCCGGGCAACGGGTCGGTTTTAACCAATTTCCCCTTTTGGAAAAGTTGTGAAATGGTCAGACATCCTGTTCCAGCGTTTTCAATGTGAAATCCCCTTTCTCAGCTCAAAGCAACTTTTCAGTGAGAAAAGTCAGTGAATTTACAGGAAATAAATGTTTTTAAAAAAAATCAAAGGTCAAAACTGAAACCAAACATTTCAAATTTCTCAAATCAAAGTGTTTTTTCATTGACCTGAAGAGAAATAGCCTTCGGGTTTTAAGTTTGTGAAAGTTTGAGATTCCAACTTTTCATCCTGCTGCGGGATGGGAGTGTGTTTGGAAATCTCAGAGCTTTTCCCAGGCTGGGAGAACGGTTTCCCGCTCGGCTCTCGTCCGACCCCAGAGAGGAGCAGCCGTGGGGACAGAGGAGAGACTGAGACAGACTCTTTCTATGCCATGTGGGGAATACGAGAGATTCCCTCAAACCACCAGGAACCTTAAACATCTCATCAAAAAGCGACGCAGAAAATCGGCCCCTGATTGGTGGAGATGGACAGAGCTGGCCCCGTGCTGCAGAGACCTGCCCCAGCTCAGGAACGGACACGGGGATTGAGCCCCAAATGCAGCATGTGACCCCATCCTGGGCGGAGAAGGGGGGTTGTATGTGGCCCCTGACAGACACCGCGGGCTCTGGCTTCTCCTCACGCCTGGCAGCTCCCGGCCGCTGGGTCCAGCCAGTGAAGTGTCCGTGGGGTGAAGGGGCTGAGCCTGGATTGGTAACGGTATCAAAGTCAATGGGAGTTGGGCCCCTAAATCCTATAGCACCCAGGCCTGGAGCCCCAGCTGTGCCGGCCGTGGGGAGTGGGAACCCAGCCAGCGCCCGGCAGAGCCTCCTGCAGCTTCCCTCCTTCCTGGCTAAGCACGTAACACCACGCTCCAGTGTCCACCAGGCTGGAGGCAAAAGCCTGCCCCCGGGGGTAACGAGAGACGGGGTACCCGCCAAGCCTTGCCCAGTGGGGGCTGAGCTTGGAGATCTCGGGGTGAAAGGCTCCTGTTCATTGGGAATGAGCCCGCCCAGCCCCCCACAGCCCGAGGTGCCGAGCCGGGGAGCGCTGGACCCTGCTTGATACAGGCTGGTCGCAGGGGCACCGACCGGTGCGGTCTGGGGGAGGCCCCTTTCGGGGGACGGGCGGGGGAGACGTGTCTCATTCCCCCAGCTGGGAGCAAACCTGGCCGGTGTCCAAGTCCTCGAGAGGCCCAGCTGTCGGGGGCCTCCAATGGGGCTAGGTGGGTGGGCACAGCATGGGGGCCGTGGATGATGGGTCACCTGGCTCCTGCTGCCACATCCGTGGGCATCAATCCGGTCCCCGCCCCGGGCAGGAGATGCAGCCGGACGTGCTCGGCAATAGCTCACGCTGGAGACCCCCCGCTGGCACCGTCCACGAGCGGGTCCCACCCCTCCCCCTGCCCCGAGAGAGCCCATTACCCGGGGTCGCCAGCGCCTCCTGCAGGCCGCGGTGCTGCACGCGGCAGGAGTAGCTGTGCCCGTCCCCGCCCTGCTGCGGGATCCCCACGGATCTCTGGAGCTGGGACGCGTCGCCAATGGGGGGCGCCGGGGTCTCCTTCCCGTCCCACACCCAGGAGACGCAGATGGGACGCGGGTCAAAGCCCCTGGCGCGGCAGGAGAGGGTGGCGGAGCTGTCGGGGGTGTCTCTGCGGGAAACCGAGACCTCGGGCAGGGCTATGGAGGGAGAGAAAAGGAGACACAGTAAATTTGTTCTGCTCTGAACGTTAAGTTCTTGCTGTGGTGTCTGGACCTAGGGGGAAGCGCGGCCTCCAAACCCCCCGTTTCATGGTTACAGGACATGGACGTGTTTGCACCGAAGGGTTAGAGAGCGACACGTCCCGACGGCCTCACACCGAGCCAAATGGCCTGCGAAGGCGGGGAGGGACATAACTCCGCTCCCAGACTCCGAGCGAGATTCAGCCCTGAGCTGCCCTGCTCCCCT
The DNA here is from genome assembly GCF_028017835.1 of Emys orbicularis. Classification (NCBI taxonomy): domain Eukaryota; kingdom Metazoa; phylum Chordata; order Testudines; family Emydidae; genus Emys; species Emys orbicularis. The sequence continues at coordinate 646,755 of NC_088695.1, read as the reverse complement.
GGGGCCCTCGCGGCCCCGCTGCCCCCAGAACTGGCGCTCGGGCCGTGACTGCCCCACGGTTTTAGCACCACGAGCTGCACTGTCAGCCCTGCGGAGCAGAAGCAGAGAAAGGGAACATCACGGCTGCTAACACCGCCCCGGGCGCTGCCCAGACGGGAGCGTTACTGCTAGTTACATGTGGTACAATTATCGACTCCATCCATGCGTCGGACGTTTGTCTTCACCGTGTGACTGACCCCCAGGGGACTGATCAGCCGAAGAGATGAGGCACCTTCGACCTGGCTCTGAGACGCCCCATGGGAGCAACGGGCTTCCCGGCCGGCTTAGCCCTCGGCTACAATCCCAAAGGGGGGCAGCGGTGGGGAGCCCCGTCTCAGGACATCCACGCTAGGGGCTCCCGGAGCTGCTTTTCGAAGGGCACTACTCACACGGTGCAAGGCGCTGTCTGGTGCAGACCAGGACACGCAGACAGCGCTGCCGAGCGCCCGCTCCTGGGGGGCACTGCCCCCCCCGGGTTCCACCATTCGCCCCCCTTACCCGTGGTGGGCACCGGCTCCCCCAGGCTGCTGTGGTTCACCCGGCAGGCGTAGCCGTGGCCCCACCGCGGGGGGATCTCCAGGGACTGCCGGATCTGGTAGGTGCCGTCGGCGTGGGGCAGGATCCCGCTGGCGTTCATGGGCGGCAGGATCTCCGCCCCATCCCGCACCCAGGAGACGCGGATGGGACGGGGGTAAAAGCCCCTGGCGTGGCAGGAGAGGGTGGCGGAGCCGTGGGGGGCGTCTCTGTAGGTCACCGAGATCCCTGGGGGGACTGGAGGGGAGGGGAACACGTCAGCGGGGTGCAATCAGCCCTGAGCCAGTGAGGCATAGTTTGCAAAGCCTAGAGGACTAGCGGTCACAGAACGAGAGAGGGGCGCTCTGTGGTTCCCTCCGTCCCGTACCGCCGGCTGCTCGGACTCACCCTGCCGTCCCAGAGCCTCCATCCCGCCCCGCAGCAGGCTCCTCAGGGTGTCCACGCACTCCTCCTGCAGGAACTCCTTTGCAAACAGGGTCCAGGTGTGGCCAGCGTTCCAGAAGTGCGTCTCGTTGGAGGCTCCCGGCGCCAGCGGCACCCACGCGGATTGGTTTCTCTCCAGGATGAGGAAATCCTGCCCGTCGAAAGCAAAGTGAAACTGCCCTCGCACGGGGGTGTCCCCGTCCAGCACACAGTTCACGTGCAGCTGCAGGGTGTGGATCCCTGGGGGAGAGACAGGGAGGAAAAACGGTGCAGGATATTGTCTGTCAGTCCATCTACAGCCCCTGCCCGTCCCAATCACTGCAGTGCCCGAGCCCCTCCCCAGCCCTAACACACGTATCCCATCACCCTTTGCCACAGGGCTGGGCCATTGTCCATGGGTCACAGATGGGAAACTGAGGCTCAGAGCTCCAGAGTGACTGGGCCCAGCTCACACAGGGCATCGGGCGCACCCCAGCATTCCCGCAGAGAGCTCCTGATCTAACTCCAGAACGGGACGTCCAGCCTCCACGGAGAATCCCCCGCAACCCAGCGGGAGTTACCCCCGGTTCAAATTAGCCCCTTTGAGTTTGTCTCGCTGCAGCCGCCAGCCCTTGGCTCTCGCTCGGCAGCGTCTGGGATTAAAGTGCCGTCTGTGCTCAGAAATCACCGCCCACGCGGGTACTTACCGAGCGGGATAAGTCACCGCACGGACACCCCTTGGGGCCTGGTTCCCAGCCAGCCTGGGGCCACCGAGACCTGACTCTAGGGAGCAAGAACTTGGCCATGCTCCTGCAGCTGCCCTGATTGGCTGCTCTACCCCCGGAGGCGGGGCAGTGGGGAAGGGCAGCCAATCAGGGCTGGAAATCTCGTGCAGGTTCCCGTGGCCTGGGGCTGGCGCCGGTGAGGTTGCGGGCGCTGGGAGCTCGGCGCGGGGGCAGCACTCACCGCCAGTCTGGTTGTGCTGCACCATCCAGCGGTGAGTCACCACTCGGGAGATGGCCTCGTAGAGCCTGAACTCCTGCGTCTTCTTCCTTAAATAGCTCGCGCCAACGGCCTGCGCTGCCCACTCCCTGAGGGGTTTCACCTCGCGGGTGTCGCTGCTGTAGGAGGCGAGCGCCAGCCCGTCCAGCTTGGCGAGCATGAAGAACCTGTGAGTCCCGTCCAGCTCGTTCAGCCCGGTGATCAGGATGTCCAAGCTGTGGGGCTCTGGACCAGCGGGAAAGACAAGATAAAGAGCCTCTTATCCCTTTACTCCGGGGAGGAGGGTTTGCCCCCATGGGTCGGGCTGAGCCCCCATCTCCAATCACACCCCTATTCTTAACCCCCCTCTGCTACCCCTAGCGATAGGCCTTGCAGAGAGTCAGTGGAAAAGGGGATGCAGCAGCCATGGGGGTCAGAGCAGTGGGGCAGGGCTGTCCCCAAGCCTCACCCACAATGCCAGAGAAACCGGAGGCTTCTGCTAAAATGTTCAGCGGTGACATACTGAGCAAGGTCAATGTGTGCCATCACCATCATTAGGGTTCAGAGTTAACACGCCCATTGAGATGAATGGGGCAGCTCAGCCCTCGCAAGGCTGTCGTCTCAGGCTGGTTGTAGCCAGTGAGAACCCTCCCCCACCCCGTTAAGGTCACAGCTGGGAGGTTTTCATGGCCACTTGAAGGGCCAGGAGTTTTACTGTAGTTTGAGATGGGAGCGGAGATTGTGCAGAACCTGTGGGAGCGGTCAGGGAAGGGCTGTCACTGCCAGTGCCCCCATGGCCCCGCTCAGTCCGGACCCCCTGGGGAAAGGGGGGCATTAGGGGCAGAGGAGCAGAGCCCCCGGGAGAGAGAAAGCCCCTGGGCTGAGAGGGAGTTGGGTGACCACAGGTGCCCTACGGCACGTGGGGGTCGAAGTCGCCCTCTTTGGAGTGGCACAAAGCTGCCTCCGGTGGGCCAGAGAACACAGCCGGGGCAGCCAACAGGGGCTGACGTAGATGAGGGACAGTTTGGTGGTTAGGGGGCCAGGCTGGGCTCCGATGGGTGCCAATGCCCTTAACTCTGCCCTCTCTGTGGATGCCAGGTGCTACAGGCACTAACTGCAGGGGCACCGGCTGCTTTTCACTATGTGTGAAAGGTGTGTGGGGCGGGAGGGGGAGCAGGAGTTCCTGTCTGAAGAGGGAAGGATTTTGTCCCGACTCTGTGACATGAGCAGCGTTATCCTGCGGTTCACAGTTCGGCCACCTCTTCCCGGGGCGTCACCAGGCCAGCACACGGCACCTCCCTGACCCCAGGGCCACCCCCAAACCACACGTCGGGGTCCTTCTCCGAGCGTCTCTGGCGCTAGGCACAGCCCCCACCCCAGGTGCCCTCCAGCGACCAGCCGCACCCCAACGGGACACGAGTTAGGGGCAGCAGCTCCCTGGGTCCGTCCTCCCTCTGCCGGCCCCCTGCCCGAGAGCTCCCAGTCCTGGGCCCCGATGCCAGGGCCCGTCCCGCCGGCCAGTCTCCACAGCGTCTCACGGCTGCGTCCCCAGCACAACCCGCACCCCAGGGCTGCCCCGAGCGGGGTCCCCGCAGCCCGTCACCCCAGCCCCCTTCGTCCGCCGGCCCTGCCCCTGCCGAGTGCCCCAGACCCACCCTCTGCCCCGGCTCCGCTGGACGCCCCCTTAGCTAGGGGCTGCCGGAGACTGGGGGGTCCCAGCCAGTCCCGTCCCCCCGGCTCCCCCCACCTCAACCATGCACCCCCGGCTCCCCCCACCTCAGCCAGTCCAGCTCCCCCCACCCCAGCCATGCGCCTCCCGCCTCGCCAGCCCCGCTGCGGCTCTCGGCTGCTCCCTATAGAGCCCGGACCCCCTGGCCCCGTTCCCCCGCCATGGGCCAGCCGGGCCCCAGCGCAGCATCCCCCGCTCCGAGCCCCGGCCTGACCCGCCTCCCGCCCGGCCCCGCTGGGTGTTTCTCTCCCGGTTTCCAGCTGATCCTCCCGGGTCTGCTCGTCCCCCAGCGCCCTTCGCTCCAGCGCCCCCCCCAGCCCCACTTACCCCCCCTTATCCCCCAGCGCCCTGCTCTACTTACCCCCCGCCTCACTCCTGCCCCACTCACCCGCCGCTGCTGCCGCCAGCGCCCCCCCAGCCCCACTCACCCCCCCTTATCCCCCAGCCTCCCGTACCTCAGCGCCCCCCCCCGCTGCCCCCAGCCCCACCCGAGTCTGCTCGTCCCCCAGCGCCCTTCGCTCCAGCCCCCCCCCAGCCCCACTTACCCCCCCTTATCCCCCAGCGCCCTGCTCTACTTACCCCCCGCCTCACTCCTGCCCCACTCACCCGCCGCTGCTGCCGCCAGCGCCCCCCAGCACAGCCCCAGGGCGAGGGGCAGCGCCATGGCTCGGGCCGGGTCTCCCCACGCCTGCAGCGCAGAGCCCACAAGCCCAACGGGGCGCCCACCCCGCCCCGGTCACATGTGGGGCCGGCCCCGGCCAATGGGGCCGCGGGGCGGGATCTCTGGGCGGAGCCGCGGACCTCGGGGTGGCCGGCGGAACCGCCTGCTGCAGGGCTGCGCGGGGCCGGACCCAGCGCCGGGGGAGGGGGCTGATCCCCCCGCCCTCCAACAGCCAACTCGGGGGTGCACGGCCTCCCTTCCCCCACCTCCCCAGGGGCTCCTGGTATCCCCCCTCCTCCTCAGTTCTCATTCCCCGGGGCCAGAGCCCCCCATTTCCCACCCAGGTCCCCCCTTCTACCCCACCAGGGGTTATGTGTGCCCCATTCCCCCAGATCATCCCCCCATTACCCCGCACCAGGAATTCTGAGTCCCCCATTACCCCCCACCAGGGATTCTGTGTGCCCCATTCCCCCTATACCAGGATCCCCCATTCTCCCCCCCAAACACCAGAGGTTCTGTGTGCCCAATTCTCCCACCCACCAGGGGTTCTGTGTGCCCCATTCCCCCTATACAAGGGTCCCCCATTTCCCCCCCACACCAGAGGTTCTGTGTGCCCAATTCTCCCACCCACCACGGGTTCTGTGTGCCCCATTCCCCCCAGGCAGGGTCCCCCAATTCCCCTCCCCACACAGGTAGATGGGCCCATGGGTTCGATCCGGGGCAGCGGGGGCGGGGTGGGGTACTGGGGTAGATGGGCCTGTGGGTTCGATCCGGGGCAGTGGGATGGGGCGGGATACCAGGGTAGATGGGCCCGTGGGTTCAATCTGGGGCAGAGGGACGGGGCAGGATACCAGGGTAGATGGGTCCCGTGGGTTCGATCCGGGGCAGAGGGACGGGGCGGGATACCAGGGTAGATGGGTCCCGTGGGTTCGATCCGGGTCAGTGGGATGGGGCGGGATACCGGGGTAGATGGGCCCGTGGGTTCGATCCGGGGCAGTGGGACAGGGCGGGATACCGGGGTAGATGGGCCCATGGGTTCGATCCGGGGCAGTGGGGCGGGGCGGGATACCGGGGTAGATGGGTCCCGTGGGTTCGATCCGGGTCAGTGGGATGGGGCGGGATACCGGGGTAGATGGGCCCGTGGGTTCGATCCGGGGCAGTGGGAGAGGGCGGGATACCGGGGGAGATGGGCCTGTGGGTTCGATCCGGGTCAGTGGGATGGGGCGGGATACCAGGGTAGGTGGGCCCGTGGGTTCGATCCGGGGCAGTGGGACGGGGCAGGATACCAGGGGAGATGGGCCCATGGGTTCGATCCGGGGCAGTGGGACGGGGCGGGATACCGGGGGAGATGGGCCCATGGGTTTGATCCGGGGCAGTGGGACGGGGCGGGATACCGGGGTAGATGGGCCCGTGGATACATTCCCGTACACTGAAGCTCATGCTCCTAGCAGCAGCCCCCCCCCCCAGCTTCCTGCCTTCCTGAGGGGTCCGACACCTGCTTGTCTCCTGATCGCAATCAGGCCTCCAGCCAATCTGTGGCCTCCATCCCCCTCAGGTGCCAGCGCCCCTGGTCTCTGATAGGCTGAACTCCTTGTGTGGGGCAGAGGCTGCTGTTGGAACGGCTGAGAAAACCACCAGGGTTTCCCCCCGCGCCAACCACACGGGCGCCCCGCGGGGCCTCTGCCCTGCACCTGGCCGGGGGCTCCGAGCAGGGCCTGGGGTCACAGAGCCGCCTCTGAGCTGTCTGCCCCCAGCACCCCCTGTGCTGCGGGAGGGCAGCTGCGACCCATAGACCCTGGCACCGGGTGACTTTCCCATCAGGATGAAACTTGAGGTGGCTGTTGGCTTGCAAAGGCTGGGGCTGCCCCCCACTTCCCGCTGTGCCCCCCCCCCCCGTCTTTCGGTACCTTCTAACCAGAGCTGGGCAAGAATTTGTCATCCAACATTTTTTTCCAGCAAAAAATGCAGCTTTGGTTACACAAACATTTGGTGAATTTGTGTCGATTTGGCCAAATGCTCCCTCCAGAAATGCAACATTTTTTTGGGGGGGGGGGTTGTTTCAAAATTACTTTTTGTTTTGAAATGTCCCAAAAACCTGAAAAACATTTTTAAAAGCTCAGAATCTAAACAAAACGTTCAGTTTGGGACTGAATAAAACCTTTGTGTCACTTGGAATTCATTTTTTTCCTCGTCTTTGACTCACTGAAAAATTTCAGTTTTGGTTCAACCCTAAACACATTTTTTTTAAAGTTTCAGAGAACCAGAAACTCCTTTATTCACACAGCTGAACTGATGACCCGGGGAAGCTGTCACCTTCCAGACCCACCACTTCCCTGGCTCGGTTTCTGTCTCAGTTTGACGGTTGACTTGGGAGTGTGAGAAAACTCCATCAAGAGCAATCCCGCTGCTCCGGAGAACAGAGTTCACGTCAAACACGCCAGCTCCAGCGCGTGACATGGGCACGTGGCTGGTGACCTGGTTCTGAAGAGCTGCCAGAGGTGACTGGCCTGTTGAAGAGGGAACAGGGGTAGTTCCTCTGTGACTAACAGTAATTAGCTGCTTCTCACTGGAGCAGGGGTCGGCAACCTTTGGCACGCGGCTCGCCAGGGCCGGGCCGGTTTGTTTACCTGCCGCGTCCGCAGGTTTGGCCGATCGCGGCTCTCAGTGGCCGTGGTTCGCTGGTCCAGGCCAATGGAGGTGGCAGGAAGCGGCGGCCAGCACATCCCTCGGCCCGCGCCGCTTCCCGCAGCCCCCGTTGGCCTGGAGCGGCGAACCGCGGCCAGTGGGAGCTGCGATCGGCCGAACCTGCGGACGCGGCAGGTAACAAACCGGCCCAGGGTGCTTACCCCGGTGGGCCACGTGCCAGAGGTTGCCGACCCCTGCACTGGAGCTTGGCAGTGGGCACCTGGGGTCTCTGAAGAGCCAGGCAGGAGTTGAGGAGAGGGAGGAGCAGAGAGCCACAGCCGGAGTTGATGGACCTGCCGGTGCAATGCTGCGGTCGAGAGATGGTTTAGAGACGGAGCCGGCGAGAGCCGGGGGGTCGGGACTGGCTGGGACCCACCAGCAGCCCCTAGGTAAGGGGGTGTCCAGCGGAGCCGGGGCAGGCTGCACCCAGGGCAGAGGGTGGGTCTGGGGCGCTCGGCAGGGGCAGGGCTGGCGGGCGAAGGGGGCTGCGGGGACCCCGCTCGGGGCAGCCCTGGGGTGCAGGATGTGGTGGAGCGGTCGTGAGGCGGTGCGGAGACTGGCTGGCGGGGGCCACACTCGGGGCAGCCCTGGGGTGCAGGATGTGGTGGAGCGGTCGTGAGGCGGTGCGGAGACTGGCTGGCAGGGGCCCAGGGACTGGGAGCTCTCGGGGACCGGCAGAGGGAGGACAGACCTGGGGAGCTGCTGCCTCGAACTCGTGTCCCGTTGTGGTGCGTGACCCATGTCACTGCGAAGAACCTGCCGGGGGATGCGGTTAAAAGCTGCCCGGACACAGGGCTCTTCCTGGACTCTGCCAGGGGCCTGGGTCCGTTCCTGAGCGGGCAGGACAGATGGCGTCTGGCCTGGGGCAGGATGGATGGGCAGCCTGGCTGGCTCCGGGGACTGAAGGAGGCCCCACCTGTCTCGCTGTGGCTGGCTCCTGGAGGGCATGGGGGTGGGGGCTGTGACAAGCCCTAGCGCCAGAGAGGCTTGGAGAAGGACCCTGACATGTGGTTTGCGGGTGGCCCTGGGGTCAGGGAGGTGCCGTGTGCCAGCCTGGTGACGATCCGGGAAGAGGTCCAGGTCACCACCCCCCTCCACGCGGCCGCCTCCCTAGTGCCCAGTGGTGAGGCCGGTCCCTCTGTGCCCACCCGATGCCAGGCGGGCCGGGGCTGGGCTCGGTGTTAGCAGCCACTGGAGCCGTCGTCCATTGGGCAGGGCCCCCTGAGACTCGGTCTGGGGCTCCGGGACCTGGGAACCCCCCCGGGGGGGGGAAAGGGGGAGTCACACCATGAAATCTGGTCAAGGTGACCATATGTCCCATTTTGGCTGGGACAGTCCCGTTTTTAGCCCTGTCAGGGCCGTCCCCACATCTTTAACAGAAGTGGGCATTTGTCCTGCTTGCTCCTGGCGACTGATCATCAGTTAGCAGAGCAAACGGGCTCGGACGACCAGCCCCGTGTGCAGAGGGGGTCCCAGGGAGGAAGGGGGATTGTGGGCAGGCAGCAGAGGGGGTTGGAGGACCAGCCCCTCGAATAGGCAGGCAGTGGGGGGATCGGAGCAGCCCCATGCATGGGGGAGGGGGAGCAAAGGCGGCTGTGAGCGGGGGGCCGGGGCGCTTGGGCCGGCCCTGTGTGCGGCGGGGGGGTGAGGGTGGCCTCGGGGGGCCCCGCGGGGAGGGTCTCTGGGTCTCCCTCCCCAAACCCGGGGATCATGACCTGCTCTGGGGGTCGCTCCCTAGGGCCACACGGGGGGTGTCTGGGGCTGGGGACAGGTCCCGCTAAGGCCGAGGATTCACGTGCTGCTGCGTTGGCTGGGCGGCGATGGGACAGCCCGTCACTCCGGAGACACCGCAGCCGAACCAGCCGTCCTGGCGGATGCAGAAATGAGTGAGCGCGATTCCCTGCCCCGGGGTCTGCAGGAGCTCAGACCAGCCGACCAGACCTATGCCTTCTGGCCTTGACCTCTGTGAAGCTGCTTAAAGTTAAAGCCACGGGTCTGGGCTTTGCTGCCATGGGGCCTGGGTCTGCCAAGGCCTCGCACCCGCTCCAGAGTCTCAGCACTGCCTGGCTTTAGCACCGTGGCTGGTGTCTCTCTCCAAGCCCCAGCTCCTGGAGTCCTGGGACTATGGAAGCATCAAATGTGAGTTTCTGGGTCTCATGGGCAGAGGAGACACAACCAAAAACTGTGACCCCAGAAGGTGCAAACCCCAAACGTGGTAATAACCAGACCCCAGACATAGCGATCGTGGGTTTGGGGGGCCCGGCTGCCTCGTGATCTCTGAGCGCTTGTGGCTGCTGACTTAGTTCTGTTCCTCTTTCCCCCCAAGGCCCCGCGTGATGCAGCTTCTTGTGGGCTGCGCTCTGGCTGGGGACGCCCCTGTGGGGGCGAAGTTCCAGTACGCCTATGATGGGGGGGACTTCATCCGCTTCAACGCAGCGTGGCGCCTGTGGGTGGGGGCCGTGCCGCCAGCCAGGGCCCCGGAGTAGCGGTGGGACCCCAGCCTGCACTGGGGCCGCTTCGCCCAGTGGTCCCCGCAGAACGAGTGTCTGGAGCCCGCGCGGAGCCTGGCGCCGGTGGGGATGGGGACGCTGGAGCAGCGGGTGAGTCTGGGCTGCGGGCCGGCGGGAGCTGCCGGTCCCTGGGAACTGGCCCAGCCTCGTCTCTACCGGAGCGTCAGTTCAGGCAGGTCAGAGCCTTCGATCCCCCCGAGCTCTGCGCCGACGAAGTGGTGAGGAACTGAAAGGGATTGAAGCAGCTATTTTGGGGGGAGGGGGTGCAACTTGGGAACCCCTGGGCCAAATGACCCTAAATTTGCACCACAGACTCTACACCAGACCCTGTTGCTGCGCCCCCGTTCCACACCCCAGTCTCCCTGTGCGCTCCCGCGTTAGAGCAATGGAATCATTACAATTAGCATCTCCGAAGAGTGCCTCTATCTGGGGTAGCCCTGGACCAAACACCCCCAGACCTGCCCCCTTAAGTCTGCCCCGGCTCTGATGTGCCGTAGCAGCTCTCAGACCAGTCCACATCTGGCTGTGACCCCAGCGCTCTCTGCGGTACCAGCTCGGAAACCCCAAGCGTTGAGCTGCTGAGAACAAAACGCCCCGAAGCCGCCCCAGGCCACGAGCGATGGGCACAGCTGACGGTCTCCGAGCTGCTGGGAGAGCCTCGAACTCACAGCCCGCGGGTGCTGCTCACGGTCAGCATGTCCCCTCGGGGGGCCTGGCTGCCTGCAAAAAAAAGCGGGACATTCCCATCATGGCCCTGGTGCATCCCGGGCCCGTCTCTGCCACGAGGGCGACGTTCCCAGGGTCACACCCAGACCTTCGCGCCGCGCACGGAGCTGGGCGCTCTGGCCTCGCTCCGTCCGCAGCCAAACACCGACACAGACAGCGCGAGGACGGGGGCTGGGATTCAGGGGGGCGCAGCAGGGGAAGCCCAGAGCTGAATTCCTTCCGGGACAGACCCTGCCCCCGCTGCTGACCCCATGGACTCCGTCCTGCCCTGGGGGGAGAGTCCGGTTTGCTCACTACAGCAATTTTCTCCTCTGGGTGTTGGGTTTTAGGCTGTTGTATTGCAGGGTTTGCGTCTCTCCTGCAGCGTGTTCATATCAAGTCACTGGTCACTGGGCCCTTCTCCAGCCATGGCTTCGCTTCCGCTTCTCTCCTTAGGATTTTTGTGTCTGTCTAGATACTGCGGAGATGGCCACCGTAGAATCTGGGCCCCTCCCAGGAGCGTAAGAAGCTTGGTTTTGGTCTGGACATCCGTACAAGTGTGAAAGCGAGGGGCTGTCCCCGGAGAAGCCAGGCGAGGACGAGGGGTGTGAATGCAGTGAGGTTAGTGCTCGTTCTCATTTCATGTGGCGAGGAGTTCCACAGGCCGTGTCCAGCCCATGGGAAGCGTCGGTCTCCCAGGGTCACAGGACTCCCCCTGCTGGGCGACAGCTGCATGGTTCCCGTGGAGCGTGGCGGTCTAATGGCAGGGAGGGAGGCCTCTCCATCCATCACCTTTAAGGCCAGAAGGGATCTTTAGCTCATCTCTGATTCCTGGCAATCGCAGGCCACCACGTTGCACCCAGTTACCCTGCAACAAGCCCATTAGCGTGGGCTAGCCCGAAGCATGTCAGTCCTCAGGAGACTGTGCCAGGCAGAGACCAGACGGGACCAAGGCCCCTGCGACGGCCGGGCGCTGGGCAGGTGGGATCCGCCCGGTATCTCTCAGGGCTGTGTGTGACGAAGTGGGGGGTTTTCTTGTTTTCTGTGGGGTTTCAATGGTTTGCATGCGGAGGGGGTGGGACTCAGTTTCCCTGGGTGTTACTGGTTTAACGAGGTGAGGGGAGAGGGAGTGTGTTTTGCAGAGGACCGGAGAGAGGACGTGGGGACCCAGCCGGTGGCCGGGAGGATGGATACCCCAGCGACCGGTGACCTGGCGACCTGGTGACCCAGAGGCCCAGCTGAGGAGACGCAGCCGGTTCTGGCCAGTGGGCGGACAATGGGCTGCAGAGTGAGGACCCAGTGACCTAACCAGCCGGTTCCAGCCAGAGGGAGAAGCAGGAGAGGAGGCCCCGGTTTACGACCCTGTTTACCTGGAGGGAAGACAATGGACAGAGGCGGGGCCTGGGGCCGGGGATCTCGGATGCCCAGCTGGGAAGCAGGGGGGCTCTGGGCTGGAGAGGGGGAGCAGGCAGAGCCCACCTGGATGCAGAGAGACTGGGATGTGCTGGGCTGAGGGAGGCCAGGCCTGAGGGTCAGAGAGTTTCCTGTGCTGTGTTCAACTCTCAATAAACCCTCCTGTTTTACGCTGGCTGAGAGTCGCTCCGGTCTAGAGAACAGGGTGGCATCAACCCCTTCGGGGGTGGAGGCCCCGGGGGTCCAGAGCGAGTGGACTCCCTGAGGGGGCCCACAGCAGAGACAGACGTGCTAAGGCTCAGAGAGGTGCGGATCCAGGAGGTGGAGGGGCCGGACCCCGAGAGAGAGTGGACCCCCGAGAAGGGCTGTCTCACTAAAAGGGGCACCCCCCACGGACCGCACGGGGCCAAGAGTGGGCACGATCTGTGAGTCCGTGACAAAGTGGTGTCAGAAGTGGGATGTTTCGCGGATGCACCCTGTAGACGTTGGCTGCGGGCGCAGGCGCTTTGCAGTGAGTGGCTGCCAGCGATAGAACGAGGGTATTGAATGGAACCAGCCTGGAAATGGCCTAGAACCAGCTCCGTAAGAGCGACCTGGCCCGTCTCTGCAGGGAGAGGGGGCTGAGCGTGGGGAGGCTCACTAAGGAGCGGCTGATTGCTCAGCTTGTAGAGAATGACCCGTCTGAGGCGCAGGCTCCAGACCCCAGGGGGGCTCCCGGGGTGCCCGGAGAGCCGGGGAGTAGCCGGGGGGGCAGTCTGTGTAGTGACCGGGAGTGGGTCAGACCTGACTCCCCAGTCAGTACAGGGAGACCCCAGTCAGGTCCCTCCCTCGAGGAGCTGCGGAGACTGGAGCTGCAGCTGAAAGCAAAGGAGCTGGAGCTGGAGGATCGGAGGCTGGTGGACAGAGAGAGAGAACGAGCGGACCGTGTAGAACAGCGGAAGCACGAGTTGGAGATGGACGAGAGGCGGGCCAAGAGGGCCTGCCGCGGGGTAAGTGGGGAAGGGCCCCGAGACGCCAGTGGTGTGGGGAATCTAGACACCAAACTGCTGCCCCAGTTCGAGGAGGGGGGGGGATATTGATGCCTACCTCACAGCCTTTGAGAAGGCTTGTGAACTGAACCAGATTGACCCCGCAGACAGGCTTTGCTGTCTGACCCCCCGGCTGGGTCCCAAAGCCATACAGGCGTTCAGCCAAATGGATGGGGTTGAGACGGGGGACTACGATCTATTCAAACAGGCTTTGCTGCTGAAGTTTGAACTGACCCCCGAGGCGTACAGGAAACGATTCCGGGGTGTGCGCAAGACCCCAGGTGTCTCTTACAAGGAGGTCACCAACTTGCTGGGGGAATATCTCCGCAAGTGGGGGAAGGGCGCAGGGGCCACTACCGCAGAGGACGTGTATAACCTGGTGGGGTTGGAGCAGCTGTATGACATCTGCCCTCCGGACCTTAAGATGTGGCTAGTGGACCGGAAGCCCAAAGATCTGCGCAATGCGGGGCGCTGGCAGATGAGTTCGTGGACAGTAGATCGGGGGCAGGGGGGAGACCCACATCAGGGACTCAGAAGGGGAGTCACCCTGAGCCCTCTCAAAGGTGGGACTCCAGGAAGCCCAACTCAGGGGTGCCCGGGACTGCCGGGGCGGGGCGACCCCCCTCGTGGGACCTGAGATGTAATTACTGTGGCCAAAAGGGGCACAAGGTGGCACAGTGCCTGAAGATGAAGGAAATGGCAGCCAAGCAGAACCTGCGGGGTGTTAACTGGGTGGAAGCCCACCGAGAGGGGGCACCGCCGGGCCCAGGGGCTGCAGTCGAGAGGGCCGTGCCAGGGGGAGGGGATCACCAGGCCAGGCCAGCAGGGGAAGGCGGGGCCCCAGGTCCAGAGCACCCGTACCCAATCCGCCGGGTGAGCGTGGGACCGGCCCCGGGGAACAATGGCCACATCATCCCCATTGAGGTGGGGGGAAGACGCGTCCAGGGGTTCTGGGACACGGGTGCAGAGGTGACGCTGGCGCGGTCCGAGGTGGTGGACCCCGACCAGCTGGTGCCTGATGCCTACCTGACCCTGAGGGGAGTGTTTGGGGCCCCCGTCAAGGTGCCTGTAGCGAGGATACACCTGAAATGGGGGGCTAAGGAGGGACCCAAAGAGGTTGGGGTGCACGACCACCTGCCTACCGAGGTGCTAATGGGTGATGACATGGAGAATTGGCCGGATGACACTCATAGCGCCCTGGTCCTTACCCGGAGCCAGAGCCAGCGAGGGGCGCGGGACCTCCCGAGGGGGGGGGCTGAAGCGCCAAGGGTAGGGCTCGACAGGGCTGGGCTGGAGCCTCCGTCCCAGGGTGGGGAAACTGAGGCGCCACCAGCCAGGGCTGTAGCCTCAGACCCAGCAGCGGAATTCCAAACGGAGCTGCAGGTGGATCCCTCCCTGGAGAAACTGAGGGCCCTGGCTGGCCACAGCAGTGCAGGATCCCAGGGGGAGGACTGCCGGGAGCGATTCCTGTGGGAGAGGGGATTCCTGTACCGGGAATGGACTGGTTCAGGGCGAACTGAATCTTGGAAAGTCGGGAGGCAGCTGGTGGTTCCCCAGAGGTACCGCCGCAAACTGTTGTTCTTGGCCCACGATATCCCCCTTTCGGGGCATCAGGGCATCCGGCGCACCAGGCAGAGGCTGCTGCAGAACTTTTACTGGCCCAGGGTCTTCGACGCTGTCCGACAGTATTGCAGGACCTGTGACTCCTGCCAGAGGGTGGGAAAGGCCCGGGATAAGGGTAAAGCCCCGCTGAGACCTTTGCCCATCATAGAGGAGCCTTTCCAGAAGGTGGCCGTGGACATAGTGGGGCCCCTCAGCAGGGTGACCCGGTCAGGGAAGAAATACATCCTGGTGGTGGTAGATTTTGCTACGCGCTACCCCGAGGCGGTGGCCTTGTCCTCTATCGAGGCAGACACCGTGGCAGACGCGCTGCTGACCGTCTTCAGCAGAGTGGGGTTCCCCAAGGAGGTCCTTACAGACCAGGGGTCTAACTTCATGTCGACCCTGCTCCAGTGCTTGTGGGAGAAGTGTGGGGTCCGACACACCTGGGCCTCAGCCTACCACCCTCAGTCCAACGGGCTAGTGGAGAGGTTCAATGGGACCCTAAAGAGGATGCTGAAAACCTTTATGGACCAGCACCCGCAGGACTGGGACAAGTATTTACCCCACCTGCTGTTCGCATATAGGGAAGTGCCCCAGGAATCCACAGGGTTCTCCCCGTTCGAGTTGCTGTACAGAAGGAGGGTGAGGGGTCCCCTGGACTTGATGAGAGCCGAGTGGGAGGGAAAGGCCTCTCCCGATGGGGAATCAGTGGTAGAGTATGTACTGGCTTTCCGGGAAAAGCTCGTGGAGCTCATGGGCTTGGCTAGGGGGAACCTAGCAAGGGCCCAGAGGAAGCAGAAGGTCTGGTACGACCGCTCAGCCCGTGCCCGCTCATATGCTACCGGGGATCAGGTGATGCTCCTCATCCCCGTGAGGAAGAACAAGCTGCAAGCGGCCTGGGACGGCCCCTTCACGGTCATCCGACAGGTAAACGAGGTGAACTATGTGGTGGAACTGTCCAACCGGGCTCACAGCCACCGGGTGTATCACGTCAACATGATGAAGCCGTACTGGGACAGGGAGAAGTTGGTGCTGGCTGTGTGTGGGCAGTGGGAGGAGAAAGGAGAGGACCCCCTGGTGGGACTCCTCCCTGAGGCTAGAATCAATTCATAGAATCATAGAATATCAGGGTTAGAAGGGACCTCAGGAGGTCATCTAGTCCAACCCCCTGCTCAAAGCAGGACCAATCCCCAGACAGATTTTTTACCCCAGTTCCCTCAATGGCCCCCCTCAAGGATTGAACTCACAACCCTGGGTTTAGCAGGCCAATGCTCAAACCACTGAGCTATCCCTCTCAGACCAGCTAACCCCTGCCCAGCAGGCAGAGATCAGAGCCGAGCTGCATTCATACTGGCAGCTGTTCTCCAGCCGGCCTGGGCTCACTAACCTGGCTGTCCACCGGGTGGAGACGGGAACCAACCCTCCCATCAGGTGTTCCCCATTCAGGGTCACTGGGAAAACAGCCCAGGACCTGGAGAGAGAGGTCGGGGACATGCTGGCTTTAGGGGTGATCCAGCCGTCCGCCAGTCCCTGGGCCTCACCCATGGTGCTGGTCCCCAAGAAGGACGGGTCGATCCGGTTCTGTGTGGACTATCGGAAGCTCAATGCCATTACCATGTCCGATGCCTACCCCATGCCCAAGACTGATGAAATCTTAGACAAGATGGGGGGTGCCCGGTACCTCACTACCCTGGACCTTACCAAAGGCTACTGGCAGGTGCCTCTGGACCCGGAGGCCAGGGCGAAGTCCGCCTTCACCACACCAATAGGGCTCTTCGAGTTCCTGGGCCTGCCTTTCGGCCTCAAGGGGGCACCTGCCACCTTCAGCGCCTGGTGGATCAGTTACTAAGGGGGATGGAGGGCTTTGCTCTAGCGTATATTGACAATATCTGTGTCTTTAGCCAGACCTGGGAGGAACATGTGTCCCAGGTGAAGAGGGTGCTGGGTCGCCTCCAGGATGCAGGACTGACCATAAAAGCGGAAAAGTGCAAGGTGGGGATGGCAGAGGTTTTATACCTGGGCCACAAGGTTGGGAGTGGCCACCTGAAGCCGGAGCCGGCCAAAGTGGAGGCAATCAAGGCCTGGCCCGCCCCCCAGACTAAGAAGCAGGTCCAGGCTTTCATTGGGATGGCGGGGTACTACCGGAGGTTTGTGCCCCACTTTAGCTCCCTGGCAGCACCCCTCACGGAGCTGTGTCGAAAGGGAAAGCCGGACAAGGTGGTCTGGACCGAGCAGTGCCAGAGGGCTCTCTGTGCGCTGAAGGGGGCACTTATCCAGGGCCCGGTGCTGGTAAACCCGGATTTTAACAAACCCTTCCTGGTGTTCACCGACGCCTCGGACACAGGGCTGGGGGCGGTACTGATGCAAACTGATACTAAGGGGGAGAGACACCCCATTGTGTACCTGAGCAAGAAGCTGCTGCCCCGGGAGCAGCCCTATGCGGCCGAAGGAATGCCTGGCCATGGGGTGGGCCCTTAACAAACTGCAGCCAGATCTATTTGGGCGGCGCTTCACCGTGTACACCGACCATTCACCCCTGACGTGGCTGCACCAAATGAAAGGGGCTAATGCCAAGCTGCTGAGGTGGGCCCTGCTCCTCCAGGGGTATGACATGGAGGTGGTCCATGTGAGGGGGAGCGCCAATGTTATAGCGGATGCTTTATCGCGGGGCGGGGACCCTGAACTTCCCCAGGTCACTGGCTAAGTGACCCTGCTCCGTTCAGCCTCGAAGGGGGGAGAGATGTGACGAAGTGGGGGGTTTTTCTTGTTTTCTGTGGAGTTTCAATGGTTTGCATGCGGAGGGGGTGGGACTCAGTTTCCCTGGGTGTTACTGGTTTAACGAGGTGAGGGGAGAGGGAGTGTGTTTTGCAGAGGACCGGAGAGAGGACGTGGGGACCCAGCCGGTGGCCGGGAGGATGGATACCCCAGCGACCGGTGACCTGGCGACCTGGTGACCCAGAGGCCCAGCTGAGGAGACGCAGCCGGTTCTGGCCAGTGGGAGGACAATGGGCTGCAGAGAGAGGACCCAGTGACCTGACCAGCCGGTTCCAGCCAGAGGACAGAAGCAGGAGAGGAGGCCCCGGTTTACAACCCTGTTTACCTGGAGGGAAGACAATGGACAGAGGCGGGGCATGGGGCCGGGGATCTCGGATGCCCAGCGGCGAGCAGGGGGGCTCTGGGCTGGAGAGGGGAAGCAGGCAGAGCCCACCTGGATGCAGAGACTGGGATGTGCTGGGCTGAGGGAGGCCAGGCCTGAGGGTCAGAGAGTTTCCTGTGCTGTGTTCAACTCTCAATAAACCTCCTGTGTCATGCTGGCTGAGAGTCACTCCGGTCTAGAGAACAGGGTTGCATCAACCCCTTCGGGGGTGGAGGCCCCGGGGAGTACCAAGCGAGGGGACTCCCTGAGGGGGCCCACGGCAGAGACAGACGTGCTAAGGCTCAGAGAGGTGCGGATCCAGGAGGTGGAGGGGCCGGACCCCGAGAGAGAGTGGACCCCCGAGAAGGGCTGTCTCACTAAAAGGGGCACCCCCCACGGACCGCACGGGGCCAAGAGTGGGCACGATCTGTGAGTCCGTGACTCTGAATGTCACGACTCTGCTGACGGTGTCGGGAGCCGGGTCCCAGGGGATCTGTCACTGAGCAGGCAGCTGCTGCTGGTACCGATGCCGCAGCCTGTCTCTGGACAGGGGGCTTTGCCCTGCTCCGGCCTGCCCCTCGCCCAGCCTGGGTCTGAGCCCTGCGCTCGTCAGGCCAGGCACCGACGGGGGGTGACCGGATTCTGCCTCCCCGGCGAGGTGCGTGTCCCAGGGCAGTGTGGGGGACAGGGCCCCCGCGCTGTGCTGGCGGAGGTTACCCTGTGGGGCAGACGCCTCTGCTGGCCGGAGCTCGTTGCGGAGGAGAGCGTCAGAGCGCTGCCCTCTTCCCACCAGCGTCACCTGAGCCGGGGAGAGCCTAAAGAGTCAGTGACTACAGGCCCCAAGGGAGGGCCTCGCAGCCTTGGCCCCAGGGGCCCATCTAGCCCAGTCTCTGGGCGCCGCAGCAGCCAGCACCAGCCGCACGAGCGGCAGAGACTGTTAATAAATAATTGTATTATGGGAGCACAGAGGAGCCCCAGCCATGGCCCAGACCCCCAGCGTGCCAGGTGCTGTACGTTATATAGTAGGTGTATATGGTAGTGCCCGGCAGCCCAGCCATTGCCCAGGCCCCCAGTGTGCCAGGCACTGGACAGACACAGACCAGACGGACCATGCCCCAGTAGCCCTGGCCAGGACGTCTCCCCCCGCCCCCCATCAGTCAGTCACCGACGCCCGCCCTGGAGCACGGGGATGCCTAGCATGACACTCGATGGTCTCTCTGCTCACGCCCTGCCCCAGCTGGCACCGAGTAAGTCCCAGGTGTCAGTGGCAGCGGGTAGGGCACTGGGCTGGCACTCAGGAGCCCCGGGTGCTATTCCCAGCTCGGGCAGCTGGGTCAAGTTGGGCCAGTCGTGTCGCCTCCCTGTGCCTCAGTTTCCCCATCTGTATGACGGGGGGGCCGAGCCTGCCCTCCTTTGCAGCGTGCGTTGCGATCTCTGGGGGCAGCGCTGGGGACGGTTGTTCCCGGAGGATGCCTTTGTTGGCAGGGCGGGGTGCGGCCATGGTGCCGGAGTCGCCCTCCTGTAAGCGCAGGTGCTGGGATCCGGCGCTGAGGGAGGGGTGTCCCTCCTGGGGGGGTCGCCCGGGTTGTGTCAGATAAAGCTGCTGGGAATTAACGCTCTGTGGCGTCCTGCATTATCGCGGTGAACTCGCTGCAGGGCCCCCTCCGCGGGAAAACGCCCACAGCCCTGGTCACATCACCAGGCGGGTCCCCGGCCCGAAGCAGGATCGAACCAGCAGAGCCACTACCCTGGGCGCTAACAGACCCACCTCTGGACTGGCCCAGCAGCCCCTGTGTGTCCCAGCCACCAGGAGCCGGGCCAGGGCCAGGATGGGCTGCAAACACATGCGCCTTACGAGACCCTGGAGAGGGAAATGGCTCTGGGAGGGGAGTGGGGGCTGGTGGGTTAGAGCAGGGGGGGCTGGGAGCCAGGACTCCTGGGTTCGATCTCTGGGTGGGGAGGAACCAGTGCTACATTCCTATCCCTCTGTCCAAATTCCAGCCCCCCCCCCCCCCGCCCCCGCCTCTTGTGGCTGAGGACATGGGCGCCATCCACAGAGCATTCCCTGCTGCTCCAGAGAGGATCTTTAATGGGGGGAGGGGGAGATTACAACAGCCACCCTCTCCGTACACCCCGCACACGGTCAGCACCCCGAATCGGGAACCCGCTCCCCATAGCCCTGCCCCCGCCCCACCCCAGTGCGGAGAGTGCCAGGCGGGGGGGGGGGGGGTGAGGATGCTGTGCCTGCCTGGGAGGGGGGGAACAGGTGGGAAGGGGGGGGGGTTGGCTGCCAGGCTTGAGGGGTGGCTGGGTGAGTAATGGGGGAATCGTATGATGACCCGGGAGGGAGCCCTGGTCTAGGGTGACCCCTGGTGGGGGAAGTGGGATTGTACCAGGGCTGGGCTTGTACTAGGGGGTGGAGAATTGGACACATCCCCCAGTGCTGAGGGATCTGGGGGGCTGGGGAGAAGCTAGGGGTCTGATTGGGTCATTATATCCCTGTATCGCCCTGCTGAGGTGTACAGGGCAGAGGGCTCCAAGTCTGTGGGGATGGGGGTCTATACTGGGGTTCCTCTAGCCCTTTATGGGCTCTGCTATACACAGTGGGGTGTATGGGGGGCAGTCCTTGTGGGCTCAGGGGCTCTCTGTCTGGAAGGGGTCTGGTCCCTATATCCATCTATAGCCCCAGTATACAAGTGTGGGGGGGGGGCAGTCTGTATGGGCTCCGGGGCTCTGAGTTGGGGAGAAGTTGAGGATGGGGGTGTGTAGGGGATCTGTATTCAGGTCGTTATAGCTCTGTATTGGCCCGCTGGTCTATATAGGGTAGCCGGCTCTAATTTGGGGCTTGAGGCCAGCAATCAGGTCATTATATCGTTATTTTATCCTACTTGCATCAGGCGCTTGGAGTTGGGAAGGGGAGGTCTCTATAGCCATCTATAGGCCCCAGTATATACAGCCACAGTGTGGGGAGGGGTGCAGGAGGTGCTGGTCCGTACGGGCTCCATGGGGGATCTGGTCTGAGCCGTCCTCGCTGTGGTGCCCGGCTGGCACGGAGACATGTCCCGTCTCTGTCCCACGGATCTCTGTCCCACGTGGGGAGGGCTGGCTAAGCTAGGAGCGACAGACAGGACGAGTCGGGATCCTCCGCTGGGGCGGGGGGACTGGAGCCAGAGGTCTCGATGCCCAGGGGCGTTAGGTGCTGCCTGCAGGGTAAACACAGCGAGAGACGTGTCAATGAACCGGGACAGACAGACAGAGACAGACGGACGGAGAGACAGAGACAGAGGGGGGCAGATGGACGGATGGACAATCAGAGATGTGGCGGGGGCAGATGGACGGATGGAGAGACAGAGACCAAGGGGGCAGACGGAAGGACGGATGGACGGAGAGACAGAGACGGGGGTGGATGGGGGGGATGGTCGGAGGGAGGGGTCTGCGTGGGGACGGGAGGATGAGGGGAGGGATGAGGGTCTGTGTGGGGACGGGGGGCGTGGGGAGGACGCAGGGATGGGGGGCGTGGGGAGGACGCAGGGAGGCAGGGGGGGTGTGGGGGGGCGTGGGGAGGATGCAGGGACACTCAGCCAGCCAGGCAGCTGTTACCTCCAGCATAGTTGTGCCCTGCGAGGGGAGAATAACCTGGAAGGGGGAAGGAAACAGAGTTAGTCAGAGGTGATGCTGCCCCCTCTCCCGCACATGCTCCCCCCAGCCAGCAGGGGGCAGCGGGGCACAAGTGCACACACACACACAAACACACTCACACACATACTCTCTCTCTCTCTCACCAGCAGGGGGCAGCGGGGCACAAGCACACACACACACACACACCAGCAGGGGGCAGTGGGACACACACACACACACACACACACACACACACACACACACACACACACACACACTCAACCCCCAGCACCCGGGAAGTGCGCCTCACATTGTCCCCGTCTCTTGAAGGGACCCCGGGGACCCCCCCCTCCCGTGGGAATTGGGTTGGGGGCTCAGGACCCCAGGCGAGGGGGACACGTGGCCGCAGCCCCCCACTCCTTACCCGGGGCGGGCGCCCGCCGCCAGAACACCAGGCCGGTGCCCAGGAAGATGAGGCCGAGGATCAGCACCACGACAGCCACGCTGACCTTGACCGTCAGCCCCGGGGACAGGCCGGGCCCTGGGGGGGACAGCAGGGGAGGGGTTAATGGGGGGTAGACTGGGGAGCCCCCCACAGCACCCCTGCACCCCCAGCCGCAGTCCTACCCAGATCCCCTTCACCCCGTGCCTCTCTCCCCGCTCCCTGCCCCAGACCACTGACCCCAGCACCCCATTCCCCGCCCTGCACCCCACTCCTGCTGCCCCCCGAACCCCCTGCATGAGCTTTCCCAACCCCGTACTCTTGCCCCCAGCACCCCATTCCCCTGCCCCCCTCCTGCTGCCCCCCCAAACCCTCTGCATGAGCTTCCCCAACCCCGAACTCCTGCCCCCAGCACCCCATTCCCCTGCCCTGCACCCCCTCCTGCTGCCCCCCGACCCCCCAGCACAAGCTTCCCCCACCCTGTACCCCTGCACACCCCTACCCCGTGCCCCTGCCCCCGAACCCCTTCCCCCCACTCCATGCCCTGCCCTGCACCCCTCTCCTGCTGCCCCCCATCACCCCAACCACCCAGCACGCTATTCCCCCCACCCTATGCCCCTGCCTCCCAAACTTGTACCCCGCCCTGCCCGGGCTCACCCCACTCCTCCTGGTGGGGCTCTGCCAGGCTGTCGTGCTGCACATGGCAGGTGTAGGTGTCCCCGGGCTTGGGGGCGGTGAGCAGGCTGACGTGGGTCTGGTAGGTCCAGTCGCCGTTGGCCAGCGCCGGGCTCAGGCCGTCCTCGGTGGGCTCCAGGGGGCTCCCGTTCCGCAGCCAGGTGACCACCACGTCCGCCGGGTAGAAGCCCCAGACGTGGCAGGTGAGGCGCACGGTCCCCGCGGGGTTCGACAGGGCCGTGGAGACGATGCGGACACTAGGGGGCGCTGTCGGGGGGGAGTCACTGTATGGACCAGCTCCTGGTACCCCCACCACACACACGGGGGTCAGACCCATGGGCCCCCAGCCCAGTATCCCCCTGCATCAAACCTGTCCCCCACCCCGGCTCAGCGCCAGGGGCCCCGCATCCCCCTCCCCCAACCCAGCTCTGTGCCAGGGGCCCCACAGTCCCTCCCCCACCCCGCTTGGTGCCCTGCGGCCCCCACTCACTCTTCCTTTGCCCCGTGCGGCTCCAGAGGCGCTGGCTCTGGCTCTGGCAGGCCTGGCGCCCCCCTGCCATGCGCTGGCGCCAACCGGCGTCCTTGTTGAGCTGGGCGGCCATGCCCACGGCCACAGGGTTGAGCAGGCCCATGTCACAGGCCTCGAAGAGCTGGTCGTGGTCGTTGTAACACACCAGCGGGTTCTTGTTGAAGACGAAGGCGAAGTCGAACCGGAGCACGGAGCCGTTGGCTGCCAGGGGGCACTCGCTGGCCAAGTGCATCAGGAACCCGCCTGCGGGGACGGGGCCGTCAGGAGCGGGTTCGGGGCAGGGGCTGGGCTGGGCGGGACAATGGGGGTCGGGAGTGGGGTGAGGGAGGGATGGGTCAGGGAGGGCAGGACATTGGGGGGATGGGGATCAGGGAGGTGATGGGGACAGATGGGGACTGTTTCCACACTAGGCCGTGCCCCCGGGGTGTAGACCGGGGATGTTGGGTTTAAACCCCATCCAGATGGTTCCTCTGCGGCTGTAATGCCGTACTGTGGGTGTGTACGCTGGGAACGACGGGGGTTAACCACCCCCTACACACACACACAGCCCCTAGGGGTACAGAGTGGGGTTATACCCCCATCCACACACAGAGACAAGCCCCCCCCCCCCACACACACACACAGGCACAGCCCCCTAGGGGTACAGACTGGGGTTAGACCCCATTCACACACAGGCACAGCCCCTAGGGGTACAGACTGTGGTTATACCCCCATCCACACAGCCCCAGCCCCTAGGGGTACAGATGGAGGCTACCCCCCCACACACAGACAAAGCCCCTAGAGGTACAGACTGGGGTTATACCCCCCCACACACACACAGACACAGCCCCCTAGGGGTACAGACTGGGGTTATACCCCCCCACACACGCAGACACAGCCCAGCAGTCGCTGGGTGGAGGGGTACAGATGGGTTAAGCCCCATCCACACACAGGCACTGTCCCCTAAGGTTAGACATGGGGTTAAGCCCTATCCTGACATCTCCAGCAAGGGTCCTGATCCCGGGGCACAGCTCTGGGGAACAGGTGGTCGGAGGCTCGCTAGGCTGGTTCCTGAAGCGGGGACCCCCGGAGAGGATTATAGGGGGCAGGGACCCCAAACTCCCTCCAGGCCTGTGGCACCGACAGGCGCCCTCACCTGCTCTGTGGTGGCCCAGAGCCATGGACAGCAACCACAGCACCAGCTTCATGGCGGCCCCTCGGTCCCAAGCCAGGGCAGGTCTGTCGGGGTCCCCGGCTCGGCGCCGGGGTCTCGTGTCTCTGCTCCTTGTAGCGAGTTTCCAGCTCCCTGGCTCTGCTGCGGGCGCGCTCTGGGATCTCTGGCTGGGGATCTCTGGGGATCCCACACGCCCGTCTGCCTGCTCCGGGATCCCCGGCTCTGCGGGGGAGATCGCTGGATCCCAGGGGCGCCGGGAGAAGATCTCTCTGGAGCCTGGCGTCGGACTTCTCTGCTGCGGGATCCCAGCGGCTTTGGGGTGATCCCACTGGATCCCTGGGTATGGGGGGCAGAGCTCTCCCTGGTCCCCCGGGCTCTGTGGGGGGGGCAGATTTCTCCTGGGACCCCTGGGTCTGGGGGGGCAGATCTCTCCCTGGGACCCCTGGGTCTGGGGGGGCAGATCTCTCCTGGGACCCCTGGGTCTGGGGGGGGCAGATCTCTCCCTGGATCCCTGGGTCTGGGGGGGGGCAGATCTCTCCCTGGATCCCTGGGTCGGGGGGGGGCAGATCTCTCCCTGGATCCCTGGGTCTGGGGGGGGGCAGATCTCTCCCTGGATCCCTGGGTCGGGGGGGGCAGATCTCTCCCTGGACCCCTGGGCTCTGCGAGGGTCTCTCTCTCTGGATCCCGGCTGCGGACCCGCAGGCAGGTCCCGCTGTCCTGACCCTCCCGCCCCCCGGCCCTGGCCAATGGCAGCCGGCTCCGCTGCCGGCATCACCCGTCGCTGGGTGGAGGCGGCCGGGCCGGGAGCCCGACCGGGAGATGTCCCGTCCCGCCGCGCCTGGGGGCCGGGCCCAGCCTCGGGGCAGCCCGCGGTGGTTTTATCTCCCCGGACCTCCCGCGGCATCAGGGGATCTGTGGCACCCCTCCCCCCGCCCCCATTACAGGTGGGGAAACTGAGGCACGGAGCAGCCACGGGGCACGGGGACAGACGTGCGACGGGGGGGTTGGCTGCAGGGGAAAGGGACGAGTGATGGGGGGTGGGGATCCCGGCAGAGGGGGAGCCTGAGGAGGGGCTGGGGAGGGGATCCCAGCAGAGGGGGCAGCTGGGGGAAGGGGACGGGGTTGGGGAGGGGAAAGGGATTCCCGGCAGAGGGGCAGCTGTGGGGAAGGGCGGCTGCCCTAGCCAGAACAGGGGATGGGCCCCATGTCTCCCAACCTGGGGATTTCACTTCCCCCGTGGGCACGGCTGGCCCAGGCGTGTCTGAAACCCCCGTCCTGCTGCTTCCCCTATTCTGGGCCCAGCTTCCCCTATTTCAGGGGTTCGCAACCTTTTTCTTTCTGAGCGCCCCCCCCCGCTATAAATACTCCACGGCCCACCTGTGCCACAACCCCTGTGTTTCTGCGTATAAAGCCAGGGCTGGTGTTAGGGGGCAGCCAGGCCGTTCCCCGGGGCCCCACGGAGCTAAGCTGCTCGGGCTGCCGCTGCAGCCCCAGGTGGCAGGACTCGGGGCCCCGGGCTTCAGCCCCATGTGGTGGGGCTTCGGCTTTCTGCCCTGGCCCCTGAGAGTCTAACGCCGGCCCTGCTTGGAGCACCCCTGAAAACTGGTCCAGGCCCCCGGGGGCCCTTGGTTGAAAACCACCCCCCGATTTCCTCACCGTGCACCAGACGCTTCCCCTCGGCCCGGTGCCAACAGCAAAGCTAACGTCCCCCCCCCACGTCCCCCCTCCCCCAGCCCCCTCATGGGGAAGTGGAGCCTGGCACTTCACAGGCATCTGGGCTGCAGCTGGCCCCGGATCTCGCTCCCGGCTGCATGGGGACGTGAAACCAACCGGGCTCAGCCTGAGACACTTTCACTTCCTCTCTGACGGAGACAGAGCCTTTGATTATCCAGAGGGACTGGCCCGTTCGGGAACGGGCAGCGAGGAATGGGACACGGGGCCTTTCCCTTCCAGGGGGCGCTGGTTCCGATACGGCCCCAGCCAGGGACTGGCTGGCTCAGGGGGGCGGGGAATGGGACACGGGGCCTTTCCCTTCCGGGGGGCGCTGGTTCTGATACGGTCCCAGCCAGGGACTGGCTGGCTCAGGCGGCGAAGAATGGGAGACAGGTTCTGATCAGTGTCACGAATTTGGTGGGTCTCAGCCCAGATCCTAGCAGGGCAGGTGCCCCCGGCACGGGCAGTAACCGGCCCCTTCGCTGAGGGCTGAACTGGCCGCAGCATGTGAGCTCCCCCCGCCCCCCAGCGGGGTCCCTGCAGGACAGGAGAGGGGGTGGGGGTGACATGGGGGGAGGGCTATGGGGCCCATGGGGAGAGGTCCGGATACAAACGGGCAGAGGCACGACAGCTCCAGGAAATAGACCTTTATTAGCAGGAGGCTGGATAAGGCACCGATACGCCGGAGTGGGGCGACCCCGGCACAGGCCGGGGGTCGCAGTCTGCCCCAGGCACGCTGCACAACTGGAATGCTGGAGGGGGCAGAGCGGGATACCCCCGGAGGAGAGGCACCAGGTTCCCACGGACGTGGCCCGTGTGTAGTGAGTGTGTCCGGTCTCAGCACCGTGCTGACTGCAGCTGGTCCAGGAACTGCCTTTCCCACAGTTCCCAAGGGCTGGGGGGGCTGGAACAGGGAGGGGTTCGGGGGACACGGGGCGTCTCCTCATAGTTCTTCGGGCGTTTCCAGCCACTCAGAGTTCACTCTGAGGGTGAAAACACAGAACAAGGAGATTCAATGGCACGGATAGAACCCAGGAGTCCTGGTGCCCAGACCCCCCAGCTCTAACCCACCAGCCCCTGCTCCCCTCCCAGAGCCGGGGAGAGAACCCAGGAGTCCTGGTGCCCAGACCCCCCAGCTCTAACCCACCAGCCCCCGCTCCCCTCCCAGAGCTGGGGAGAGAACCCAGGAGTCCTGGCTCCCAGCCCCCCCTGCTCTGACCCACCAGCCCCCACTCCCCTCCCAGAGCCAGGGAGAGAACCCAGGAGTCCTGGCCCCCAGCCCCCCCTGCTCTGACCCACCAGCCCCCACTCCCCTCCCAGAGCCAGGGAGAGAACCCAGGAGTCCTGGCCCCCAGCCCTCACTGTTCTACCCCAATAGACCCCAATCCCATCCCAGTCCTGCTGCTCTAACCCACTAGACACACCCCCAAGCCAGCGATGGAACCCAGGAGTCCTGGCTCCCAGACCCCGCTGCTCTAACCCACTAGACTCCCCCCATCCCCAGCTGGGGCAGCGCCCTGGCGTACCTGTGGGGCTGGGCCTGCGGGATTTGAGGAGGAGGACGATCCCGGTGACCATGAAGAAGATGCCCAGAGCGATGGCCAGGCCGCACAGCGCGTTCTCCAGCAGCTCCGACGGGATGGGATTCTGGGGCACTAGAGACACAGCGGGGCGGGGGGGGGGGGAATACAGGGTGAGGTCAGGGCTACCAGGGAGATTGGGGGGGGCTCCCGGCAGCGGGGGAGGCGGGAGGTGTGGGGCGCATAGGCCAAGGGCGGGGAATCAGGGAGGGATCCCAGAAGCAGGGGGGGAGCTGGAGAGGTGCAGGGTCAGGTGGAGGGGGAATGGGTATGGAGGGGATCGAGTTGGGGGGGGCTCGAATCAAGTGCAGGGGGGAAATCTCTCACCCCAGTGGGCCACGGTGGAGGAACAGTCCCCAGGCTGCATGATGGTGCAGGTGGGGAGACGTGGGGGAGGGACAGAAGGATGGGGAGGATCGGGGGGGAACGGGGTGCAGCAGGGAGGAATACAGTGCAGGGGGGAGGAACGGGGTGCAGGGGGGAGGAACGGGGTGCAGCGGGGAGGAACGGGGGGATCTCTCACCCCAGTAGGCCATGGTGGAGAAGCGGTCCCTGGGCCGCGTGATGGTGCAGGTGGGGAGATGTGGGGGAGAGACAGAAGGATGGGGGAGGATCGGGGTGCAGGGGGGAGGATCGGAGTGCAGGGGGGAGGAACAGGGAGCAGATCGGGGGGGTCTCTCACCCCAGTAGGCCACGGTGGAGAAGCGGTCCCTGGGCCGCGTGATGGTGCAGGTGTAGATGTCCCCGTCCTGCGGGGTGAACTCCAGGTAGGAATAGAGCAGGAAGCCCAGGTCCTCGGTGGGGTAGTACCGCGTGGTGTTGACGCCCTGGCTCACCGGCTCCCCCCGCCGTTGCCACGACACGGTCACCGAGGCCGGGAAAAGGTTGCCCACCTGGCAGATCAGGGTGTTGGGTTTTCCCAGCTCCAGGGGCTGGGCTGTGAACACGTTGGCCATGGGGGTGCCTGCCGGGAGAGGGGAGATGGTAAGGGGGAGCCGCGGGCACTGGGGGAGACACGGGCACTGGGGGCCGGGTACCTTTGGGCAGGGCAGAGCTGTATCAGTGATCCCTGGGGGGGGCTGGGGGGAGGGGCCACGGGCGCTGGGGGAGACCAGAGGCCTGGTACCTCTGGCCTCATGCAGGGGCAGGGCAGTATCAGTGATCGCTGGGGGTGACATGGGGAGGGGCCGCGGGTGCTGGGGGAGACACGGGGGCCGGGTACCTCTGTCCTCGGGCAGGGGCAGGGCAGTATCAGTGATTGTTGGGCGCTGGGGGGGCCGCGGGCGCTGGGGGAGACCAGGGGCCTGGTACCTCTGGCCTTGGGCAGGGGCAGGGCAGTATCAGTGATCGCTGGGCACTGGGGGTGTGCCATGGGGGGGGGGCCGCGGGTGCTGGGGGAGACACGGGGGCCTTGGGCTGGGGCAGGGCAGTATCAGTGATCGCTGGGCACTGTGGGTGCCATGGGGAGGGCCCGTGGGCACTGAGGGAGACACGGGCACCGGGGGCCGGGTACCTCTGGCCTTGGGCAGTATCAGTGATTGTTGGGCGCTGGGGGGGCCGCGGGCGCTGGGGGAGACCAGGGGCCTGGTACCTCTGGCCTCAGGCAGGGGCAGGGGCAGGGCAGTATCAGTGATCGCTGGGCACTGGGGGTGCCATGGGGAGGGGACGAGGGCGCTGGGGGAGACACGGGCACCGAGGCTGGGTACCTCGGGCAGGGGCAGGGCAGTATCAGTGATTGCTGGGCGCTGGGGGTGGAGACACGGGCACGGGGGGCCGGGTACCTCTAGCCTCAGGCAGCTTGCCCGTGGTGATGTTGGTGAGCACCAAGAGCAGTTGCCGGCACAGACTGGAGTCGTTGCGGATCTGCTCCTTGCTCTCCTGGGTGCCCAGCCAGGGCTGGAAGTCGGGCAGCCGGGGCTCCCAGCGTGCCCCCGGGAAGTCGAACGAGAACAGCTGGTCCCCGTCGAAGGTGTCGGCCAGGCCCAGCGAGGGGTGGTCAGGCTGGCAGAACAGCACGCGGGACAGGAGGTGGGCCATGGGCGCTGCGGAGAGAGACACCGACCAGGGTCAGCAACGGGGCACGCACGCTCTGTGCGCACACACACACACGCTGTGCATACACAACCCTACACAAACAACCCCACACACTACACACTCATCCCCCGTACACACACTGTCACACACACAATTCACACACACTGCGCACACAGTGCCCCCCGTTTTCTGTGCACACACAAGTTCACACACTCCTCATGCACACAGGCACACCCACCCAATACACACAGTCCTCATGCACACATGTTCACACACACGACTGTCATTTACATGCAAGCACACATAGTCACACACACACAGAATCACGACAGTCCCTAAACACACACATTCCTTTGCATACACAGTCCATTCACCCACACACACTCACTCTCACACTATAGCCCCTGTACACACACAGTCCCCAGGCACACACACAGCCCCCCACCACACAATGCTGCTATCCCTCACACACAAATACACATTACAACCCATGTATAAGCACACTCTTCCCATACACCCACACTCACCCACACTACACACCCTGTACACACAGCCACACACATGCATTAAATACCCTATATACACACACAGTCTGCATGTGCACATAGTGACAAAACACATCACAAGCCCCCCAACTGCACACCTACACAATCACACACAACCAACCCCCCCACACTTTGCACTCCCCTGTGTGCACAATCACACACACACACACAAAATCTACTGCCACACCACCCTCCCATTTACATGGTTACACACCCTGCAAACCCATACACACCCAGCAATACCCATGAACACAACATCCGACACGGACACACACTGACAGAGCAGGGATAACTTCCTCCCCACACACACTCAGTGCCTGGCTAACCCCTGGGAAGTGCTTGCTCTCACGCACACACAGTATAGCACACCCTATTTACACACAATCTCCATGCACGCCCAATTCCACACACACTTACACAACCCCGACACACATTCACCCCCCCCACAAAAACAAACACTCCCCGAGATGCACCTGTACACACACAATCCCACACACTGTCCCCATGTGCACACACAATCATTCTCAGACACAGTCCTCCTGTACATACACACAGTCTCCTTCTATACAGACACACAATCCCCTCGTAAACACACAAAACCACATACACAATCCCGGACCATGCCCACACAACCCCCGTGTGCACACACACAACCACACATACAATCCCCGAGCATGCACACCCAACCATACAACCCCCGTGTGCACACACAAACACACAATCCCCTTGTGCACACACACACAAAACCCCCGTGTGCACACACACGGTGACACACACACAATCCCCTTGTGCACACACACGGTGACACACACAATCCCCTTGTGCACACACACACACACACAGGCCGTGCAATGGTCCCCCCGCCAGTAACACCCGTGGGCAGCTCCTACCCTCTGTGGCGGCGGTGGCCGCCGCCCCCCGCAGCAGGCCCAGGGCCAGCAGCAGCCCCCAGCAGCCGGGCGCCTCCATCCCCGCCGGGCTGCCTCTGCTCCCGGCCCGGGCTCCCGGGGCATCCCCGGCCGGCTGCCGGCCAATCCGCGCGCGCCCCGCCGCCTCCTGGCCAATGGCTGGGCCCCGCCACCGCTTGTCACCTGTTACCGGGGAGACGCCCGCAGCGGAGGGCCGGGGAGCGCAGATGGGCGGCCGGGAGGCCGGGCTGGGGACACGTGGGAGGGTCCGAGGCCAGGAGGGACCATTGTGAGCATGTGGTCTGACCCCTGGCTAGACAGGCCAGAGCCCTGCTCCGGATTCACCCCAGATAGCTCCTGCTCCAGATTCACTCCTGTCTACACAGGCCAGAGCCCTGCTCTGGATTCACCCCAGATAGCCCCTGCTCCGGATTCACTCCTGTACAGCACAGGCCAGAGCCCTGCTCCGGATTCACCCCTGTACAGCACAGGCCAGAGCCCTGTTCTGGATTCACCCCAGATAGCCCCTGCTCCGGATTCACTCCTGTCTACACAGGCCAGGGCCCTGCTCCGGATTCATCCCTGGCTGAACCAGAGCTGATCTCTTTGGGATGTCCACACAGCAAAACAAAACCCAGGGCCGCGCAGAGCCAGGGTCTGCAGACGTGGTCGGCAATGCCCGTGTTTCCCCCAGGAATTGAACTCGGAGGGGAGAGGGTGTTGGAATTTCCAGGGGGTGAAGGGCGAGGCCGTGAGGGCGAAGATGCATCATACGGTTTCGCCAGGAAGGCCATTCGGCGCTAAGTCTCAGCCCCACGTTCTAGACAGGATAAAACACCAATAAACAGCAGCCTTGGGGCTGAGGATGATTTATTGTTGTTTATAAAGCAGAATGTGTCATGATCAGGTCGGCCAATGTGGCCGAAAGGAACGCGCCGGGCGCCGGCTGCTGGCACTGCCAGCACAAACACAGCGAAGTGAGGAGACGAGTCGTCATTCCTCCGTTCAAACCTGTTGTGTGTTTTCAGGGACGAGCCTTTTATCACCTATCGGCTTTGTACGGGACTGTTCAGGTTTCCGTTTCAATTCAAATTTCCAGCCAGACTAAACTGAACTGTTTTCAAACTAGAACA